>NC_084594.1:8035132-8400416 GCF_033807715.1 Cololabis saira
CCAGAGAGAACCAGGACTAGAAAATATCAAGACCAGAGAGAACCAGGACCAGAGAGAACCAAGACCAGAGAGAACCAAGACCAAGACACTACCAAGACCAGAGAGAATCTGTTTTTATCTTGGTGAGATAGATAAGAGTATATAAGATACTTTATTAATCCTTTGCAGGAAATTAAAGTGTCACAGCAGCAGCATCAGTGCGTTTTTCATGCATGCATTCAACACCAAGATAAAAACAGATCCAATAAAAAAAAAACAGATAACTTAGAATTAAAATTAGATTTAAAATTAAAATACTGGGGTACTAAAGTGCTAAGAATAAAGTGCTGGAGTAATGCACATAGGACAATTATTGCACATTATAGAGCTTGATGGCAGCTCGAAGGAACGACTTTCTGTGGCGTTCAGTTTTCCATCGTGGTGGGGTCAGCCTGCCACTGAAGCAAGTATCAGTACCAAGTACCAAGACCAGAGAGTACCAAGACCAAGTCTAGTTCAGCCCAAGACTGAGACCAAAACAATAACCTGGTTATTTCCTGATCCTGTGTGATTGTTGAACATCAGCTCCATCCTGGTTCAGCTAGTTTCCATATGAGCTTGTTTTCAACTGCAGCACAATAACACAGAGAAGTGGATGATAATGTTGAACTCACTAGAAATGTTTCCATCCATCAGCTGAGATCAGATATGTGTGGCGACTGCACTACCGATATTTCTACACTATTGGAGGATTGACTCCAGTGATTTTAAGGATTGACACGACTACTAACTAGTCCCAAAGTCCTCTAGCAGAATAACCAGCTCCAACATCCCCCTCCACCTCAGAAAAGTCATGAATAGTAAAGGCTACTGATTTAAATTGGACTTAATTTGGAGATGAAACATGAATTTTAAATATAAAATATGCACACAATTATTGACTTGCACTTGCATTATTTATAATTTATAGTAGCCAAATTACACTGTATATCATAATTGAAATGGACCTGATGCTTAATTAATCACACAATGATATGCAAATATTATTCAAAGACCATATATTACAATAAGGTCTTGTTTCTGCTCTGTTTTGTGTCTGAACAGGGATGGCCTACTGTTTGAACTTGAGAATGGAAAACCCAGATTGATCTTACTCAGTCACGGTGAGATTTTCAGCTTTTATACTTTTTATTTTGCAGTTGGATGTTGCTGTTTGCTCTTTTCACTAGTTCCTAGATTTAACATTAAAATACCAGATGCATCATCAAGTTCCCGAGGCCTGGGCACCGCTGGTGTAATCAAATAATTTGAAGAAAAAAAACACTAATAAAGGAAATGAATTATGACCTTTGGTATCCATAATGATATTAAAATTACCATGAAGAATTTGTTAAAGAAAAAATTTGGTGGTCTCTTTAATTTCAGTTTACAATGAACACTTAAAATTAATTTTCTATTTATTATTTATATGGTTACAGTGTCATAAAATAGAAAAAAGTAAAATATACAAATAAAATTGATAAAGAAATTGGTTATTATTGTTGAATGAGAGGACTTTAGGTTTTTACTTTGATATGCTGTCAGTCTTGAAGGTAAATATAGTTTGTTTAATCAACTTTCATATAATTCACATAAATTGATGAGGAAACATTTATTCAGGCATGAATAAAAATAAAATAGAGTTATTGATTTAATTTTGATAAGTGTTTTTTCGCAGTGTAAAAGTCATTTTTGTTCATTGTTCAATTTTTCTTTTTCTGCAGGCAAAGAGAGAAATCAACCAAAGGTAGGGATCATGTTTATGGCTCGTCCAGAACAACTTTGACATTCACAGAAAGGGCCGATGTCTCTCACGCGGACAGGAGGAAGCATCCTGGTGTTTGATCTGACCTGATGTTGTGTTGTGTTTCCAGCAGCCGTCCGTCAGGTCCAGAGCAGCTAACGTCCTCGGCTCCAGGCAGCCGTCCTGTCTGGACGATGTTCGGGGAGTGGAGCGTCCGCTCCAGCAGCTGGCGGGGAAGCACAGGGAGGCCAAGCTGAAGACAGGAGGAGCTGCTCCCTCCTCTACCTCCATCACGACCGCCACTGAAGAGAGGAGCACCGTCCTGGCTCCATCCAAGAGCCTCCAGGAAGGCAGTGTCAAAGCTGTGGCCAAGGTAAAGCTTGGATTATTCTGTAGAAATCAGTGCCACCAGAATTTTACAGCAATCATGAAAAGTATCACTGCAAAAACTCAAAATCTTAACAAGAATATTTGTCTTATTTCTAATTAAAATGTCTAATTTTTAGTCAAAAAATCTCATTACATTTAAAACAAGACTCATCATTGGAAAAAACAACAATTTTCACCTGTTTCAAGTAGATTTTCACTTAAAATAAGTAGAAAAATCTGCCAGTGGAACAATATTTTTTTGCTTGTAATGAGAAGATAAATCTTGTCCCACTGGCAGATTTTTCTACTTATTTCAAGTGAAAATTTACTTGAAATAGGTGGAAATTGTCAAATAGCAAGTTATTTTTCTGGTAATGACTCTTGTTTTAAGTGTAATGAGATTTTTTGACTAAAAATGAGACATTTGAACTAGAAATAAGACAAATATTCCTGGTAAGATTTTTTAGTTTTTGCAGTTGCTTATATTTTAAATATTAGTCTGATGATTAGTCTTTTATTACAAAATAATACAAACTTGAGACATGGAGAGAAAATATGTTTTCTCTCACTTCTGGCCAATAAAAGAGTGAAATGAGCATTAATATCAGATTGAGGGTTATGAAAGTTTTGTAAATGAGCCAGTTCGATTTGTGAAAGACAAAAGTGGTTTCCAAACTAGATAAGATAAAAATAAGATAAGATAGTCCTTTATTGATCCCTAGAGGGGAAATTCGGACAACATGAACTCAGACTAAATAAAAGATAAATATAAATGATAAGTATGACAGATAAAAAATGAAAAAAAGAAACTAAAACTGCTTAGATTAAGAAAGTAATGAAAGTTGAGGAAAGATAAAGGCAAGAAATTAAATAAAAAAACAAATAGAAACCAAAACAAGGCATTGTTACGAGAGAGCTGCTGCAGATAAAGGTTATTGATGCATCCTGTTAATTAGATTCACCGTTGATTGAACTTTGCGTCTGCGCACCCAAGGTGAAGTCAAACAAACACAAACTCTGCACGACTCTTGGACCCCTAAGAGTCAACGGGAGAGCAGGACAGCCTCTGAAGTCTGGGACTCGAGGAGGTGCAAAGACGGCGTTAAAGGACGAGCCGTCCAGCGGCGACAGAGAAGTGAAGGAGAGAGTTGTTTGTCTAACCGGTGACCAGCTGCAGCAGATCCTCAGCTCCGTCCAGACCTCCAGCAATGTTCTACACCCAGCCGAGGACCAGGGACCACAAGGTGGAGGTACGGTTAACTCAGTCCGACAAGGCCTGAGTATACACGGGTATTACAGCTGGAATTTGTAGAATTAAAATCATTTTCTTTGTTAGGAAATCAAACAGACCATAACAACATCTGTTCTGTGAATGGAGAAGAAAAGGAGGAAGATGGAAAAGGAGATGAGGGAATGAAAAACGGAGAAGGACGAGAAGCTGTTACAACTAGAAGCTCAGCAGAAAAAGACAGCAGGTAAAAGCATTTGTACAAGATTAAATCACATCGAGGAGACGTTAAAATCATACTTTAAATGATTCTGCATGAATCTGGAGTACTCTAGCGAGTTCCTTCTTATACTTTCACTCGTCTCCCTTTTGTTGGGGTTATATAGAGACAAAAGCCACCTAATTCTCCGGTGTAGATGTGCCAGCAGTTTTGTAGCATTTTGTAGCTGAAAGTTTCTGCTGTTTTTCAGGTTGTCTGGATGTTTGTTCAGCTGGCTGGAGGAGCGACAGCCGGACAGCAGGGCGGCCATCACCGCCAGGAAGGCTCAGTGGAAGAAAGAACTAGGTACCGACAGACAAAGACACACACACAACCACTAAAGGGACATTTTATGGTGTCTTTTATTTTTTAATGAGGTCTTGATGAAATGTCTGTGACCCTTTTTAGTGAAAATACCAAGGCCTGGTTTGTTTTAACAGCTCTGTTCATCAGCTTTTGGCAGGGAGGGGTGTTGGTGTCACAACACTCCTCCCTGCCGGAGTGAGGAGATTGGAGAATACTTTGTGCGCTGATCCGGGTCTGTCATGTCATAAACCCTCTCAAATCTGAGCAGCTCATTAAATGACGTCATTTCAAACTTGGGCTCCTTAAAACCAAGTGAGTGATTGATTTGGTATTCAAGTCATAAATCAAAATATATCTGCTTTCGAGCTCTGAAAGTAATCTTTTTTTCCCAACCATACGTCCATTTAAAGTTTTCTCTCGTCCATATTTTATCAGTTATATTAGTAAAAACACAGCTGTCTGTTGCACTTGATTAGCTTTGTAGAGTTTAGTTTATTTTCATACTGTTATTAACTTGAAGTATTTGCAAATAACCTGAACATACAGTACTGAACATGTGTCGATCTGTTGATTTGGTTTGATTTGTTCTTACTGGTCCATCTGATCCATCCATCCATACAAACATATATCCATGCATTAATACATACTAGTGATGCACCGATTGTTTGGTAACCGAAATTGTTCGGCCGAAAATGGCAAAAAAACACTTTCGGTGTTCGGTGGAATAAGTGGGGAAAAAAACCGAACAATTAATAACGGCGTTGTAATATAAGGAAATAGACGCACCCGTACGGTTTCGCACCACAAACATAAATCGTATACATAAGAATTTTACCTAACATTCACCAGGAGGTGGAACCAAACAACATAAATCAATCTATTTTTATGTTCAATAAATATTTTCTACCTTGTAATTTTGTAAAAGATTTTTTTCTTTGAAAAGCATGCCTAAATCAAATTTATTTGATTTATGCAATGGTGAAAAAATTGGCAAAATAAATGAAAAACTGCGAAGAACCATGTTCGGCATTGTTCGGTATTCGGCCAAGTGTTTATTATTATTTTCGGTTTCGATTTCGGCCACACATTTTCATTTCGGTGCATCACTAATACATACCTCATATTCATCGATTTAGAGTAGAAGATCTGCTGAAGATACAAATTTTCCTTTGTGCCTCTCTCCATTAAGGCTTTGAACGCTGCAGAGAAGAGGAGGTAATTGTGGCACTTTGGTTTAGAACCTGGTCCACCTGAGTTGTTGAAATGTATTCAAAAGTATTTATGCTGATCGGTAGTCTTCATTTTTATTGTTTCTCCCTTCTTGTGTTCTGTGGACTGTGAGCTTGGTGCATCTGATGTAGTTTTTCTCTGCTCGCATCATGTATGTTTTTATGTCTGAACGTAGCTGTAGTGGCTATTTGTCCTCCAGGTGAATTATAACAAAATATATAAATAAATCAAAATATTCAACTCAAAGTATCAAACTATAATAATCAAACGGCCACTGAGACACCTAGGGAGTGGATTTACGCAGGATACAGAAAGTCCATTGTCCAGGCAAAAAATATAGTTTCCAATGGTTTATTTTCCTGGCAAACAAACGAGCATCTTTGACGCCTCTCTTGCCCTGATAAAAAACCATCTGCCCTCCCAGGTGCCTGCCTCACCTGTGTCTGCCAACCCATATATATAATCTCACCTGGTGCGCTCCAGCTACCCAGTACTTTCAAAATAAAACATGGTTAAGTAACAAAATAAACTTAATCAATACTAAATATCATAAACAAATTAAAAGTGTATTCCCAAAACTAAACCACAAAAACTAACTAAATAATAAATGAATTAAATAATACAAAAGTGACAAATAGCTCCTACACTCCGGCCCCTAATTGTGGAAAGTGTAAACTCACAATTACATTCATTTCTAAAAGGAGCTATTTTCTTTATCTCTCCCTAACTCTAACGGGAGGTGATTCTTCCGTCTTCTTCTGGAATACTGTAAACGAAACAACCAGACAGAGGATAGATAAGTAAGGTAGAAAGAGAGAATAATGTCCATGATCCTAAGCCGTGGCCTCCAGGAGCAGGCAGATCTTCGTTACAGGCCGCTCCAAAACACTGGTCTTAGTTTGAAGGCACACAGAACGGACCAATCCTTTGCCCTTCAGACTTGGTACTCAGAACTCGGCCCATCATCCAGGATCCTCTGGGTCGTCAGCAGGAATCGAAGCTGGCTCAAAATCAGGCACAGGCCACTCACTCGCTGACAAACGGAGGAACTCCGGGCCTTTAATCCATCTTCCATTCGTAAGAAGGTCGTCAGCAGTCAATCCACGTGATTCTTCATCTGCAGGATTGATCTTTGTGCTCACATACTTCCACTGACCAACATCCGTCAGAGAGTTGGTTAAGTCTGGTCCCTGCAACAGATGCTGGTTCAGTGAAGTTCCTTTATACATGGCCCCACAGTCAAATACAACTCTCAACTTTCCTTTGGTAGGGTGATGTACTCTGTGATGGGGAATGTAGCACACTTTTCCATCATCTTGTTCCAACTGTTCCGTGGGTACCAACTCAGCATAACCTTGCTCCAACATGTCACTAAGAAATGAAGTGTACTCCTCCTTGTACTTGACATCTTTCTCAATTTTCCTCTTCAGGCCTTGAAGCCGCTGCTTTGCCACACAGCGATTGTTTGGTAACGCAGGATCATCTTCTCGTTCCACTGATGTCTTTTCACTGAAATCATGGTGACTGATGAGCATCTCTTCCAGATGTTCCACAGAGATACGATTCGTCGTGACGACGGAACAGCCCATCTTGACTCCACTGCTTTTTCCACTGCGTAGTGGTCCATTAATTACCCAGCCAACTCTGGTTCTGACTGCGTATGGTCCTTCACTCTGGCTGTTAATCAGCTCCCAGGGTTCCATCACTTTGGGAGCGTCTGTCCCAATGAGCAGATCCACCTCTGCATCCAGATGGTGAAGTTTTATGTTCCTCAGATAAGACCATTTCGCAATATCTTCTTGCTGTGGAATGTTCAGTCTTGACACTGGCATAGTCTCTTGAGTCATAACATTCGGTAACTCGATAAAATCATCCACATCCATGCCAGACACTTCCACACCAGACAACACAGTGGTGCTCACAATTTTCTTCTGCGCCATGGTTCTCAGTAAAATGTTGGCTGGTTTGCCTCTCAGGCCCAGTCTCCTTGCCAGACTGACAGTGCAAAATGTACCTGAACTCCCAGGATCCAAAAAAGCATAGGTTTGCACAACCTCATTGCTCATCTGACATTTCACCTTTACTGCAACAATGGAGAAGACAGCATCATCCTCATCACCGGCCCCTATAGCTCCACATGTCTGAGAAGATCCATGTGAAACACTTGGTGGAGAGCTCACAGCTTGTGCGTCCTTTAAGGATGTACCTTTATCCTTTTCCTGAATGTGAAGGACTGATGGATGCTTCTGGTTACACACGATACAGACCAAACGACTCCTGCAGTCTTTGCTTCTGTGACCAACTCTCAGGCAACCAAAACAAATTCCATTTTCCTGTATGAAACTTATCTTGTCCCGATGCATCTTTAACTTGAACTGTGAGCATTTATCCAGAGAGTGACTGTTAAGTTTGCAAAATAGACAACATTTGCTATAGTTTTGGGCAGAGGAAGACTTGATGTTACTGTCCATGTCGATCTTGTTGTTTTCCTTTACTGCGCAGACACTGGTGGCAAAAGCGCTTCCATTTCTCCTTTGCTTTGTGTGACTGGCATTGGGGGCTTTGCTGTGGCTGACAGGTGACAGATCTTGAATATTACCAAAAAATGGGTCAGAGAGGATTTTGACTTGTTTTTCCACAAATGTCACGAGGTCAGTGAACATTACTCTACATTCATTTTGCTCCTGCAGATCACATGCAATGCTCCTCCACTTCTCCCGTAGCTTGTAAGGAAGCTTCATCACAATGATTATGAGATTGGAGGGCATATCCAACTCCTTCATGTACATTATCTGCTGTGTTAAGTTGGAGCAACCTCGAAGAAACAGGGAAAAAGATTGCAGTGCTGGTACATCCTCTGTTTTAATGGGGGGCCAATTCAGAATTTTTTCCATGTAAGCAGAAGCGATTTTATGTTCATTGCCAAAATGCTCCATCAGCAGGAATTTGGCCCTCTGATAACCCACGCTTGGGGGCAAATGCTGACAGCTCCTGATAAGGTCTCTTGGTGGTCCCCTGGTGTACTGTTCCAAAAATGACAAGCAATCACTGGCATTGTTAGTTTTTCCTTCTACACAGTTTTCAAAGGATCTCATGAAGGAATTAAATTGAAGAGGGTCACCATCAAACACAGGAATATTTCTCACAGGCAATGCAGATGTTAGATTTTGCTGAACCAACAATGCAGTGATATCATTTTGCCTTTGCATAATGTCCATAATAGCATTGCAGGGGTTATTGTTGTGGGGTAGATTCAAGGTGTTTGGAAACATTTGTGTTGTTTGAGTTTGACTTATTACTGGGCCAGTGTCTTGTGTCGTTGCTGCTGGTCCAGGCCTGACATTCACTTGGGTGTTGGTTGTGAGTGATGGCCTGACGTCAGTTTGCGTTGTTGTTGCATCTACAGGTCTGACAGTGACAGCCCGAGCTATGGGAGCTTTACTTTGACTGTTATTTGCAGCATCCTTTTGTGGAACAAAATCATCCGCGTGAAGATTCAGCGGACGTGTTCCTCGAGCACCAGTCCAGTTCCTGTCGTAATATGAATTCAGTGCGTCCGATCCTTTAGAGCCACATTTTGAATTGATTTCCAACACATTCAGCTTTGCATTAGCAGCAGCAAGTTCAGTTTCCAAAGTGAACAGCTCCTTCTCCTTTCTGAGTTCTTCCTCTTTGGCTTCCAACGCGTGTTTCCTTTCTAATGCAGCCATACGCTCCATAAGTGCTGCTTTGTCGGCTTCTGCAGTTATTCTTGCAGATGATGTTGTAGATGATGCCTTAGATGACTTTGAATGCGCTCTGGAACGCTTTTCCTCTTGACATGAAACATTTGAAACACTGTCTTCGGGATTAATCTCATCAGAAGCCACACTCGAGTTACCAGAAGGTTCTGCAGCATCATTTGATTGCACATATGGATAACCAGCATCAGATAACCAACATTTTACTTTCTCAATGAAATTTGAAAACTCAAAACCTTTTGCATGAAAATATGTATTTTGCCGTTCAACTTCATCCTCTGGCAAATTCAGATTCAGAATGGCTTCATGCATATCTTTAGCTTCCTCAAAGCATGTAATGCATTTACTCAGCTGGGCTTGCACCGACTTCACATTATCAATGGATACCATGAAATCACACATTTTATCCGTGCTCCTTTTAACCTGCTTGCATTTCAAAGACCTTTTTTCTTGGCATGTCTTTAAATAAAATGTCAGACCCTTTAAGGTAAACTTGACACTCCTTTTTGAGAGCACAGACGCAGAGTCATTTTCTTTAGCTGCAGCCTCTGACATTTTTCACATCAAATCCTGTTCAATCCTTGAATTTCCACACTTTGGCTTGCAGTACTCACACAAGGATATCTTTTATGGAACGCGGCTCCGCATCAGAGCTTTATGAATGAAAAGAGGCGTGGCTTACCATGCGATAGTAGTGTTGCGCAGCACACGCGGGTCGTCCAAACTTCCAAAGCTCCCAATAAACATCCAGTGCAAAGAAACGACAATCCAAACACTCCAATAGTGAAGCCGTTTTCCAATACAGCCTGTTTGTATTCCTTTGCTCACCGATGCTGTTTGAGTAGTTTCGTGAGACGTCCGTCGGCCATTGACTCTCCAAACGAAAAGCGTTTTCCAGCCCAATAATCCTCTTTCATAGATCATCAATCCAATATCCAAGGTTCCAGAGATTCCATCCGCCAAATCCTCACTTTAGGGTGGGTTTTTTACTTGATGTAGTGGCTATTTGTCCTCCAGGTGAATTATAACAAAATATATAAATAAATCAAAATATTCAACTCAAAGTATCAAACTATAATAATCAAACGGCCACTGAGACACCTAGGGAGTGGATTTACGCAGGATACAGAAAGTCCATTGTCCAGGCAAAAAATATAGTTTCCAATGGTTTATTTTCCTGGCAAACAAACGAGCATCTTTGACGCCTCTCTTGCCCTGATAAAAAACCATCTGCCCTCCCAGGTGCCTGCCTCACCTGTGTCTGCCAACCCATATATATAATCTCACCTGGTGCGCTCCAGCTACCCAGTACTTTCAAAATAAAACATGGTTAAGTAACAAAATAAACTTAATCAATACTAAATATCATAAACAAATTAAAAGTGTATTCCCAAAACTAAACCACAAAAACTAACTAAATAATAAATGAATTAAATAATACAAAAGTGACAAATAGCTCCTACAGTAGCTGTATGATGAATGTGTGCTGAATGTTTATATCTGCTGCAAACCTAATCTAATCTAATCAATCAACCTAATCGCCCTTCAAGGGACACATTAATAAAGTGAAGTGAACGTTTAACATTGGAAGAACGGATGGAGCTGAGTGAGAACATTGATTTGTAATGCATCAGTGGTGTGTTTACCAAGACAACTGAAGTATCCTTAAATGCAGCAAAGTTTGCAAACTACAATCTTTTACCTTTTTTTTTTTTTAACTTTGATAAACTAGCAAAAACAAAATTAATATATATTGCAACCTAAACACAAACCTTACTGACTGAGAAATAGTTCCTGTATTGTCATTTGTTAATGCAACTATCTGTTGGTGACAGTGGTGGTTTTTTACAAGAGTATTCTCCGAGCAGTGATAATAAACAAAAATGTTCAACTAGCTGAAGACAAAAAGATCTTGGCCCGGTTTCCCAGATCAGTTAAGTAGTTCTTAACAGCGAAAGACTTCTTTCACAGGCTCTTTAAGAAGGTTTGAAAGAAGTCTTTCGCTGTTAAGAACTACTTAACTGATCTGGGAAACCGGGCCCTTGTTGATGAGAAGCCGAGGCAGGATGGACAGGTTGGTTAAAACTAACAGAGAGGCAAAGCTTGGTTTCTGCAAGCGTGACCGCTGAAGTCTGGGAATATGTGACTTGGTCTAGTCAAGGTTATTCTTGTATAAAGCTGTATGTAGAGGATCTGTCAGGCAGAACAATGTGCTCAATTTTTTTCTTGGCACAGTTTGGACCTTTCAGGAACAGCAATCATAGCTTGAACCCCCAGCGTGAGTGTTGTTTAATAGCCGCAGTGTACCAGACGTACTGTTTCTACAGTTACCGGTAACAATATATTTGTGTTTAGAAAAGGCGCAGCGGTCCAGCTCTACCTGCTGGTGGGAGGCCAGATTCCTTAATTTGTTCACTTGGAGAGTGTTACAAGAGATCTTTATCCCTTCATGTCCACATGCACCATGATCCACTTTTTACTGCAGAATCAGCTTTTTGTTACTAACTTACTAACTGTGCAGTGTGCACAAGCTCTAACTTGTTTTGGATTGTTTTTTTTAAGGTCAAGTTTATCATCTAGTCTCTTAGAAAGTTGGATGTGTTGTATTCACTCTGCAGCCAGCTCTGTGTGGCTGTTTGGGTTCATTGTCTTGTTAGAAATCCCAGTTTTGTTCAAGTTTCAACTGTCCAGCTTTTCATTAGTAGAATTCTAACGCATGCTCCTCCCTCCTCGTTATTTCATCCACTTCCTGCTCGTTCGTTTAGCAGAAATTAACTTCAGAACATGAACATGTTTCAATGTTCCTCTTTCACTCCTCTAAACATACAGGACTGTCTCAGAAAATTAGAATATTGTGATTTTCTGTAATGCAATTACAAAAACAAAAATGTCATACATTCTGGATTCATTACAAATCAACTGAAATATTGCAAGCCTTTTATTATTTTAATATTGCTGATCATGGCTTACAGTTTAAGAAAACTCAAATATCCTATCTCAAAAAATTAGAATATTCTGGGAATCTTAATCTTAAACTGTAAGCCATAATCAGCAATATTAAAATAATAAAAGGCTTGCAATATTTCAGTTGATTTGTAATGAATCCAGAATGTATGACATTTTTGTTTTTTTAATTGCAAAACAGAAAATCACAATATTCTAATTTTCTGAGACAGTCCTGTAATTACCGGTATCTTTGTTTTAGGCTTTTTTTTTTGCTCACGTGGTGAAATTTACAGCTGTAGCTTCTTTGCAGGACATCGCCCTCTCAGACGTCTCTAACGTAAACAGATCAAAAGCATCGCAGACAGAGTGTTTGAGTAGTTTGCTGTTTGTGTCAAAAATGTTCCTCAGTTACTCCCACCATCAAGAGCTATTTCTACAAGATAATGGTGACACTTTGGGCTTTGATCCTGAATTCAATAAGTGCGTATGTTTTAAAAAAAAAACTTGGAAACAATGAGTCAATAAGTGTCTGACTCAGATTGATTCTCAGCCACGTCTTCATCGCTGCGGTGAATCAATTATTCACGTACCGTAGAGTCCAGCAGCGGCAGCTGTTCATGACTAATGGGAAGTTCAGAGGCCTGAACACTTTCATGTTTTGAACCTTCAGCTTCACCAGGTTAATAACCAAAGTGGGTGCTTTTAATGTTTTTTTATTAGTACAGTAACATTTTTGAGTCGTGACCCATTTTTCTACCATGTCACAAAGCAAACGTCTAAACAATGAGGATTCTGTGAAAGTGAATGATGAGTTTTTTTCTTGTGTTTGTCTGTTTCTAGACGAGCAGGTGGCGCAAAAGCATCAACAGCAGCAGCAGCATCATCATCATCATCATCATCATCAGTGCTCGCTCCCTGACAGACTACAGGTACAACCTCATCTTCTCACGTTCACCTCGAGGTTTTGTTCTCTCTCTGAGAATTGTCTAAACTTAAAGTATCTGCTGCTGTCATCTGGTCACGTGATTAAGAGAGAAACATCCCCGGATATTTTTTCCTTTTCTTTCTTCATAACCATGATACTGAAGTGAACAGTCGAGCCTAGACGTCTCACCAAGGGCAAACTGGCCCCGAAGCCGACTGGGATTCAGCGTCTTCCTTTTTTAATGTATTTATTTAAATGCATGTGTTTCAGGGTGGCGAGAAAGCAGAGAGCGTGTTATCGTGTCAGAGCTCCGTGAGCCACAGAGAGCAGCCTGCAGCCATCAGATCCAGCCTCAGACTCGGGGTAATGTCCACCTGATCACAACAAGTCACACCAAGAAACTCTTCCTCTTCTTTAATTTGGTTTAAATCCACAGATGCTGAAGATAAAAATCTATGAAATAACCATATTGCATATATATATATATTTTTATATATATATATATATATATATATATATATATATATATCCTGCATATATATATAATATATATATATATATATATATATATATATATATATATATATATATATATATATATATATATATATATATATATATATATATATATATATATTAGGGCTGGGGATTGATTCAAATATCAAGAATCGATTCGATTCCGATTCTTAAGATTCAGAATTGATTATCACGCTTTGATTCGATCCAATATTGATTTGGGTTACTGTTAATAAAACTGTTTTTTGAGCTGTTGCATGAATTATATGACTGTAGTTATGCAAAATATTAATACTAGTATTATATTGAGATTCAACAGCAAGTATTGGCAGCTAATGATGCTGTAAGGACCAATCAGCTCCCAGAATGCTGATAGAACTGCTTTCAGAAACATCGTGTGGGTCAGAATTATCAAACAGATCCGGGGCAGCAAACGGAGACGAATGAAAACGCTTTTATTTTTTCCCATTTATGAGAATTTGGTTTTTAACATTTATGCAAATGTAACCCCAAGACAGTATATAAAGCAAAGAAATATAGACAATTTATGCAATTATAACTGAAAACTTGAATGTTTTCATACCTTTAAACATATTTAAAGGCAAAAACATGGCACCAGTTATTCTCGTGTCCAACAAAATATTCCTTTTTTGGGCATAAACAAAAAAGTACCAAAAGTTGTAATGTAATGATGAAAAAATAAAATAAATAAATATTTTTTTATTTTTTATTTTTTTCTTTCAAATCGAATCCTTTCCCTCGCGTAAATGGGATAATCCCCTTTTCATAAAGAAATGTTGAAAAGTAATGATCCCATTTGTCTGCCATCGGTCAAATATATTATTGATAAGCACCTGAAGTTATGTACGATATGTCGTGTTTCCTAAATTGTTAGATAAGTGAGTATCATTTATTTATAGAGACAACAGTCACAAAATGCTTTACAATAAAAACATAACAATAGATTTAAAAAACAACATAAAAAAAAACGAGGCATCACCAGAGTGATATACTCTCTCTTCCTGGAGTTGGATAAAAGTTGTGCAGCTGCATTTCCAACAGGGATCTTTTGTTCAGACAAGTAAAAAGAGAACTGCAGTAATCCAGCCGTGGGGAGATAAAAGTATGAATAATCATTTCCATTTCTGGCTCAGACACAACATGTCTTGAATTTCCAACGTGAGCGAGTCAGCTGCTGAACATGAGCGTCCGACCCCGAGGTTACAGAAACCAGAGTTTACAAACGTCTCTGTTTTATCGCTGGGATGTAACCGTCAGGACCCAAATAATAGTCTCAGTTTACTTGGGTTTAATTGCTGACAGTTTGCAGCCAACCAGGACTTAATGACAGTTAAACAATCTGTTGAACAAGCTGTCACGTCAACGTAAAAGAGGCACGCGGTACCAAAACGCCGGCTGGAGTTAAGTTTCAAACTCCACCTCCTTAAAACAGCAGCTATGACACTTCTGAAGAAGTTTCTCCGCAGTTTCTAGACTCAAACATGTCACAGACATTTCATTAAGACTGAAAAAGGTTTGACGGCCTATGAAAGGGGGAAAAAAAAGGGTTTAACAGTTTCTATTCAAAGGGATATTTACTAATTTAGTTTTTTTCAGAGAGGGACATCAATCAAACCACATCCTGAACACGGCTCCGGAGTTAATGGATCCGCCGGCGGCCCAGATCTGTCATCCTTTTTAAACATTTGGCCCAGTTGGAAATGGAAAATGGGTGACCAGCTATAATTAAGTGAAGAATGGAGGGAAGGGGGGGCGGGAACCACAGCTCTGGACCTCGTCCTCACAGGTCTCGCTAAACTCAAATGTGATGGAAGACAGTGACTGCGTTTCCATGCACTCAATAACCTTTTTAAAACCTGAATATTGGCAATAACCCGAATTTGCACGGCCATGTAAACACCAATAACCCGAATTTGCTCATATTCCGGTTTTTAAAAACCCGAATATGACCCCTGGGTTACTCCTTTTAAAACCCGAATATTGGGTCATGTAAACGCCAACGGGATTTCCCCATCAAATGGAACATGAATTTGTTTTCTGCGCATGTTCTGTTCACAAGGAATCCTGGTCTTTTGAGTCCAGGAAGTTCTTATAAACACAGAGAAACACAAGACCAGGAGGAGACTAATCACTTCATAAATGTAATGAAGGATATGAACGTTTCTGCATTTGTAGACGGTAGAAAGTACGGGGATAGCCAGATTTACAAGAAGGTGAGCGAAAAGTTGCGCGAAGCGGCATTTGTTTTGAATTTAGATACAGGAAGAAGAAGCGGAAATGACGGTAATTGCGTCATCACGTTCTCATCACGCGCGTCGCTGGTTTGATCCAGATATCCCAAATGATTAATTACCATGTATACAGGGATAACCCTGTTTGCTCACGCATGTAAGCGGAATATTCCGAATGTTTCAGTAACCAGAATATTAGCAATAACCGAATTTTGACTGCATGTAAACGTAGTCAGTGAGAAAAACATCCCAGTGAAATCTTATTTTACACTAGTACCTACTCAGCGCGACTCGACTCGCCACACCCTGGTTTTGCGCTTTTACACTACGGGTGGAGGCGTGCCGAGTAGATACTTTTTCTGTATCTATTCTGCAGAGGCTCTAAGCGGCTGAGTCGGCCCTGGATCTGATGTTATCACAATACACGCCACTGATTGGTCGGGGGGCCATCAGACGTTTGAATCAGGAAGCGGGAATCAGCACAAGAGCGACTTGCGGCTTCTTCATTTTATCCGACAGGCAATGGCAACCAGAGGTGTCAAGTAACGAAGTACAAATACTTTGTTACCTTACTTAAGTAAAAATTTTGGTTATCTATACTTCACTGGAGTAATTATTTTTCAGCCGACTTTTTACTTTTACTCCTTACATTTTCACGCAATTATCTGTACTTTTTACTCCTTACATTTTAAAAACAGCCTCGTTACTCTATTTCATTTCGGCCTTTTAAAAAAAAAACTATCCAGTTAAATTGCTCCATCCGGATAGAGTGAATTTGGTTGTGGTTGTTTCAGATGTTCTTGTCCAGTTTTGTTCTTACATCCGTTCCCTCAGATTCCTGCAACTAAACTTGGATGTACATTCCAATAAAGGTTAGGATAAATGATAACATGAACATGAAGTTTGACTTTTTGCACCATTACAATACTTATAGGCAACTAGTCATCATATCTGCTGCTCTCTGAAACACATGTTAATGCTCAATAGTACACATAGATGGTTCTTTAATATATTTACATTATACTAAGATTCATTCATTTTCAATGGCTTTTGTCCTTAATGGCTTTTTTCCCCCTTACATTACTTTTACTTTTATACTTTAAGTAGTTTTGAAACCAGTACTTTTATACTTTTACTTGAGTAAAAAACTTGAGTTGATACTTCAACTTCTACAGGAGTATTTTTAAACTCTAGTATCTATACTTCTACCTGAGTAATGAATGTGAATACTTTTGACACCTCTGAAAAGCGCCATAATTGTGACTTCCGTTGCCTCTGCAGGAGGTCACACCTATGGAGGAGGCTCTGACTGCCAAGAGTAAAGAAGAACAGCGGAGACGCTGGCTGGAGGAGCTGGACCGACAGAGGGAGGAGACGGCTGAGCGCCGGAAGCGAGAGAAACTGCTGCAGAGCCGGGTGCAGTACAGACGCGGGAGAAACCGCGCAACCACGTTTGGTGACGTGTCGTTTGATTTCCACGGATAACGTTGCTGCTTCTCCTGCAGACGGAGGACCACGAGCGCTGGGCCAAACACCTGGACTCGCTGCAGAGGAGGCCCCCGGCCCCGGCTGCAGCTCCGTCAGCTCTCCCTCCAGTCCAGCTCGCAGGCTCGGAGCCCGGAGAGCTGGAGCCCTGGTCCAGTCTGTCCCTGGTCTGGGACGCCACCAGCAGCTGTGGAGCCGAGAGCATCGTTGGAGCCAGTGTGGATTCAGCCGGCGGATATCCCATCAAAAGCAGGTGAACATGTGATGACGAGTAACCATAAGTTCAGACAGCAGCTGGTCAAACTTCAGTCCCCTGAGAAAGATCTTTACCTGCTGAACATCCATGTGATGTAATCAGCCCAGTTCACCCCAGGCTTTAAAAAAACAAACAAACAAACAAACAAACAAAAAGTCTGGCGTTAGATTGATTGAGACGGTGATTTAGGCTTTGAGTTGACCTGCAACTTGATTATTTGACACTCATCACTAGATGCAACGTGTGAAATCAGAGGCATCCAATTCAATATGGAAAAGACAATTTAAGATTTTGCATAGGATCTATATTATGGGCTCAAATTAATGCCATAAATATTTTGTATCTGTAAATAAACTTTGTACTTGTAGAAATATTTTGTGCGTGTGCAAAAAATATTTGTACTTGCAAAAAACATTTGTACTTGTAGATACAAAGCTACAAACTTTTTTACAAAAGCTACAAACTTTTTACAAAGCTACAAACTTTTTTTCAAAAGCTACAAACTTTTTTTACTACGAATTACGGAGAATTATGGCACTGTTTTGACGTGCCAATAATAAGAGCCAATCAGCGATCTTTGGCACGGGTTTCAAAGCGTTTCTGGAGAGCCAATCAACACATTGCATCGCATACTTTTGCATCGCCATATTGGATGTTCAAGACTGCGCTGCAAACTAATACAAGTAAATGGACTTATTTTCATAAAACGCCTTTCTACAAAGAAATGTACGTTTTACGTCTCATTTATTCATTCACACACGCACTAATGTACTTGGGAAACAGTTAGGCACCAAATATAATATATTTAATTTTCTCAGACGGCAAAAATAAGAACTTTATTGATCCCACATAGGAGTAATTCATGTTTTATCAGCTGTAGAGAACAAGGTAGTGCCGAAAAACAATATATATACCCCCTCTACAAAAAGTTTGTAGCTTTTGAAAAAAAGTTTGTAGCTTTTGTAAAAAAGTTTGCATTTTTTACAAGTACAAAGTTTATTTACAGATACAAAATATTTATGGCATTAATTTGAGCCCATGCTATATCACCCCTCAGGCCGAGCATAGAATGAACCCGAAATTTTCCGATGCTTGTATTAAATGTCAAGCCAGTGTGGGTTCACACTCTCATCGTCTATGGAGTTGTCCTCACATTCAGCAATTTTGGTCTACAATTATTTCAGTTTCATAAAATGTTTAAGCGCCCTTTACACGTTGGCACAAGAACTTGCCTGTTGAGATTAGCTGCTAACTGTGACAAATGTCATCCCGTTTGAAGCCTTCTCTGCCCTGAGGGACAAACCCTTTTCATTCTACCGGATTCGGGACCTTTCTTTGACTATCTAGATCAGGGGTCATCAACCCGCGGCTCTAGAGCCGCATGCAAGCTCTTTAGCGCCGAACTAGTGGTTCCTGGAGCTTTTTCAAAAATGTTTGACCTTTTTTTTCTTTTTTTTTCCTCTTTTTTCTCTTTTTTTTTCTTCCTTTTTCTTTTTTTTATAATTTTTCCTTTTTTTCTTTTTTTTTTTTTATCCTTTTTTTTCTTCCTTTTTCCTTTTTTAATCTTGACATTTTGACTTTTTTCTTAACATTTTGACTTTTTTCTTAACATTTTGACTTTTTTCTCGAGATTTTGACTTTTTTCTCGAAATTCTGACTTTTTTCTCGACATTTCGTCTTTTTTCTTAACATTTCGACTTTTTTCTCAAGATTGTACTTTAGCATTAATCTCGACATTTCAACTTTTTTCTCGACATTTTAACTTTTTTCTCGAAATTCTGACTTTTTTCTCGACATTTCGTCTTTTTTCTTAACATTTCGACTTTTTTCTCAAGATTGTACTTTAACATTAATCTCGACATTTCGACTTTTTTCGACATTTCAACTTTTTTCTCGACATTTCGCCTTTCGACATTTGCCTTCATTCTAAGGCTTATACAAGACTTTTCATTTTTTGCGGCTTCAGAGATATTTTGTTTTTGTGTATTTTTTGTCCAATATGGCTCTTTCAACATTTTGGGTTGCCGACCCCTGATCTAGATGCCGCCACATCTCAAAGGATAAAGTCTGGACTTTAACTTGCTTGGAATACGAATCTACTGTAAATGTATAGATTGGCACGATGATCCTCCACCGTATGTCTACTTGTGCTCTAAAAGAACCAGACAAACTTCAGAAGTCCATTAATGTAGTTTTCTTGTGCTTCTTCCAGCTACCTGAGGACCATGACGTCCCTGCTGGACCCCGTGCAGATAGAAGAGAGAGAGAGGAGGAGGCTGAAACAGCTGGAGCAGCAGGTAGGAGAACAAACCCGGAGGAAAGGGATCCCTGGTTTTTGTCACTTGGCTTTTTCGAAACATGTAATCCTCTCCTTCGTGTCGTGTTCTCCCTCAGAGAGCGATCGAGGCTCAGATGGAAGAAGGCCGGAAGCGGCGGCTAAGAGGAGGCGGCAGGAGGAGGAGGATGAGAGGAGGGTGGCGATGGAGAGGGAGACGCTGCAGAGGCAGTACGAGCTGGAGGTGCTGAAGAGGAGTCAGAAGGTCAGAAGGTCCAACAATCAGAGTTAAAAATACAAAAAAAAGCCTTTTAAATAAACTAATAATTCACGCCTGATGAACAGTTTTATTTTGAAGATGTTTAAAAAGCAAAAACAGGTTTCTGTAGCTGCTTCACTGTCTGACTTTATGTCCTCAGCAGCAGATTGTCCTTCAGGACAAGCAGCCGGAGAAAAGTCCCAGGGACAGTGGACAACGGGAGGACTCCAGCAGTGAGTAGAGTACTCCCGTAGTACTGCCATTGTATTCTCATAGTACTGCTGTGGTACTGCAATAATACTACGACTAGGATGCTAACACTGTGCAGAGAGAAATTACGTCAAAAACTGTTCAGATGGTTCAAACTAGAGCCCTGCGCGGGACTGTTTTTTTTCATCCCGCTTCCGCTGCATTTCTGACCATCACCGCCCGCACCCGCAAACGCAAACTCTGAGAATTCTTGCCTGCACAATGATAGAGATGCATTGATTTTGTGTCTTCTCCCGTCCCGCAAGAGAAACATCCTTGACAAATCTATCTGATTTAATGTTAACATGATAATTGTGGAGCTTGATGGATAATTGACAGTTCATAGGCCACCTGACTGAAAGTTAGATGCAAATCCATCATTGTCATCATCGCACGCTTTTTTGCCTTTCACGCACGCATCAATTATGTGATTGAGGTTATAGCGCCGAGAGTAGGCTGTGAGTGGCTCAAACACTAATAAATAACGAACCAAACGAATTAATTTAACAAATGAATCTCTTTTATCCATTATCCATTATATTGCTGTGGAGGAGAGAAAATGCTGCTGACCAACTGCAGTCCCGTGCGTCTCTCTTCCAAGATGAGCCACAGATACTAAACGCAGTTTCTCCAAATGTCGGACTTGCCTTGCTTCGTCTTTGTTTTGTAAATACCTTGTTTGAGGTTTATTTTCCACGTCATTGATTTCCATCTTGTCGCTAGACTACATCCCGATCCCGCATTGGTTTTTTTTTGGCCGCCCACTCCCGCCCGCAGGAGAGTTCAAACCGCCTGCTCCCGCGAGATTAGCGTTGGGTCCCGCGGGACCCGATCCCAGTGCAGCCCTCTAGTTCAAACCTCTTTTGTGGTTATGGTTTTTATCAAATTCACAGATTGTATAATTCGTTTTTGCAAAGTACAGGTTATTTATCCAGAGGTGTCATTACAACAGTAGAAAATATCAGTAAAAGTCATGCAGCATAATCGTAAATAGGGGTGGGTATTGCCAAGGACGTCACGATACTTGAGTCACGATACGATATTGCGATATCCACATTTTGCGATTATTGCGATGTTATACATAGTTCACTGAAAACTGTAAAAGGCCTTATGCATCTTAAAATCCAAGTGGCCCGTACATCAGATTATAATGGTAATTCATGGGACAAACTGAGTCAAAACAAATCATTCAAATAATCCATGCCGTTTTATTGTAACTATACAAGCTAAAGTTACAACATATTTGCATATGTTTTTCATATTATTTATATAATATGAAATTAAAATTAACAATATTATTTAAACCCATGTATACTATAAAATCTTACTGGATTTACAACCCGTCTGAAACATGATTTATTATTTGAAGAAAAGGAATTAAAAAAAAAAATTGAATATTCAAAATTTGAATATTGATATCGAATCAGCCAGCAAAGTATTGCGACATACTGCCATATTGATATTTGGCCTAAACCAAAATCGTAACCATGTCCCAGACAGATGACATCATAGTCTTAAAACCTGTTTGGTGATGCGTCCGTAGAAGTAAATGTGAGCTGGAGATGGTTTGTTCCTCTCTATAAAGTTTTACAGGAACATCCTGCGTTTACAATCACAGAAAACGTTTCATCCATCGGATGGACTCGTCGGGTCTTAAAATGATTCATGGAAGAGATTTTCCTCTTGAAGACACCAGTTTATCTGCTAGTCAGTGCAGCTGTACCTTTTGTTTTATTAGCAGTAGTTTTATTTTCTTTTTCTTTGGTTCATGGATTAATAAAGTTGAACTTAACTGAGTTAACGTAACTGTGATTTTGGACGTTCTCGTCATTCACAAAGTAAAATTTGGTTCAAATAAAGTTGTGACTGTACTGTAGTTAAAAAAGATGTATTCAGTCACTACTTTTACAAATATTTCTCTTTGTGTCTTTGCGTCATGAACTCTTATTGAGACCAAACATTATAAACTGTCGGTAGTTTTTGCTACGAAGCAGGAAAATACATTTTAAATGAACAAAATCACGGCTCAGGGCTCTGCACTTATGATTTAATTGAAATCTTTATTTCGAGCATACAGAAAAAAACAAAAAAACAATTTTCACAAAACAAAATGCCCGAAAAGGAGTAGGAGGAAGTAAAAAACGTATTGGGTCCTAACCCTTGTTTTTATTTCAATTTTGCTTGAAAATAAAAATAAGAAAAAATAAAACAGCAAGCTTTACTTTATCAAAAAATTATTACAATCACTACCTCATGTCTCCTCTTCCTTGTATTTGGCAAAAATAATTTCTTTGTAATTTATTTATTAATGTAATCTGTTGATGCACTTGGATTCGTCTTCAGGGACGTACCCGGGGTCGTTAGGGGTTTCCAGTCTTTTAGCTTTTACTGTAGCTGCATCTCGAGGCGTTTTAGTGCCTTTGTAACCCGACGTCCTCTCGCTGCTACCAGCTGCTTTACAGCCAGACAACGGTTGCTCGGTGGTTCTGGCTCCTGCTCCGAGTCTGGTTTTCTTCTCTGGGTTTGTTTGGCAGCGCTCACCGGTCCACCAGCCTCCTTTCCTAGTTTGTAATATTTGTTTAAATGAAGTTGCTGCGACCACGACTGGAAGAGAAAACCATGGAGTGAAGGAGATGCTGGCTCAGATTAACTGCAGCTTGTTTGTGTGCTGTTTTCTGCATGTTTTAGCTACCAGGCAGCTGGAGGGTCCGGAGGACGCCGGCAGATCAAGCCTCTACAAACACACGGCCGTCCAGACAGGTAACAAGATCCAAACTAAAACTACCACAGTGACAGTTAGAGACTGCTTAAAAGTACGTCCCATCATCGCTCTACTCCTTCCTAAAAAAAAGAACTGTTTACATGTTGTGGAAGTGTCTTCATTTTTTGTTTTACAGCACAAATTTAAGTTTTTATTTTATTGTTTCCCATCTCCTCCTGCTTTAAGACTCATGTTGTTGATACAGGAAATCATTCCTACCGACTGCAATTAAGTTCTAACTCGTCCAGCTCAGTCAGAGCTGCAGTCATCACTAGGAATGGGCGATATTTTACCGTTCACAATATAACGTCAAAAAAATTCCCCCCGATAAGAATTTGTCATCTTGCGGTAAAAACGATAAATTCCTGTTGATGATGTTTTTGTGTAAAGCTGATTTATGGTTCTGTGTTAAATCCACGCACAACGTACGTGTGCGTAAAGAAAGAAAGAAAGAAAGAAAGAAAGAAAGAAAGAAAGAAAGAAAGAAAGAAAGAAAGAAAGAAAGAAAGAAAGAAAGAAAGAAAGAAAGAAAGAAAGAAAGAAAGAAAGAAAGAAAGAAAGAAAGAAAGAAAGAAAGAAAGAAAGAAAGAAAGAAAGAAAGAAAGAAAGAAAGAAAGAAAGAAAGAAAGAAAGAAAGAAAGAAAGAAAGAAAGAAAGAAAGAAAGAAAGAAAGAATGAATGAATCTGAGAGCGAAGACCTTGAGTCATTCCAGTTTTGCAGTACAGGTTTAACTAATTTAATTGGTTTTTATCAATTCAATTGGTGTAGTTTAGTAGCATTTAGTATCTTTTAGAGCAGTGTTTTGGGGGTTCCAAAGACTGTGGTGATAGTTTTATAGTTAAAAAGGTGGAGTTGAATTGGTATTTTTTTTATCGTTATCGGTATAAATGCCAGAAATTATCGTGATACATTTTTTAGTCCATACCGCCCATCCCTAGTCATCACACACCTGGACTGAATCTACCCGTCACCTTGCACTCTTGGCACAGAACCGTACCTATCCATTTATCTTGTGTCCTTTCTTTTATACCTCAGTTTAGTTTTTTTTTTATTCTATTATTTTATTGTATTAATTTCGGACTACTATGACAACAAAATTTCCCCTTGGGGATGAATAAAGTCATCTATCTGTACATCTACCCACCCATCTGTCTATCTATGTGTACATTTATCTGTTTATCTATCTATCTATAACTTCCATTTTGCCGTCATGCTTTTTATGATTTGATTAAAGTTCACTTTTCATTTTCTCTCTGTAGAAACAACCAGCCCTCCTCCCCCGCTGAGAGCAGACGTCGTTCAGACTACCGACGTCGCTGTGCGATCCCCCACTCCTCCGTCTCAGCCCGCCGCTCCTCCGGCCAGCAGGAGCCGAGCGGCGAGGGCGGGGAAGGAGAACATCTGTGTGCCGGCAGGAGCAGACGTGTACGAGCCGTTCGCCAGGACCGAGCGGAGCGGGAGAGAAAAGAGGAGGCCGGAGTGGAACAAGCAGAGGTAAAACCCAGTCTTCAGCCTAGAAAACGCAGTTCTGAGTGTAAAACATCTGTATTAGAGAGTAGTGTTGTCCCGATCGATCGGCCACCTGATCACGGCATTTTCAAAACATCGGTATCGGCCAAAAGTATCGGGACATACCTAGTTATTAATGTTTTTATATCTTTGCATTTAACGTCACTTCCGACCGGCGAAGTAAGCGAAACTAACATGGTTTACATGTTTGAATTGTGAAATGTTATATCTGTTCATGTTCATTAAGCTGCTGATATTCATTTCATGCCATTCAGAATGTTGCACTAAGGTTAAGCCAAAAAGTATTTTAATTTTCTTGTGTTTGACTGGATGTCATTCAACTACCTCTTTTGAAGTTAAAGTTATTTATTTTTGTTATTGCACTATTCTGCACTTTTTGTTTTAGTTTACAATTTCATGTTTTTACATGTTGTTCTCCAATGGACAATAAAAGAAACTTGGGATAATTTAGTTTTAGTCCTCTTTTTATTATTATTTTTTTAAATTCATTGCCAAAATGTATCTGATTGGGAAAAAGTATCGGGAGCCAAAAAAAGTGATCGGATCGGGAAAAATCGGGATCGGCAAATACTCAAACTCAAGTGATCGGGATCGGATCGGGAGCTAAAAAATCCTGATCGGGACAAGCCTATTATAGAGTCAAAATACTGCAAATGTCTAATGTTAAAAAAACGAAGTGAATCATCTGTTAAAAACACTATTTATGTAAAAGAATAAGTATTTTCTCCGACTCTGTGCCGGTCGTCCAGGCCCAGCCATCAGTTCGTTCCGGCCTCGGAGCGATACCCGGTCGTCCAGCAGAAGAGCCGACAGGAGAGCCGACTGAAGAGGCAGTCGGAGCTGCTGGCCCTGCAGGACCGGACCCGCCTGGCCAGGACAGAAGAGACCCGGCTCTGCCCCGACTCCCTGAAGACCAGAACCAGCCCCAGCAGGAAGGTAAGATCACTCCTTCATAGTAAAGTTTGATCAAATATTCCCTTTGGTTACCTGTCTGGTCGCTACAGTTGTGAGTTAATAACTGCTGATGTTTTAACATGGAAACAACACATTGAATACATTAAAGGGAAAATTTCAAAATCATTCGCAATCCTGTATGAATCCAGAAATATACTGAATTCCAAGGCCTTGCATTTGATCTACCACTCATTGATTGTTCCCTATTTATCTTACTGTTTGGAATTGTGGGGATCCATCTTTAAAACCACCTTAAATCCAATAATAAAACTGCAAAAACGAGCCATACGTATCATCAATAAGATTGATTACTTTGCTCACACAGAGCCGCTTTTTATAAATTCTCATGTTATTAAATTTTATGATTTGTTTTATTATAAAATCATGCAAATTATGTTCAGAGCAAAATCAAAAATGCTCCCTGACTCTATACAGAGGTTCTTTTCAATTCAGGAGACTCCGTATAATCTTAGGTGTCTGCAATTTAATGTACAAAAAGCTAAAAAAGGTATGAAAAGGAGATGTGTCTCCATTACTGGAGTTAAATTCTGGCCAACATAAATTTAAAAACATGTTATTCTCTTTTGGTTTTTATGAAAATGGTTTGTAAAGCTATTTTTGAAGCTTATAAGTGCGATTGACTATCTGTTAATGTTTCTTTGCTGTTTTATGAAGGTTGGTAGCCAAAAAAAGAAAGTTGGTCATATAGGATAGGCTTTTATAAGCAGTTTGCTTCAGCCTATGCCTTTTCATTCAACACATGATTATTGGTTTTGTGTGAAATGTCAATGCTGTGTCAATGTTTTTTGGTGTCGTGTTGTCATGATTGAATAAACTTCATTCATTCATGTTTCAGGTGGGAACTGCTTTCACAACCATCACCGCTGACAGGTGAGGAGCTCCGGCAGTTTTCTCTCTACCGAGTTCATGCCTCAAAATAAGATGTATGTAGATTCAGACGAATTTTTTGATCCCTTTGGAAGGTTCCCTCGGGGAAACTGACATCTCCATCTTGTTTACAAAAATATATATGCACATGCACATGCACAGGTACATGCACAAGCGTATGCTTGTGCATGTACCAGAAACATGTATAATAATATAACATATACGTATACAGTAATCCCTCGTTTTTCGTGGGGGTTACGTTCCAAAAAGAACCCGTGAGGTAGCAACCTTATTTTTTTTTTTACTATTATTATACAGGGCTTCAAATTGCAGAGATCAGCACCGCGACCCGAGTAATTGGATTTGAACGGGAGAATCGGTGCAGGACGTTTGACTTTATGGGTTTTGGAGAAAATTTGCAAACTTTAGCTAAATTTGGCAAGCTGTTTTACGTACATGTACAGTACATATTTAACCGTAACGTTAATGACACAGGAAGTGAAGAAGTGGGGAGACTGTTTAGCAAATCAGAATGCAGAACACAATGCAAATCCGTGAAGCAGCGAGACATGAAAGGTGAACAGCGTTATAGCGACGTATTACTGTATACTTATATATAGAATATGTATGTATGTATGAATGATAAATATAACAATTACATATATATTTTAATTTCATTCATTTTATTCTTTATTTCATTAAAAAAATAAACTATTCAATACAAATACAAAAGTTCATAAATTGTGAATGAAAAGGGAGCAGAAAGAAGAAGAATCTTATCTAATCTGCCTCTTTTTCCAAGAAATAAATTCACAAATACAAAACTACTAAGTAAATAAAAAACTAAAATAAAATAAAATTACCGCCGTCTATGGGTATGTCAAACTAGTATAATATAAATATAAGAACAATATAAGTAATACAAAAGCCAAAAAGACGATGGTAAAGTAATAATTGCAATATATAATTAACTCAGAATGCTATAATTATATAATAGTATAATATAATACAGGTTTTCTGTACACCATAATATCTGTTATGAAAATATTGCACAAAGTTATTGCACTGTCCTGGTTATTGCAGTCTCATCCAGAGAATTAAAAAAAAAAAAAAAAAAATAGAAATGCATGAAAACAATGCTCCACAGCAGGTTTTACTTTAGTCCAACTCATGTAAAACATGTCTAAGACGAGTGATGTCTGTGTTTCGAGGTGGTTCTCACTTGGATAGTTTGCAAAAGAAAACACCTGATGTAGCTACGACTCAAGTCTTCCTCCTGAGATGGTTGGTGTAGTTTAATGTGCAGATGATCCCAACGAAGGCTTTTGTTAACATGTAAAAACCAAAAACAGCTGGATCAGCTTCATTGTGTCCAAACAAAACAAAACCTGTAAATGCATCAGCGTTTCCTTCATTGTTTTTAATTGAAAAGCAGAAATCAGGATTAATTCATGCCATCAAGTCCACCTCTGTTCCCTGCTCTGCTCCTGCAGGGGGCGCTCTCCTCCCGTCCCTGCAGAGAGGACCCCAGCTCAGCGTCAGCGAGGCTCCAGTCCTCCTCCAGCGCGGGAGTTTGTTCCTTACGTCCGCACTGATGAAGTGTTCAGGCTGGAGCCGCTGGATCCCGCTGAGGCCGCCCTGCTGCACAGACCAGGTTAGACGCAACAATCCAGGCTCAAACACACGACCTTTAACCCCCTTATTCTCTAAAACCTCAAACATCTCACAGCTTCTTCCATTACTGCTACCTGCCCGCTTCACATCCCAGGTGATCTCATCACAGGTGAATGGTTCTGAAACAGACATTATAATGCACGTGCATCTAAAGCAATAACTTTTGAGCAGACCTTTTGATATTTTTCATTTTCCTGCTCTATATTCAAATGAGTAGGCATCATTTCTGTCTATAAAAATGTAATATCCGCTTGCTTTAGCCAGCAGGGGGCAGTAACGTGATCATGATCCTCTGCTGAACTTTTCAGACAGACAAAGCCATTTATAGTGATAACATCCCTAAAAGGTTATCAAAAGGTTTAATAAAGTTAATTTTGTTCTTGGCTTTAAAATTGAATTTGCTGATTCTTTTTGGCGGACTACGAACTACCTGACATGTTTCGGCGATTCCTTTCGCCTTTAGAGTCACAAGACGGTGTGTGTGACCCGCTGTTTATCAGCTGATGATGAATGTAACAGCATTTACAAAATACTATATTATAGACTATACTCATGCAATAAAACATACATCGGGGAGGACATTTGATTCCAATATATACATTTATTTAAATAAATTAAGAAAATACTTGATACATTCTTAAAAGGAAATTAATCAAAACATTTGGAATGAGAAGAACAAAAAAAAAAAAAAAAAAATATATATATATATATATATATATATATATATATATATATATATATATATATATATATATATATATATATATATATATATATATATATATATATATATATATATATATATATATATATATATATATATATATATATATATATATATATATATATATATATATATATATATATATATATATATATATATATATATATATAATATAAATATATATATATATAATATAAATATATATATATATAATAAACTATTGTAAAAGAACTAAAACCTGAGAACAGGAGGAAATATTTCAGATTTACAATTAATCTGAATATTTGTCTGATTAATCTTAAACACATTGTAGAGATGAGACATAAGATTTAAATGTTTGTCTGCTTTGTATCCTGATATTTCATCTGTCGTTTTTTATTTCACTGTAAAGTTTGTATAATTTAGCCGGTTCACATTTGTTATTAAAATGCGTCTCGAGTGCCTGAACACTTCTGATCAGATGCCGTTTACCTTCTGGATGCAAATAGAGAGAGTAAATTCCAAACGGCCGGCAGAACATGTGCAGCTCTGCTCCAGTTTCCACTTTAGTTCATGAATAACTTAAAATACGATAATGATGTGCTTTAAAAAAAATCTGGACTTTTTTTTAACCCCAAAATACCAGCGATGATAGATAGATAGATAGATAGATGGATGAAAAAAAGCTACAGCAATCAAATATGTGGTAAAATATAAAGCACTAATGCTGAACTTTCTGAAGAAATAATGAATAAACAAGTGTACTTTTGTCTGTTAAGCGGCTCCTCCTCAGAGTTCAGCGTCTCCTCTACGTCAACATCTGCTCCACCCGCTGCTGCCGCGCAGCAGACCAGCGCAGCGGCAGCAGGAAATCCTCAGCAGACTGGCGGAGCTGCGGCAGGTAACGAACCGGGACCAAAACACGGTTAATCAAGATCAATACACCTGATCCATCACAGCGTGCTGGTGTGAAATAGTCTGTTTGATACGTCTTCACTGGGAAACAGTCTGATTTCTGAATGATCAGGTGGAAATGAACAGATTTCATTTTTATTTCACTAACATTATTTAATTATAGGCATTACCGTATTTTCCGGACAAAAAGTCGCGGTTCTTTTCGTTTGCCAGGGGTGCGACTTATGTGTGAAATTATTAACACATTATTACCGGTTTATCATTTCACGTTATTTTCACACTAAACTTCAAGAGGGCGCTCTAGGAAGCGCCGCATCTTCTACCTCCGGAGTTAGTGGAGTTGTTTAAAAGTGACTCCGAGGATGAAGATTTCATTGGTCTTAGTTATTTGCAGTGACACGGATGGTTTGGTAAACTTCTCAGCATGTTATTTATGCTATAGTTATCTGAATAACTCTTATGTTATGTTAACATACCAGCCACGTTCTCAGTTGTGTCATGTAACGTAAGCAAACTGTACAATTATTCAGCCTATTGTTGCCTCTATTCTATTTTTATTTTAAATTGCCTTTCAAGATGAAATGTCTGTTCTTGGTGTTGGATTTTATAAAATAAATTTCCCCCAAAAATGCGACTTATACTCCAGTGCGACATATTTTTTTTTCTTCTTGTGCATTTTATGGCTGGTGCGACTTATAGTCCGGAAAATACAGTATTTATTTATTGTCTATTAATAAGTTTCACTGTTAACACTCGGAGCAGCAGCTGCAGTTCGTGAGCTGACTGCTTGGCCACTTTGATGCTACATTTCTCAAGTTTTCAGCCCTGTTTAGTGACTTTTTCTCCAAAAGGCAACTAGTATAGACTAGACTTTTTTTAAGACTCAAATGTAAAGGCTCATATAGTTCTCACTTTTCTCAGCCTGTGCTGCCGGCGGCCACTCCTACTCCCATAAGCGGGAGACCTTCACCTCTCCGTGTAACCCAACATGTACCCACGCACTTTTATCTTGTCTAGAGTTTATTACAGAAGCAGAGGGAGCTGGAGACGGAGCCCAATCCTCCCCTGAAGGGCCATGAGCCGCAGCCGCCCTCGACAGTACACGCCGCAACCAGCACGTCGCAGCACTGAACTAATGAAGACCCGCACGCTTCGCGAGGTCATTAATCGGGATGGAGGGGACAGAAAAACCTGCATCTAAGGGCACGGGGAAGATGATGCAACAGAATCATGTGACTGATCAGGACCTGCAGCTCCAAACCTAGAAGAGCTGCAGGATCTGCACATCCTGAAGAGAAACAGGAAGCTGTGACGCAGCGTTTGTGGCGCGCTCTAGCGACGACGAGATCCGTCAGGTTTGACCAAACCACAACAGAGCAGGAGTCTGTTTTTACGTGGTGACAGTGACTGCACCGTTGTCCAATTTTACCAGATTTAACTGCAGGTTCAGCTTCTCTTTGTTTAAATTGCACAGACGAATCGACGTTCACGACACAAAGCCGTCAACATCTATTTCTCACTTTCCCCTCAACCCATCGTCTCACTTTATTACACGTTTGCACACTGTGGAGAAGTTCTACCTCATCGACAGAAGATGCTTGCAGCGTTAATGTGAATTCACACCATTTGTTATGTGAAAAATGTGTTTTAATGTTTGCTTTTTATGTATTTTGTATGAAAACTACTCTGGTCCTGGTATTAAATGTTAAATTATCATCCTTAAAGAGACTGGCTTGATTAAGTCATTAAAGTTCTGTTTTTTTAAGTCAACTGCTGTTTGTAGATATCAGTGTTAATTACAGTACTGGTGTCTGATTTGATTGTTTTAATGATTCTTTTTTAATTTATTTTAATGATTCTTTTTAATTTATTGTAATAAATTATGAACAGCATATTGAGACTGGTATTTTTTCACTTCAAAACGTTATAATCTTAGAATTTATCACAATGAAACTAAAGATTCAGAGATTTTACAGCTTGATTCACAAATGCAACAATTTAAGAAAAAGAAAAAGGGAAAGTACGATTTTTGTGTTAATAGTTTTGGTCAGTTTCATTTATAACCAGATGGATCCAAATGTTCCTGATGAAGCAAATCGAATCAATACTGATGCAAATTTTTATATTTTTCAGAACTTTAAAAGTGTAATATCAAAGTTTGAATGAGTAGAGTTAAGTAGACTTTTTAAGGCTTTTAATAGCTGATGTATCATATTTAATAGATGATTCACAATCAAAAAACACATTTAATATAAAACAAGAAAAAAGGACATGAAATCAATGTATTCACAAGAAGAAAAACTATTAACAAACTGTCAAAGACAAAATTGGAGACATTTTTGATTCCAATACATAAATTCACTTAAATAAAAAAATAAGAAAATACTTCATAAATTCCTAAAAGGAAATTAATCAAAACAAGTTAATTAAAACGGTTGGAATTAGAAGAAAAAATATTTATAAAAAAATAATTATTTTATCTCTGGTATTTTAAACTAAATTATAATTTTAGTTTAATAACTGCTTAACTTTCCAAAGGTAAAATAATTAAAAAAAAGAATTGGATGACAAAGTGCAGTTCATCCTTTTTATTTTGTTGAACAGCAGTCAACTGACAAAAATCAGCAGATGAGCAAGACTTTGTAAACATCAACTCACCCACCGCCATCACTTTCACCCAAGGAGGAAAAAGCTTCTGGTAGTCATGGCAACCGCCAGGGCAATAAGCATCTTCTTCTACCTGAGAGAAAAATCACCAACAGCAATCTCCAAAAAAACAATGACAGAATATTTGAGATCTCCAACTCCGAATTTAATCATCACTTTACACACATTACAAACTTAATATTCCTCTTTCAATTTTGCAGAAACAGATGCCTAAAAAGGTCGGTGTGGAGGCCGTTTAAGATAATAAAAGTGGTTTGATACCAGCATTCCTGTTATTCAAATGATTATAAAAAATAAATACATGTCGAAGCAAAGTCATCTCAAGGAACTTTAATACAAAAACTCTGATATAAAAAAGAAACATACAAAAAAATGACTTTTTTTTTTCTTTAAGTTAAAACCAGTTTGTTACAGGGTACACAATAACAACAAAGACAACACAAAAAACTCCCAGTGTAACAAATAACATTCATTACAACTTTGTACAAGTGTCCACTGGAAGATGCGTTCGTATTTTACAGTTTTAGTTTCCCCAAAACGGGTCAGTTGAGTTTCCACGCAGAGAAAAACCCTCCTGAAGTATAAAAGAAGATCCGTCTGTGTCCGAAAACAACGCTGTGCTCTTTCCTGGAGAACATTACTGCAAACCACGGTGGTGGTGCGTTCAAGGCCCGGAGGAGGAATCGGCCACTTCAATTCTCTCGTCTTTATAATAGTAAACAGTAATAAAATAGTAAATTGTTGTTTAAGGAAATGTGATCTGATACAACTCATTTACATCTGTTTTACGCCAGTGCTGCTCTTGCTTGTTTTGTCGGCTGTTTTATTTATTTACTTGTATTGCTGTACATGTGTTTAATATTAACAAGTAGTGACAACTGAAGGCTTCAAACCGTTTTTCCCCACTTTTTCAGATACATAAACATACATAAATATACTTTTGTCAAAACTAAACCATGAAAATCCTTTTTCTTTTGTTTAGTTCTTTTTTTTTTAATGCAGTGCAGGAATCTCTGCTGCACAGACGTTCACAAATCCGGTTAAAGGAGAAACTGCTCAAACGCATCGTTAATCATAAAACTAATACATCAGCTCCAACGAAGAACTGGACCGAAGAATCGCCGTTCGGGTTCAATAGAACCCACCAGTCCTTCTATAACCGAGAAAAGAAAAACCCGCCACTGCTGCTGGGATAAATACGGAGACCCTAAAGGGACACAGATTTTTTTTATATATAATGACTTTTACGTGCACACGTGAAACCTTTAAGTGAGCACGTAAAACGTTTCTGCACTCACTAAAAAGTGTGACGTGCTCTCGTAAAACTTCTAAGTGAGCGCCTAAAAGTTGTTCTACGTGAGCACGTAAAGGTAATGCGTGCGTGCGTGCGTGAAACTTTTACGCGCTCGCTTATAAGTTTTACATGAGCACGTAAAGTTTTAAGCACGCGCCTGAAACTTAAATCACAAAATATACCCAACCATCAACCACACTGCAAAAACTCAAAATCTTAACAAGAATATTTGTCTCATTTCTAGTTAAAATGTCTCATTTTTAGTCAAAAAAATCTTATTACACTTAAAACAAGACTCATCACTGGAAAAAACAACAATTTTCACCCGTTTCAAGTAGATTCTCACTTAAAATAAGTAGAAAAAGAAAAAGAAAAAAGAAAATATTTTTTTTGCTATCATTAGAAGGTAAATCTTGTCCCACTAGCAGATTTTCCTACTAATTTCAAGTGAAAATTTACTTGAAACAGGTGAAAATTGCCAAAGAAGTTATTTTTCTGGTAATGATTTTTTGACTAAAAATGAGATATTTTAACTAAAAATAAGAAATATTCCTGGTAAGATTTTGAGTTTTTGTAGTGCAACGAAAAGATGATCGCATAAAACTTCTAGCGAGCGCGTAAAAAGTTTCACGCGCGCATGTATTACCTTTACGTGCTCACGTAGAACAACTTTTAGACGCTCACTTAAAGGTTTTACGCGAAAAAATCTTTATATATATTAAAATAAATCTGTGTCCCTTGAGGGGCTCCGTAGATAAAAGACGGTGCGTTTGGACTCTCTTCCTTTAACGAGTGAAACTGCTCGTCTACATCCCGTTGAAGCCGCCGCCCCGCCGGCCCCCCCGGTACACGTGTCCCGGGCCTGCAGGGCTGTAGTACCGGCCCAGCAGGTCCACGCCGGTCTGCTGGAAGCCCCAGACCAGCGGGGAGCCCGTGGAGGCCAGGCCCGCCGGCCAGAGGTGCCCGGGCCCCAGGATGCCCCTCACCCCCCCCAGGAGCGGGCCGTGGGGGTACGACTGGCCGTGGAACGGGGCCAGCGGCGTCTGCAGGAGGCCCAGGCTCCGCCGCGGCTGCTGGGCGTACGGAGGCGGCTGCTGGGGGAAACTCCTCCGCTGCTGCTGCTGCTGCTGCTGCTGCTGCTGGCCGGGCTGAGGGCCCGGGCCGGGGCCCGGGTCCGTCACAGGGGGAGTCCCCGGCCCGGCTGAGCTGCTTCTCGCTGGAGCTCCTTCTGCGGAGACGGGCTGATCATCCAGACGCGACTGTCCTTTTCTACAAACAAGAAACAAGAAGCGGTTCAGAGACCAGAGGTGTCAAGTAACAAAGTACAAATACTTCGTTACCTTACTTAAGTAGAACTTTTGGTTATCTATACTTCACTGGAGTAATTATTTTCAGACGACTTTTTACTTTTACTCCTTACATTTTCACGCAATTATCTGTACTTTTTACTCCTTACATTTTAAAAACAGCCTTGTTACTCTATTTCATTTCGGCCTTTAAAAAAAACTATCCAGTTAAATTGCTCCATCCGGATAGAGTGAATTTGGTTGTGGTTGTTTCAGATGTTCTTGTCCAGTTTTGTTCTTACATCCGTTCCCTCAGATTCCTGCAACTAAACTTGGATGTACATTCCAATAAAGGTTAGGATAAATGATAACATGCCTCTGAAGTTTGACTTTTTGCACCATTACAATACTTATAGGCAAATAGTCATCATATCTGCTGCTCTCTGAAACACATGTTAATGCTCAATAGTACACATGTATGGTTCTTTAATATATTTGCATTATACTAAGATACATTCATTTTCAATGGCTTTTATCCTTAATGGCTTTTTTCCCCCTTACATTACTTTTACTTTTATACTTTAAGTAGTTTTGAAACCAGTACTTTTATACTTTTACTTGAGTAAAAAACCTGAGATGATACTTCAACTTCTACAGGAGTATTTTTAAACTCTAGTATCTATACTTCTACCTGAGTAATGAATGTGAATACTGAAGACACCTCTGATCAGGACACATGGGAGTCTGCAGAGCAGAACCAGAATCACTCCTCAGTCTTACGGCACTTTTCCACTAGTACTAAGCCCGGCTCGGCTCCACTCGGCTGTTTGGCACTTTCCCACTAGGGGTCTAAACGTTTTTTATTATTTCACCTCTTTTCTTATCATTTTATTTCATTTATTTGGTATTTAAGCGTATTCTTAAATTAAATTTTTTTCTGAAAACTACGAATGAGATGTGTACCTGCGGTACTCTACTGCCCGTAGTTTTCAGCAACTTGTGCTTTTTATTATTTTACCTTCTTTTCTCATAATTTTATTTCATTTTATTTGTTATTTACTGTCTAATTATGTCTTGCCACTTTTAATGTTGATGTAAAGCACTTAGAATTACCTTGTGTTGAATTGTGCTATATAAATAGACTTGCCATGCCTATAGTGTTGTTTGTGTCAGCCTGTTTCAATATTAGTTTTAGTCTAGTCTTTGTGTCAAGCTATCATTTTTTTTCCTTTTTTTCCTCTTTTTTTCTTATTTTTCTCTTTTTTCCCTTTTTTCTTTTTTTTCCTTTTTCTCTTTTTTTCCTTTCCCTTTTAATCTCGAGATTTCGACTTTTTCCGCAAAATTTTGACTTTTTTCTTGATATTTCAACTTATTTCTCGACATTTCGACTTTTTTCTCGAGATTGTACTTCAACATTAATCTCGACATTTTGACTTTTTTCTCGAAATTTCGAGTTTTTCTCAAAATTTAAATTTTTTTTCGAAATTTCGACTTTTTTCTCAAAGTGCATAATGAAAAAAAAAAATCTTCCCCCAGTTCTTACTAATATAGAAACATGCAGAATGCGTTGCCTTCATTCTAAGGCTTATATAAACAAGACTTAATTTTTTGTGACTCCAGACATATTTGTTTTTTGTGTTTTTGGTCCAACTCTTTCAACATTTTGGGTTGCCGACTCCTGCTCTAGACTCTTGTTTTTCTGTTAAGTTATGGTCTTTTTCTTGGTTTGTGAATAAACCTGTTTTTATTATATACATAACTTGAACTTGATTGTGGTGTCCTTTTAGAAATGTTCTGGTTACAGAGTTGAGTGTTCCAACTTGTGATCGTAACAAGTTCACAAACCAGCTTAAAAGTTTCAGCCACGTTACCATAAAACACACATGCTGTGAAAGCAGAACTTTCTGAACCAACCGTGACCCGTCGTCTTCTCCCGAACCCGCCCTGGACCCGTCGTACTCGGCCGCCCTGCAGACGCCGGGTTCCTGATCCGTGTTTTCTTTCCTCCCGTCGTTGGCCGGCTCCGTGCGGTTGCTCGGTCCCGTCGCCGCATCTGCTTTGTCGTTTCTGGTCGGAGTGTTTCCCCTCTGATCTCCGGACTCGCCGCCGTCTGGAGTCCGTCCTCGCTGCCGCGGGTCGGTGGACGCCGGCCATCGCTCCTCTCTCCTCCCAGCGACGTACGCTCTGGTGCGTTCTGGCTGCGGCGCCGAGTGAGTCCTCTCCACCACTTTCCTGGCGGGGGTTCCCCGCCCAGCCGGGGCGGCGTCGCCCCCGTTGGCCGGCCCGACCCGTGATTTAGATTCCTGCTGGTGCTGCTGCTGCTGCAGCTTCTGCAGATGCTCCCGGTGTTCGGCCCGCAGCTGCCTCAGCGCCTCCTGCAGCATCTCCATGTGTCGGCCCATCGTCACCTGGTCCTTGCAGAAAGCGTCCGGGACGAGCGGGTCGGACTCGAGCGGGTCGGGGGGGAAGACGGAGCCGGGCGGCGAAGGGAGCTGCTGGGCTCGACTGCTGGAGGAGACGGACTGGAGCGGATCTGGAAAGGAGGGAGAGAGATCAGCGGCTGAGACCGAATCCCCGGGACCGAGCTGTCTGCCGAGACCCGAGGACAGACGAGACAATCACACCTCTGAAACCCCCGATCCTCAAAAGGAAAATATTGATACATTTTTGGTAATGTATATCATTAACAAGAATACGGAGGAGCTACTTTTTGTCATTTTTATATAGTGATGCACCGAATGTTGTGTAACCGAAATTGTTCGGCTGAAAATAGCACTTTCGGTGTTCGGTGGAGTGGGGAAAAAACCGAACAATTAATAACGGCATGTTGAGATGACGCAAGAGAAGTGGATAAAACTAACTAAATAAAAAGAAAAACAATCCCTTTCCCATATTAATACTTGTATGGGAAAGGGAGTGATTTTCCTTTTCTTTATTTTGTTTTTTCCACTTCTTTTTCACTTTTTTTTTACAATGCATTTTATTTTGTTGTTTTTTTTTGTTTTAAGGCCTATGTTACAATTTTTCAGCAGTCAGTTATAGGCCCAATGTGCTCAAAGATGGCCAAAAAAAATTTATTTTGCCAATTTAGTTGAAGTTATTGTGCTGTGTTGGTATGTCTGTTGGAATATTTAAATTTAAATTATTATTAAAAATTTAAATGCTGGGAAAGGTTCAGTTGTTCATGTTCAATAAATATTTCTCCCTTGTAATTTTGTAAAAGATTTTTTTCTTTGAAAAGCATGCCTAAAGCACATTTATTTGATATATGCAATTGTGAAAAAAATGGCAAAATAAATGGAAAAACTCGGGCCAAGTGTTTATTATTATTTTCGGTTTCGGCCACAAATTTTCTTATTTCGGTGCATCACTATTTTTATAGTAGTTTTTATTTCTGTTAATGGTTTTATTATTTTACTTTGGACCTTTGTTTAGTGATGGAAACGAAAGTTATGCCTGTAACTACGGTTCTATGAGTCCCGGATGACCGCCAGGCGGTGCTGTAAGCACTGGATATCTCCCCTCGCGCATGCGCATGTCGAGTACAATACCAACAATGTCACGTCACCCGTGACCCCTGCATGACCCCCGGAAGGGTATATCTTCCGGCGTCATCATGGGATCGACTCCTAGAATCTTCTCGCGAGAGCACGAGGATTCGGAGTGACCGGCAGGCCTGGCGGTCATCCGGGACTCATAGAACCGTAGTTACAGGCGTAACTTTCGTTCTATTTCGTCCCTACTGACCGCCAGGCGGTGCTGTAAGCACTGGATGACGAATACCAACAATGTCACATAGAATCCCGGTCACATACCTCACTGATCAGGGGCAGAAGGACCCGGGAGTAGAACCACGCCCAATGGTTGGGGAGTGGCGACATTGATCCGGTAAAACCTGGAGAACGTGTCCGGCGACGTCCACGAAGCTGCTGCGCAGATGTCCTCCAGAGGCACCCCCTTCAGGGCAGCCCAAGAAGCTGCGACGCTTCTGGTCGAGTGGCACCTCACCCCCACTGGTAAGGGGCGGCCACTGGCCCTGTAGGCGTGCTCGATGGTGTCCACCACCCAGTGGGACAGGCGCTGTCTAGAAATAGCGCGCCCCCTGTTAGGGCCACCATGACAGATAAAAAGCTGCTCCGACCGTCGCACAGGCGCGGTGGCAGCAACATAAGCATTAAGGGCCCGTACGGGGCACAAAGGGCTTGGCCCACCCTCCGCAGGCTCGGGGTCGAACCGGGCAAGCTGGATAGGCCGATTAGCATGATCGCGTGGCAGGACCTTGGGCAGGAACGCCACGTTCGGGCCACAACGTAACCCCTGAGCCATCCGGGTTCCACCTCAGGCAGTACCCGCTGACTGACAGGGCATGTAACTCACTGACTCGCTTTGCTGACGTCATAGCGAGGAGAAAAGCCGTCTTCATAGAGAGACACTTCAGGTCCACCTGGGCCAAGGGCTCAAAAGGTGGAGAAGAGAGGGCACCTAGTACCATAGACAGGTCCCACACCGGGGCCCTTGGGGTCCTCGGGGGGCGCAGCCTCAGAGCCCCCCTAAGAAAGAGAGAAACCAGCCGGTGGCACCCCACGGTGGCATTCTCGACCAGGGCATGTCGTGATGAAATGGCCGCCACGTACACCCGTAAGGTGGACTGAGCACGGCCATCATCCAGGAGGGACTGAAGGAACTCCAGGATCGTGGCCACAGGGCAAAGCATAGGGTCCTCTGCCCTGTCCGCACACCAGGCAGAGAATCTCCTCCACTTGCACTCATACTGGAGGCGGGTGGAGGGCGCACGAGCGTTCAAGATGGTAGCCCTGACGGGCTCAGTACAGCTTGACACTAACGGGTCGGGCCCTGCAGTGGCCAGACCCAGAGTTGAAGGCGACGGGGGTCGGGATGCCAAATCCGACCCCCCAGCTGGGACAGAAGGTCCCTCCGGTCGGGTAGGCGCCATGGCGTGCCGCAGCAGAGCCTCCGGAGTAGTGGGAACCACGGTCTCCCCGGCCAGAAGGGGGCCACCAAGAGGAGCCTGTGACCTCTCTGGAGGACCCTCTGCAACGTCGGCAGGATTAAAGGTAGTGGGGGGAACGCGTACAGGAGCCCGTCGGGCCACTCGTGCCCTAGGGCATCCTGACCCAGAGGACTGGTCTCCTCTGTCCAGGAGAACCAGAGGGGGCAGTGAGCCGAGACGCCCGAGGCGAAGAGGTCCACCACCGCTCTGCCGAAGAGGACCCAAATCATCCCCACTACCTCCGGATGAAGCCGCCACTCTCCTGGGGGAGGCTTGTGTCGGGACAGGAAGTCTGCCACCTGATTCCTGACCCCTGGCAGGTATATCGCCCGCAGGCTGAGGAGGCGAGGAGCGGCCCACGTCAGAAGGCCCCGGGACACCTGCAGCAGCTGTGCAGACCCGGTGCCCCCCCTGGTGGTTGATCTGGGAGACAGTGGACACATTGTCCGACCGGACCAGTACGTGCCTCCCCCATAGGTGAGGTAAAAAGTGCTCGAGTGCTCGGTGTACAGCACGGAGCTCCAGCACATTGATGTGGTGTGTGCGGTCCCGCGCAGACCACTGCCCTTGGGCAGGCCTGCTGCGCCAAACAGCACCCCACCCCGAGAGGGAGGCATCTGCGGTGACAGTCTCCCGGAAGGAGGGGATAGTGCCCAAGGGCACACCCCCCAGCAGGAATGCCCCGTCTTTCCAGGGTGCCAGGGCATGGACACACACCCGCGACACCCTGACCAGCCTGTGCCTGTGCCTTTCGGCATCCAGGCGAAGGCTGTTCAGCCACATCTGCAGGGGGCGTAGCGTCAGCAGGCCCAAAGGCACAACAGCCGAGGCGGCCGTCAATATGCCCAAAAGCTGCAGGAACTGGAGGTAAGGCAGCCGTCTGCCCCTCCTGAATCGGGGGAGGAGCCGCAGGATGTCGCTCACACGCCGCGGTGAGAGACAGGCCCTCATGGTCACCGAGTCGAGTACCAATCCTAAGTAGGCGACTCGCTGGGAGGGAGCCAGACAGCTCTTCCCTCTGTTCACTGTGAGCCCTAGTTTGGCCACATGCGACAAAAGGAGGGCCGTGTCTGCCACCACTTGTTCTCGGGACGGCGCGCATATCAGCCAGTCGTCCAGGTACGGCAGAACCTTCATACCCTGTGCCTGCAGGGGAGCGAGGGCTGCCGCCACGCACCTGGTGAAAACTCTTGGGGACAGGGAGAGCCCGAATGGGAGCACCCTGAACTGGTAATGGCGGTCCTGATAGGCGAACCTCAGGAACCGCTGGTGCCGTGCCGCAATCGGCACGTGAAAGTAAGCGTCCTGTAGATCTACCGTCGTAAACCACTCCCCCTGACCAACCGCACGCAGAACATCTGCTGTGGTCAGCATCCGGAAGGGCAGGGCCTTCATGTACCCGTTGAGGCCTCTCAGGTCCAAGATGGGACGAAGGCCGCCGTCTTTCTTGCTGACGAGAAAGTAGGTTGAGTAGAACCCCCGGGGCTGCAGCAGGGGGTCTACCGGCACAATGGCGCCCTTGGCCAGCAGGACGGACAACTCCTGAGTCAGAGCCAGAATGTTCGCCGGGTCTCTGATGACGGTCATCATGACCCGGCCGGAGGTAGGGGGCCGGTGTCGGAACTGCAGTACGTACCCGTGGGTTAAGGTGGAAATTACCCAGGGGTCCGACGAGCAGGCAGCCCAGTGACTGAGCTGCTGCCGGGAAAAGCAGCCGACGACCGGCCCCGTGGCCCTAGCGCCGTCTCCCCCGGCCTCTGGACGTGCCGGGGGGGCGATGGTCGAGGCCAACACCCCAACGCTGCTGGGGCGGTCCGCGCACAGGGGGGCGAAACCCCCCGGCAGGCTGTCCAACGGGCCGTTGGGAGCTGCGCTGGCTCCTGCGGGCAGGAGGCTGGGGGCGACGTCCAGGGGCGGACGAAGGGCCCCTCGGTGTACTGGAAGCGGGCGCCCTCCTGTGAAGGTGCACCAGTCGCTGCCTGGTCTCATCGGCCAGGGCGGTGCGGTCCAGAGCTTCCAGGGCAGTTGCCCCAAACAGCTCCCCCGGTTCTGCCGGTGCCTGACGAAGAACCCTACGAGCAGTTTCCGTCAGGGGTGACTGCGCCAGCCAGACATGACGGCGCGTGTGCACCAGGGTGGACATCAGCCGCCCCAGTTCCCTCGTCTGGGAGGCAAAAGCCTGTAGGGACACATCACACAAGTCCCGTGTGGAATCATCCACCTGTGCATCCTGCAGGGAGGTGGAGAGAGCCAGTAGCAGATGAGAAAGGGTGTTCCCCAGCCGGCCGATGCGCGCCGCTGTTTCATAAGCCTTACAAATATGCCCATCAGTAACCCTACACTGGGTAGAGGGGCACTTGGGATCTGGCTTCAGAGCCTCATCAGGAGCCACTATCAGTGCTGCAATGGAGGGCTCGATGGGGGGCATGTGGTGGAGACCAGCCACTGCAGCGCCCTCCATCGCCGTCAGAGCACGGTCATCAGCTGTTAGCCTGGAGAGGGCTGTGACATCTCTCCAGCATGAGTGCAGCTCCCTCAAAAAATCCGACGAAGGCGGAATGGTGAATTCCACCGGAGAAGGATTGCGCCTGTGGAAGGCGCTAGAGGCCACCTCCGCACGCGGTGCATCCAGCTGCAAGTGTGCCAGGGCAGTGCGGATAATGCTCTGCACGGAGGAACAAACCGTCCCCTCCCGAGAGCTCTGGGCAGATGAGTGCGAGGAGAACCCCGAGCGCTGTGAGGCCGGGTCCCCTGAAGACACGTTGAAGTGGCTCGCCGAGGCTGCAATGGAGATGGCGTCCTCTGGCAGCGGCGGTGGCGACCCCAGAGCAAACTCTGGCATGGCAGGTTCCACCTGGCCAGTACCAGGTTGCAGATTGAGGAGGAGCGCCTTCATCTGCTCCATGTCGGCAGCCAAGCGATCTACCTTCGAGGAGAGCTGGCTCGTCATCCGCCGTCGTTTGGGGGCCCCCACCATTCTCTTTGCCGATCGCTTCAGAGAAGATTGCGGCTGGGATGAGGGGAGGCTGGCCGACGGCCCCGGCTGCTCAGGGCCCAGGCATGACACGCAGAGGTCCTGGTCAACCGCAGGATCCAGGGCGGCCATGCACCCTGAGCATGAACGCTCCATCACAGCGACCGGTGGGAGAGGGAGCAGACACGCTGCCGTCGCCACGGATGTGCTGGCAGGAGAGAGGAGCGGACACGCTGCGTCACCACGTAGGTGTCAGTGGGAGAGGGGAGCGGAAACGCTGCCGTCACCACAGCGAGCACGCTGCCGTCACCACCAATATGCAGGCGGGAGAGGGGAGGGCCACGCTACCGTCAGCACAGATGAGTCAGTGGGAGAGGGGAGCGGAAACGCTGCCGTCACCACAGCGAGCACGCTGCCGTCACCACCGATATGCAGGTGGGAGAGGGGAGGGCCACGCTGCCGTCAATACGGGTGTGTCAGTGGGAGAGGGGAGCGGAAACGCTGCCGTCACCACAGCGAGCACGCTGCCGTCACCACCGATATGCAGGTGGGAGAGGGGAGGGCCACGCTGCCGTCACCACGGCTATGAGAAAAGGCAAAAAAGGCGTCTTTACTCAAAAAGGAAGAGAACAATCCTCTCCTCTTTCTTTTCCTTTTTTTTTTTTTTTTTAAGAAAAAATAATTGCAAGGAAAAAAATAATGTTGTCACATTAATAAAGTGGGAGAGGGAGCAAAACGCTGCCGTCACCACAAATGTGCCGGTGGGAGAGGGCGTGGCCTTCACCACGGCTGTAAGAAGGACAAAAAAAGGTGTTGTTTTTTTTTTTTTTTTTTTTTAAGAAAAAAATAATCCCTTTCTGTCTTCTTTTTTCTTTTTTTCTTTTTTCCCGCAGAAAAAATAACTGCACAGAATATTCAGGTGTCGGGCGCAGCCAACAGCTTACCTTCTGTCAGCTGGGCCAGGGGGGCGGGGCGGGGAGACGCCGCCGCCGCCGCAACGAACACCAATAAATACCGCGCGGCCACAGCCTCTTGGAGGACGACAGAGATCGTTACTCCTACCTTACGGCACGAAGCTGCACGGGGGCCGCGGTTTAGGGAGGAAAGGAAGAAGCTTTCAACCAGCCTTCTATTTCCGTCCTGTACTTCAGCGCGACGCGAGAAGAATAAGGAGTCGATCCCATGATGACGCCGGAAGATATACCCTTCCGGGGGTCATGCAGGGGTCACGGGTGACGTGACATTGTTGGTATTGTACTCGACATGCGCATGCGCGAGGGGAGATATCCAGTGCTTACAGCACCGCCTGGCGGTCAGTAGGGACGAAATAGAACACCTTTTTCAAACACTCTGTTTTTTCTGTTGTTGTTACAGCTCGGCTGTATTGTGAATGAGGTTTAAATAATAATAATTATTGAAATTAAGTTTCTTTTTTGTTTGCTGATTTCAAGTACGAAATTAACGAAACTATGAAAAGTTGCAGTAGAAAGTTAAACAATCATCATTTAGGTTGCTCTTACAGACCAAACGTCTACAAATATTTAGGGGTTGAAAGTTACGGCGGTTGAGGACCACTGGGGAATTAACACACCAGAACTTTTTCAAAATAAAACAGGAGTCTGAAAAACAAAAGAGACTTAAAGAAAGCCAGTTGAAACTCGGATGAACCCACAAAATATACCTCAGTATACTTCTGACTTTAAAATAAATAGCTAAATAAGGGACTCTGATGGCTTGTATTCTTAAACTATCTACAATTGATTATTATACAAAATATATATGTATATTATTAAAATATCTAAAATACACCAATTTTTTTAGATTTACTGGGCACATTAACTGTATTTCCATAATGTATCGGAATCGCCAATACCAGCCTGAATTTTACTTAATATCAGATCGGAAAGGAAATCGGTGGAATCGAACGTCACTAGTTCTTACAGGCCCCGACGTTAACTGACGTAACTCTGGTCCACAGTTACAACCACTCTTAGGAACCCTCAGAAATACGGACAGTTGTAGCAACGTACAACGTCCCTTCAGGGATCAATAAAGTTCTGCTCCTTCAAACTGAACTGTGTTGAGTTTTCCACGCCTTCGCCGCCGGCGCCGCTCGTTTCTGGGTCTGTCTGCCTTTGGTCCGTCTGATCCAGGTTTTTGACTGAAACTGTCTCACCGGTCTTCTAATCAGCGTCGCTAAAAACATTTAAAAATATCACCCGGCCATCGCCGCCACGTATGATGTTCGTTCAGTTCCTCCATCTTTGTTTCGAGAGGATGTCTGTCCAGATCTCTGTCTGGTCTCGGGGACGGTAAGCCGTATTTACATTGAAGACGGCATCTTTGGTTTGTTGACTCTGACGGTGAAACACCATCCTGAATGTCGTTATGGGCCTGAACGTGTTGCCGTGACAACCTGAAGGATTATCATAACATCTGATGGAAACCTTAGACTCTTGTTTACCGGCGACGCCGCCTCCCTCTGTAGCCATTACTGCTCAGATATTTGCCAGTAAAAACCACCTCGGTTCTCTACATGCAAATGCAACATCTGCATGGCCCAGATGTTTCCTCTGCATTCATTCCACCCGAATCCTCACACGGGGCACTATCTAAAAAATATCATCTTTCTTTCTTCCTTCTGAAAGCTGTCGCATAAGCGACATTGTTTTTAGATCTCTGTTCTCAGGGGCTTGTTAAAAAAGATCATGAAGTCGGCTACAGATCCACTCCAACTGAGAAGTTTTCAAAAGGCGTGTATGTTTTGAAACTTTGTTCTTGACCAGTACAGCAGATGCATCTTGGTATAACGCTTTACCGTAAGCAAAGATGAGACGCCTCAGCATCTCCCAGCGGCGACTTTCTCACTGAACATCGACACATCTTCACGCACCGACAGTTTATCACCTGGGACTAACTTCCCCCACTAAAGTATGTTCTCTCTCAGCTCCATGTATGTTCATTTTCCTGATGTGATCAATGGTCGGGCCATCAGGCCTTTCTCAGGTCTGCGACACACTGCAAAAACGAATTTCTTAGAAAGGTAAAAAGCATTCTTTTCAGAAAAGAAAGACTGTTTTCAGACTATTTTGCTGGTTTGAAGAGTTCTACACTGCAAAAACTCAAAATCTTACCAGGAATATTTGTCTTATTTTTAGTTAAAATGTCTCATTTTTAGTCAAAAAATCTCATTACACTTAAAACAAGAGTCATTACCAGAAAAATAACTTATTTGACAATTTTCACCTTTTTCAAGTAAATTTTCACTTGAAATAAGTAGAAAAATCTGCCAGTGGGACAAGATTTATCTTCTCATTACAAGCAAAAAAATCTTGTTCCACTGGCAGATTTTTCTACTTAATTTAAGTGAAAATCTACTTGAAACAGGTGAAAATTGTTGTTTTTTTTCAGTGATGAGTCTTGTTTTAAGTGTAATAAGATTCTTTTTACTAAAAATGAGACATTTTAACTATAAATAAGACAAATATTCTTGTTAAGATTTTGAGTTTTTGCAGTGTAGTCAAGAAAATCTTTTTTACTCCATTGGCTGAGATATTTTTGCTTATAATAAGACTAATTTGACTAGATTTAGGAATATTTGGCTTATTTCTAGCAGGGCTGTTTTTCCAGTGCCCCCCTGAAACTGACCTTTGGGGGACAGCAGATCCTCCACCATCAGCTGCTTGTCCTTGATGTTGTGGCAACCGACCAGTCTGGCGAAGTTGTGCAAGATTTCGTCAATACCGGCCACGATAATGCCCTCGTTGGAGTAGAACTTGTCGAGGTGATGCTCTGGATTTGACACAAGACAAGTATTAAATCAGCATGAACAGATACAGATACAGTGGAGTTTGAGATTGTTCAACGCGTGCGTACGCACCAGTGAGAAAGACCGTGTGTCTGAACTGTGTGTATCGAGCCTGATGTTCTACGAGGCAGCTGCGGTCGGGAGACTGCGGGTTGGTGTCACAGTGGTGGTACGGGAGGAACTCCACGAGCTGCCGCTTCTGATAGGTCGACAACACGTCCAGCATGCTCGCGGCGTCTCTCCGGAACCTGGAACCCAAACGCAGACAGATCAGCTGACACCTCTTTCATTCGTAGTTCTTTAAAGGGGACTTATTATGAACAACAGATTTTTTCTTGCTTTAACATATATAAAGTGGTCTCCCCTCAGCCTGCCAACTCAGAGAAGGAGGAAAGCAACTAAATTCTGCAGTGTCTGTACAGCCGCCCGGATGAGCCGTCCAGTGTGATGTGGATCTACGAGCCAATAAGATTCTGCTGATTTTCGTTACGTAACCAAAATGCAAACCACGTCCACAACTATAAAACCGTGTAACTGCATGCGAGCGTCCGACTATCGCGTCGCACTGCGTGACATCAGACTCTCTGTCCATCTCCCTCCAGCAGCTGCCACTTTATTGAGGTGTTTGTAGTGAAATGAGGAGGAATCAAAGAGATAACTTCTCATTTCAACTAACTGGATCAGCCGTTCCTCATCCTGTTTCCTACAGCGCTTTCAACTGGCTTTCAACGCGAGGAAGAAAGTAGAAGCAGGGCGTCCGACAAATGTTCAGATCAAAACGGCGCACTGTGCAGCGGCCAGTTAGGACAGTTCAATAGAAAATAAAGCAATGGAATTGATTGTTTCTTTTCATAAATATGTCCTATTATTAGGGCTGAACGATTAATTGCATTTGCGATATCGCTATGTGATAAAACAAGATTTTCTAACCGCAAAAGCTAACCTATCTACCATGGCCTCAGTTTTAGGGCTTGGCCAGGCAGGGCTTTATAAATATATTAAATATATAAGCGCGGAGTCAGCGTGGTGAGGAGCTGCGCGCGGTGACGAACACGAACCGGGCGTACACCGGCGGACAGTGGAGTCGCGCTGTGAGCCTAAACCTGCCGCGCGTCAGCTCATCAGGTGGAGAAGTTAAAGAGCGGCTGCGAGTTGTTCATTGCTGGTTGGTTTTGTTAACTCTGAGCTTTGTTGGTTTGTTTGTTAGTTTGCTGGTGTTTTTTTTCTCCCTGTGATTTTTGAGTTATTTGTGAAGAAGTGCTGAGTTTCCTGTGAGGAAAGTTTTTTTGTTCCCTGTGGGAGTTTTCTGTGTTTTTCTATTAAACTACGCCTCGTCTTGGTTAAAGTTTAACCCGGTTTGGTGTCATGTGATTGGGTTCAGAGAGAACGACCCATAACACTCGTGTGTACAGACGTGTGTAGATGTGTTAAAGAGGTAAGACACAGGTGTGTCTATAAATCCATCATTGGACTACTCCCCTCCTATTTGACCACATACTTGACGAGGAAACAGTCTGATCGTAGTCTCCGTATCCTCATCCCTGGATTACATCTGATTACATCTAATGTTTCCCCTCAGTCCTGGAACAGGCTCCAACAGAAGCTGAAACTGTCCAGTTTTACGCGTTAGCAGACTGCACTGTATTTAACTAGTTCCTTTTTTACTTAATTTTATTATTATTTATTATCTTATGTTTCTGTTTTGTTTTTGTCTCTTATACGTTAGTCTGTAACTTTGTGTTTTGCTGCTGCCTACATAACCTTTAAGTCTTTATGATTTTTGTTGCAAATTCAATCGAGTGTGACAACAAACTGAATCCAATTCAATCCAGATAAATGAAATAAAATGTGAGAAAATGCCCTACCTGGCTTGTTCTTTCAGCTTTTTATGGGTTTTGCAGTGAATCTTCCACCTCCACAGGCTCTCCGGAGAACTGTGCTGCTCCAGGAATCTCAGCAACGTTGCCAGTCGATCTGCAGAGCGACACCTCGTCAGTCAACCCATCAGGCCTCCGTCCTCGTGCGCGGCCGAACCCGGACCTACCGTGACTGATGACGTCTGGATTGAGAACCAACTCGTCCGACACGACACAGCCGCCAGACACGAAAAGCTCGATGCAGCTGTTGTTTTTTATGTCGTCCAGTGTATCGATTCCCACAAACACCACCGAGGAGTGTCGCTTCAGAGACATGAGGCCTGGGATCTGACAAACACACACTTCAGGAATTTATGGAGTCCAAATCAGGCGATGCATCCGCTCAGTAAGAAAAATAAATGTTACTAAAATGTTACTAATATCTCCATAAAAAGTGAACATTTGTGTATCAGGATCTTTGCTCCATCGTGAATATTTATTAAAATCAAATATCTCAGACTTGTATGATGATTGGCAGCTAAAATTATTCATATAAAAATCACAGCTGAATAACTGATGGGTTCAAAAATTTTAAAAAGTCTGCTTGTGGCGGATGACAAAACAATTCATGAGGCAATAAATGTCACTACGACTAAAATGGCTCAGAGGGAAATTAGATAAAAAGGAAAAAAGTGAAAAGTGCACGGCCAGTTTTCAGTTTGGGAACCCAGAGTTTGTGTTTGTTTAAACTTTGCAATCAACAAACTGCAAAATTCAGCGTTCTCAGAGTTATTACATTTAACTAAGACGGAAACTGAAACTAACAGTGAAAAAAATAATCTAAACTAAAATAAAAACAAAAACTGAAGATTTTTATAAACTAAAACTGATAAAAACAAAATAGAACTGCAGGTAAAATCAACATTTTCATTTGTTGCTTTGTTTTTTTCATGTTTTGGCCTTCATTTTTCAGTTTTATAATTACACAAAGGAAAGAAGTAAGGACTTTTGTTGTGTACGGCATTGTTGACAGGATTCTTCCTTGTCAGAGATTTTAATCAATATCTTTAATTATATTATTTTATAAATTAAAACTACTTGTGGGATTGTTAAACTAACTAAATTGAAAGAATAAATTAAAAACTATACAACTCTGTCACCGTTACCTAAAGTAAATCCTGTTTTAATTTACTCCCAAAGTATTTTACTGGCATAAAAGTTCCTCTCTATCTCGCACACAGATGAGCATTAATAAAACAGTTTTCTCATGCGCCTCTCATTTATCAATAGTGTCAAGTGTAGATTAAAATAAAAAGGGCAGTAAACCAGAAAATATCACAAGCCGGGTGATATTCTTGGAATACCTGGATCAGTCAAAGTATTCAAATAAAAGGTGACATGGACTCCTGGAGTTAAAGAGGCAGGAGTACTGGGGATGTTAAATACCTTGTGAATGTGTCCGGCTATGTCTTTGTTCTTGATGATGACCAGCAGGCCGCTGTCAGAGTTCTCCTGGTTTAAGAAGTCGACGGGGCTCTGCTGCACGTTCCCCAGTGTCAGCAAGTGTTCCTGCAAAACATTACACACATGTGAATCGTGTTACCGCTGCGTCCGTAACTGTTCATGTCCATTACTCTGAAGTATTGTTGTTTCTGTCAGCCTGTTTCAATTCTAGTTTTAGTCTAGTCTGTGGGTCAAGCTATCATTTTAGTTTTTATTAGTTTTAGTAAAGTTCATTCTCCTTTTAGTCGTGTCAAGTTTCAGTCGACTAAAAGTCTGAGAATTTTAGTCTTATTTTAGTCAGAATTGACCAGGACCATTTTAGTCTAGTTTTAGTCAAAGATTGTATTTAGCCAAACCCGTTTTACAATTCAAACAAGTTTATCTTATTATTATATTATTGTTACCTTATAGATTCAAGAATACATTAGTTCTAGATACAGAAGAGTGAGTTTGAGTGAGAATGAGTTTACAACATATTTATTTTTCCGCATTTCTCCCCATCTTTTTCGACGACACATTGGGTTTTCTTTTCCACGTCTATGTAGGAAAGTGTATCCAAAGATGGATCTTCTTCTTCTTCTTCTCCAGCCTCAGAGCAGATCCCTACATTTCTCTATGTAACTTTGTTTTTAATGGACATGAACCTAGAGCTCTGCGTTAACGGCATCAGCCTCTAACTCTGCAGCTGCATCTTCTGGATCTGATTCCCCGCTGCAGCGACTGGGATTGAGGACTAACGTCACCCAGAACTAAACCAGAGAAACTACTGAAAACATGGACATTAAACCAGAGAAACTACTGAAAACATGGACATTAAACCAGAGAAACTACTGAAAACATGGACATTAAACCAGAGAAACTACTGAAAACATGGACATTAAGGATCTTTGCTAGAACATTTCGTCGAGTTTTTATTGTGTAATCTACATTTTAGTCTATTTCTTTTGTCTACGATATTGCATTATATATTTAAAGGGGACATATTATGGCATTTAATGTATATTTTAAACAGGCCTTGAATGTCTTAAAAACAATCTAAAGCTTGTTTTTTCTACATAAATCAGAAATCCAGCCTGTGGGCCCTGTCACTAGTTTTACCGCTTCTAACCTCTTTTTCTGTGCCTCATTTTTAGGGAAGGGGGGGGTATGATAATGAGGCTCTGTGCTGATTGGCTCCCTGAATGACGTGTAACAGGGGAGGAGCATAAACCTCGCTCCGCCAGAGCAGCCCGAGCCTGTAAATTATCACAACACTGAATTTTCACACATGGCAACTTTATTGTTAAAAAAATTAAATATGAGTTGTATATAAATAACATTTATGCACTATTTAAGCCGGATCTACCCGGCGGATGCTGAACGCTGGCCCCGGAGCCACGCCGGGCGCCCGGCGCATGCATCGGGGGCGCATGGCTCTGGGGCGCATCGCCCGTTACCGGGGATCAAACCGACAGATTTCTCTGAAAATCTCGGAGGGTGAAGCTGGTCCAGCCTGGGACGTACCCCAGAAATCCCTGCTCCCAAAGCGGCTGGGAACCTGGACAATTTAGTTGGACGGACCGCGCTTTGGGAACCAGGAAGTAGGCTGGAGCAGCGCGCATCACCGCGGCTTTAACCGGGAATTTGACCGGTTCCGACCGGCCGGGACCGGAGGAATCGCCTGGACTGGTAGCAGGGACTCCCGGGGACCGACCAGAGCAATTTCAGCCGGATCTGCCCGGCGGATTCTGCGCGACGGGCGCCGCAACCCCACTGCGGGCGCACAGATCGCCTCCGGGGCGCCTCCGGGGCGCATCGCCCGTTACCGGGGATCAAACCGACAGATCTGGCTGAAAATGTCGCAGGGTGAAGCTGGTCCGACCTGGGACGGACCCCCAAGGACCCAGCTCCCAAATCACCCGGGAACCTGGATGATTTAACCCGGATCCGCGGCGCCGCGGCTGAAGGAAGCACCGCTCCAGCCGGCGTAGAGAGCTGGTTGTGGGCGTGGTTTCAGCAGCGGAGGCTGAACCTATGGAAATGAGCGCCTATGGTGACGTCACCATAGGCGCAGATTCAGAATGGCTCAAAAAAAGGTCATGTGACACTGGAAGACTCAGTCAGGGGGGGGAGCAGACCCTGCAGAATTTCATGGGATTTTGTCTCCCCTGTGCTGGCAGGGTGAGGGGAGACCACTTTATATATGTTAAAACAAGAAAAAACTTGTTTTTCATAATAGGTCCCCTTTAATTATCGTTATCGTCACATGACCAGCATTTTCGTTGTGTCTCGTCTCGTTTTCCTCAGGTGATAAAGGATATTTAGTCATAATTTTCGTTGACAAAAGCAACTTTACTCTGAAGTCCTACAGGGATGGAAGCGCCTTCATCTGCCTCTGAAGTTGGGAGTGTCTCAAAAGCAAATCTCTTTCACCCGCTTGATTCATAACTACAGGTTTACCCGAAGGTGTGAAACCACAGAATATCCCGGCCGTGACTTTACCTTGACGTCTTCGTAGACGGGGTCTCCCGGCTCAGAGCAGTGGACGTAGAACTGCGGGGACTTCTTCTTGATGTCCTTCATGATCTCCACCAGGTTGTTGAGCACCGCCGGCTCCAGCTGGTTGATCACAGAGTTCAGGTCGGTCGCCGACGGACAGGCCTCGGGGAACGGGTCGGAGGCCGAGCCGGAGGCCGGATCAAAAGTGCGGGAATCGTCTCCCGGCGGTTGAGAGACGGCGCTGAGGCCGGCGACCGTCACGGTGCAGTTCGGACCGTCGTCTTCTACACTGGCGCTGCAGACGACAGTCCTTGGAGTGTCGGTGTCGTGCGTCTGCCGGACGCTTTGCGTGACCGTCCTGCTGATCTCCAGCGGGTTGGCGTAATCGGATAACGCGACGTGGCGAGTCGGGGAACTCCTCCACTTGGCCTCCGACCTCCACGCCCCGTCTCCTCTGGAGAGCTCTGAGCCCTGAGCGGCTGCTGTCCGTTCGTCGCACGGAGCCGAGACCTCATCGTCTCTCTCCGTCACGGCGTTAGCGGCTCGGACGCTGGCCACGAAGTCGCTGACCGTGTTGGCCAGCGAGGCTTCGGTATTAGCCGGACCGGCGTCGGCCTTCGGGCCCGGCCAGCCGTGGTTCTCCGACAGTATGCAGTCAATGCTGCTTTGTAGTGAAGTCACGTAGTCGTGCACCGGGGGGCAGGGGTTGTAAAAAGACACGTACTGGGAGAACTGGGACACCGGGTTGTACGGGAGTGCGTGCTGAGACGTGTTTGACGTGGAGGACAGCGGCGGCGGCTGCGACAGGCTGCAGTGGACACTCCTCTCCTGCAGGAGGAGCTGCAACTCCGAGGTAAAGTTTCCCAGGTGTTGGTCCACGATGCTGTCGATGTTTCTGGGAGGAGCGGGGACGGTGGAGGAAACGGTGGAGGAAACGGTGGAGGAAAATGCAGAGCCGGCGTCCGGTTCCTCCACCTCTGTTTTCAGTGTTTTTTCACTCGCCAGCTCGATCACCAGATCCCCCGGCTCCGTGTCATCCTCCTCCCACCGGTTCTGAACTCTCTCGATGGGCCACGCTTCTGTCTCCGGTTCTGAAGGTCCCGGCTCCGCCCGCTCCACCTTCACGGGGGTGGGGGGGGTTACTGCCCCCGTCAGGGATGTTGGGGGCTGAATCCTCCACCCTGGAACCGGAGGATGAGACGTCTGCATGTATGTAGAGCCATGAGGCTCTTCCTTCTTCACTTCCGTCCTGGACGCTCCTGCAGGACACAAGGACGTTAACGGGACTGAAGACCAGATATTAAACCAAAACTGAAGCAATTAGTTTATGACTAGTGTTGTTGTTGTCAGCCTGTTTCAATTCTAGTTTTAGTTTAGTCTTTGGGTCAAGCTATCATTTTAATTTGTGAACGTGAGTTTTAGTCACGTTCATTCTCCTCATGTCATGTCAAGTTTCAGTCGACTGAAAGTCTGAGCATTTTAGTCTTATTTTAGTCAGAATTGTCCAGGACCATTTTAGTCTAGTTTTAGTTAAAGATTGTATTTAGCCAAACCCATTTTACAATTCAAAAAAGGTTATCTTATTATTAGTGCCACGGCTGCGCCAAGAGGCATGCCTCCTCCATAGCTATGCCATAGCAATGTAGGAGGCGTGCCTCTGGCAAAGCAGATTTCGGTTCGCTACTCCTCCTACAGATTTCAGACGACCGAGGCGCATCATATATCAAAACGTGCGTCTCGATCGGGAATGATGTGCTATGACTTTTGGTGTTGAAATCCCTAATCTAACTTTCCCATACCTGCACGTAGAAATGTCATTCAAACTTCAAAACGGAGGAAAACTTCTCTTCTCTCCAAAACACCAACCAGTTTTTTTCCAAAGATGTACACTTTTCAAGATATGAGCACTCAAGTGAGGACTGGAAATCACTTTTTTGTCAAATCTAGAGTGGAGCTGTCATTTTCTAGAGTGCGAGAGACAGTAAAAAAATAACCTTACATTTTATTTGTAACTCGAACTCACGGCCAAACCGTGAAAGCTGGACAAAAACTTTTTGGTCAGAATGTAGACATACGTGTTGGGATTCATAAAATGTCACTTTTTTTTTTTTTTTTTTTTTTTTTTTTAAGATTTTTTTTGGGGTTCTAGTGGCCCTTTATTCAAGCTGCAGATATGAAAGGGGAAGAGAGAGAGATCGGGGATGACATGCAGTAAAGGTGCGCAGGCCGGGATTCGAACCTGCGACCGCTGCAGGAGGACTGTAGCCTCAGTATATGAGCCGCTGCTTAACCCACTGCGCCACCGAGCGGCCCCATAAAATGTCACTTTGACAGGCGGGGTATGCACAAAATTTAAACGGGGGGAGGCTAAAGCGGCGCGAATTCCTGCCTCTGTCTCCATTGACTGTAATGTAATCAAAAGTTTTCTTCAAAAAAATCTCACTCTGTTTTCGCACTGCCGTTACTAACACATTTTAAGGAATATCTGAATAAATTAAGATTGTCAGAATCTGCCAGGTTCTGTGTCTCTCACGATGTCTTTGTTTTTCTGCTAGGAGCTACGGTTTTCTCACAAATCAAGTTATTTGAGAACTTGTCACAAGGCAAAATCTGGGAAAATCTGGGAAAATCTGAGAAATCCCCACGTTTCTCTATGTAACTTTGTTTTTAATTGACGTGAACCTAGAGCTCTGCGTTAACGGCATCAGCCGTTAACTCTGCAGCTGCATCTTCTGGATCTGATTCCCCGCTGCAGCGACTGGGATTGAGGACGTGACGTCACCCAGCAGAACTAAACCAGAGAAACTACTGAAAACATGGACATTAAACCAGAGAAACTACTGAAAACATGGACATTAAACCAGAGGAAACTACTGAAAACATGGACATTAAGGATCTTTGGTAGAACATTTCGTCTCGACACATTTCAGCAGAGTTTTTATTTTGTAATCTACATTTTAGTCTCGTTTTTATTCGTAGACGATATTGCCTTATATATTTAATTATCGTTATCGTCACATGACCAGCATTTTCGTTGCGTCTCGTCTCGTTTTCCTCAGGTGATAAAGGTTCGTTGACGACGATATTTAGTCATAATTTTCGGTGACGAAAGCATCTTTATTTATGAGTGAAGCAAAACTGCAGCTAAATCCAACATTAGCAGCTTGAGATGAACCTGAGACCGAGTCTCTTGTTACCTGGAAACTCCCGGAGGGCCGTGGGGGCGAACTGCTGCTCGTTAGCACCGCTGTGGTTCAGGGGATTGAGCTCATTAAGATCCAGGCACCTGGACGACGGTGGGGGGGGGCTGCTCTTGGGCGACGGGGCCCGGGCAGGAGAAGCGGGAGGACTGGGCTCCGGGGACGGGCACTGGGAGGGCCGTGGGGGGGGGCTGGGCTCCGGGGACGGGCACTGGGAGGGGGAGTTGGGCGGGCTGGGGTCGGGGGACGGGCACTGGGAGGGTGAATTAGGCGGGCTGGGGTCGGGGGACGGGCACTGAGCTGGGGACGGGGGGAGGCCGACGTCCGGGGAGGGAGACGGGCTGGGCTCCCGGGGCGAGCTGGGAGGTTTGGTTGCCGTGGTGACGGCCGCCGCCTTGCCGAGGTGCTGGAAACGAGGGTCCTGAGGGACGTCCCGGTTCCTCTGAGCGTAGCGCTCCGAAGTCAGACCTGCGGGAAGAACATTTCCACTTTCAGTTCAGCTGACGACAGAATCACTGGATTATATCAAGATGCTAATGATCTTATGGTCTACATGAACAGATATATATTCCTTGTTCTGCTTTTTTTCTTTTCTACTATGAGGCTTTTGTGTTTGAGACAGATGTTAATGTTTTTAAAAATCACTATAAATATTTGGACAAAGGTTAAAGGTTCTGATTGGGGATGTCCCCATCAGGTTTTATTGGCCCCGATCCGAGTCATCTGATTTTGAGTATCTGCCGATACCGATTCCCGAACCCATACTTTCGTAACACATTTAAAATAATGAACAAATGCAAAATAAACAGATACAGGTTGTCCCGTATTTTTATTTTATTCACCTTATTTTATCATTTTGCACTTAAACGGAGCAGTTCTCTTCGAGGTAGCTTGGACAATCATGTAATAATAGTGCAACTATTAACTAGTAAAAATAGTGAAAATTTTCCTCCTTTATTTTGAATGGAAGAGTCTTGTAAATTGTTGAATGTCTGTTGTTTTATACGTTGGAAAGAAAAAGCCAATAAAAAGAGTTAAAAAAAAAATAGTGCAAATTTGAATTACCGGTAAATAAAAACAGCAGCTCAACTTAAAATACCCAGCAGGCAGGTAAACAAATAAGCAAATAAAAGAGCAACAGTGTCATAAAGTAATGCCAGTAATGTGCTTTTTTATGGAGGATTGTTTGTGCCAAAATTAAATAAATAAATACATCATTAATTAAAATGGGAATGGAATATATCATTAATTAAATGTCATTAATTAATTAAAATACAATTGATTTTAAGTTAAAAAATATATTATTTCAGCATTTAATTAATTAATGACACATTTAATTAATGATTTCGTGTTGCTTGCGTGTGAATCATGAAATGTAAAACTGTCAGTTTCACTCGTCAAATTCAGTGGGCAGGACTAACGCAAATCTACTTTTTAGACTGAACTCTTAAGTCCTACTGTGCTTTTCTGGCTTAAAGAATAAAAGGTTTGTGTTTGAAGTGACCTACAATCACGCTCAGCTTAGGAAGGCAACACAGTCGCCAGCTTCTCTCGGGTTTCAGTCCCCGTTGTAATTTAACTTTTATTTATTTACCTATTTACCTTATTTAGCCTTCTTCATATTAGCAGCGTTGTCACGCAAATTTAGGTGGACTCGTTGCTTGTTGATACCAGTTGTTTAGCGTTTTTTCCATTATCTGTTTGATGCGCTGATCAAAATAATGACAATGAAATATATATCCGATCCCTGATCGGGATGCAACGTCCGATTTCGATCAAGTCTGAAACAACGTGACGGGATCGGGACATCCCTACTTCTGATGTAATCTTTGTTTTCATGTGGAGGTTGTGGAGCAGACGGACAGACCTGTGATGGGAATGAGGATCCAGGGGATGTCCCACTCTTCCTCCTCTGCTTCATTAGCTCCTGCTTTCCTCCCCAGTCCTCCTCCTTTGCTCGAGGCTCGGGGGTGATTTGTCTCCCCGCCATGTGAACTGGGACTGAATCCCTCCAAACTACTAACACTCCCAGCAGTCTGATCCTACACACACAGACACAATACTGACATAAACATGTGCTTGGAGACTCCCTGGTTAATGTAATTATCTCCTCCTCATCCTTACTGTCTCAGTCAAAGTCCTTCATACACTTTAATGACTAAACGGTTCTGATTTTTTACACAAGATGAGCACTGGACTTATTTCTTCTTCATGAGAGACGATCTCAACGGCTAATATCTCTTTCTCTCTCTGGGGTGCACTCCAGTATTCACGCAGATCAATTTTGAATTAAAACTCTTTGAAACAAGGACTCATTCAGATATTTCATTCAACCATTATAACATCAAAAATAAATAGTCTATATGCAATTAAAATCAGTTTCCATGATGTACGATATCCAGCACAGACCGAGAAAACAAACAACTCAAATACAAAATTAAGTATCCCTGCTCTAATTTCATGCCATTTCCTGCTTTTTGCCCATTAACTTAGTTCATACAGTAGCAAAACCAAATAATAAAAGGAACATTTACACAAAAGGTAGCTGAAGTAAAAATGAAAAAAATAATAATCATCTTATTATTCAATTCATTTCAACACGGGGCGCTTTATAACTACAAGACCTATCAACCCAAGTAGCCGTTGTGAGTCACTAACACACAAGCTGGTTGTAACCGGTGAGGATTATGTCATAAATCTACTGTGGGAAAACTAGGATTTCAAGTCATCTGCATGTTTGGGAGGTCAAACCAAAGAAATATAAAGTTGGACTGAAAAGTCACGGAAGAGCTGGAGATGAAGAGGTGATCTCAGGCTCCTTGATTCATGAGAGCAAACAAGCAAAAAGTTCAGACGTCTACTTTAAACTATGGAAGAGGATCAGGGCCACTTGAATTCTGACCACTTGATTTTTTTTTTCATTTCTAAAACAAAAAAGTCCAAATTATGACTTTAATCTCAGAATTCCTGTTTTTAGAAATGAAAAAAAATATCCTCCGTTTTTTTTTTCCTTCAGTGGCCCTAATCCTCCTCCGTATTAAACGCTTCAAAATTACCACGACCCGAATCATTAACTTTGTATTTCATTAGGGACATTTTCTTTTGGGGTCATTCAGGTCATTTTTCCTTCAATTTGTCTTTTTCTTTTATTTTGAAATTCCAACTTTAAATTTTCTGAAAAAGTCAACGATACACCGTGAACAAATTTATGCTATAAAAGCATTTCAGATTATTATTATTATTATTATTATTATTATTATTATTATTATTAATAATAATAATTATTATATCTCAATTTCAGTCCTGAAGAAAACTAGAAATTAAATCATATTATTTTAACCCTTCAAATGTCAATATACATGGTGTGGCTGTGAAAAAACAAACAAAAATTAAATAACACAAGTTATTTTACATACAATACATGTTGGGGGTTGGAGATTTCTTTTTTTTTTTTGTAAGATACTTAACTTACCAAAAACTAGTAATAATACTGCTTTGGAAAGCTGTAGCAACTCTCAAGGGTTAAGATATGTTGACAGGATCTCAGATCATGCTCTGGGCAGCTGCTTATCTGTATCTACTGTAAATACATGTACAGGGCAACATAAACATAACGTTAAAAGTTACCTCCAACTCCTCCTGCTTCCTCAGGTCGATGTCACAGTTAGTCGGGAGGCCCATCTTCAAGGCCAGCCTCCCAAATGGGCTCATCTCTGCTGCTCCCTCCTCTTGTGCTGCACTCTGGCTCTGATTAGCCTGGACGAGGCCTGCAGGTGGCACAAATAATAAGCATCTATTAGCCAAAGAGCATTGTAAATGTGATTAACATTGTAATAGCCAAAAGTTTTAATTCCTATAAATTTGAGTAAAAAAAGTTGCGAGCAGCGAATTGGTCTTAGATGGGAAACTGCTGAGAAAACAGATGTGTACGGATCATAGATGCAGTTAATTATGTGTCATTTGACAGGAAGCCTCAGATTCCCATCATCTGTCAGCTGATGGATCAGTTTAGTACAGGGGTCGGCAACCCAAAATGTTAAAGAGCCATATTGGACCAAAAACACAAAAAACAAATATGTCTGGAGCCGAAAAATGAAAAGTTTTGTATAAGCCTTAGAATGAAGACAACACATGCTGCATGTTTCTATATTAGTTATAACTGGGGGAAATTTTCTTTTTCATTGTGCACTTCGATAAAAAAGTCGAAATGTCGAGATTAATGTTGAAGTACAATCTTGAGAAAAAAGTCAAAATTTCGTGAAAAAAGTCGAAATGTTGAGAAAAGTTGAAATGTTGAGAAAGTCGAAATGTCGAGATTAATGTTGAAGTACAATCTCAAGAAAAAAGTCGAAATGTCGAGAAAAAAGTCAAAATTTCGAGAATAAAGTCGAAATGTCGAGATTAAAAAAGGAAAAAGGAAGAAAAGGAGGAAAAAAAGTAAAGAAAGAAAAAAGAAAAAGAGAAAAAAAAAGAAAAACGAAAAAGAGCGAAAAAAAGAGAAAAAAAGTTAAAAAAAAAAAAAAAAAGAAAAAAAGAGAAGAAGAAAAAAAAAAGAAAAAAGTAAAAAAAAACGTCAAACATTTTTGAAAAAGCTCCAGGGAGCCACCAGGGCGGCGCTAAAGAGCCGCGGGTTGCCGACCCCCGGTTTAGCAGCTTTTTCCAGACCCATTTCCCCAGATTAACATCCTTCAAACTCAATGAGTCCATCGCTGATGAAAAAGGGGCATGAGTTGAGGGGATTTTGTTTCGCTCAACCAGAAAGAAAATAAAAAAAGTGCACATAAGCGCATATAAATCACTGTTTGCAAGTTGTACGAAAAAAGGCTTGTTTGCTTTCACTTCAGAATGCAAATCAACTTTTAAAGCAAAGTAAATATGCATGAATTCAATAAAATAAGACTTTTGTGGGGGTGGGAAAAGGTTGCCCTCAGGCTTCCCGTCTCCTTACCTGGGAGCTTGCTGTGCCTTCCTGGTTGCTGTGATGCCTTGACGTATTTAAGTGCCTTCTCTGCCGTTTCCTGCTCCATCTTCCTCTTCAGTCGACGTAACAAAAGTGAATGATTCAAAAGGAGATTTTAGCATTCACGTTATTTACACATCTGTACTTTTATAACTAATGAGTGACTTCTGTTTTCACCTTTCGGTCGCCGGTCTGCCCGGCCGTGTTGTTGACTGCTGCGTCCTTCACCGTCCGCTCTTTATGGCCTTCGGTGCTGTTCCGGGGGTCGGTGCTGTTCCGGGGGTCGGTGCTGTTCCGGGGGTCGGTGCTGTTCCGGGGGTTGGTGTCCGGCGGCTGCTCGGGGAGGCAGTAGGGTTCCACCACCTGCTTGGCCCGGGCCAGCGACAGCAGGTACTGGGCTGGATTGGAGAGGTAGGAGTGCAGGTAGCTCTCCATGTTCACCTGGTGGTGTTTGGGAGGAACAAACTGTTTTCCTTGCTCGTCGGGTTTGGAGTCGTACTCAGTCATGGGGTACTGTCGCACCTGGAGGGCAGAGGCGTTAATGTGCTGCAGGCTGCATCAGAGTCCAATGTGGGAAAATAAAGATGGAAGACGTGGTGCTCATACGTTGCCATCTTTCAGGCCACTGAGATATTCCCGTGTCTGCAGCTCCACGCCAGCAGAGAGGTTGGGGGGAGGGTTGGCTCTGGCTTTGACCAGAGCGTGGTGCAGCGCTGGGACAAAGCTGCTCAGCCTCTGCATCACTGACACTTCAGGCCTCAATGACTCATGGGAAAGCGAGTTACACCGTGAGACTAAAGTGGAGGAAATGATGGGGAAAAAAAATAAAAAATAAAAATCATAATACATTTACATGATTCTAACCTTCTGTGTGGTTCCTTTAAGCCTCCACAGGAGTTTCATGCATAAAGTAAGTGTCCTTGCATTAAACCCAAGAACACTTTCCAACAAAAAGATAAAATCAACATATGGTGTTAAAAACATGAATAACAGTGTAGTTGGACTTAGAGTAGGAAAAGATGGAAAGAATGGAAAAGAGTCTCTCTCGCGCGCTCTCTCTATATATATATATATATATATATATATATATATATATATATATATATATATATATATATATATATATATATACATACACATACATACATACATACATACATACATACATATATATATATGTGTGTGTGTGTGTGTGTGTGTGTGTGTGATTATGTCTGTAAGTAGATATATACACAAAGCATAGAGCAGATGCAGTTAATAGAGACAGTATAGTGTAAATAAGTATATTTATATACATATTTATATGGGCATGTGTGTACAAATATATAGAAATATTCAACTATGTGTATGTATGTATGTATAGGTATGTGTGCGAGTATAATTACAGTATATAATAATAATAATAATAATAATAATAATAATAATAATAATAATAATAATAATAACTGTTATTTAGCAGTGTGAGTACAGTGTGTGAGTATTTATAAATACGGGTTAAATGATTAGTGAATGGGGGTAGGATTAAATAAGTTTATACTTCTTCCTATATCAAGTGCTAAAGGATGAAATTCTTTGTGTTGTTGTTTTGTTTTCTTAAACTTCTCTTGAAGTGTTGTTTTTTACATGTTAATAAATAATAAAATCAATCAATCAGTATTTTTTTGGGAGCAGAGTGGCTGAAAGCGCTGCTGTTGGTGCGGAGGTGGAAGAAGGTGAGGCAGATATGGTGGAGCGTGGTTATATATGACCTTGAAGGTGAACAGGAGGAGTTTGTAATTAATTATTTGCCAGACTGGCAAGGATGGGGGTGATGTGATTGAATGATGGGGTTATGATTGGAGTTATGGCGGAGAGAAGAGAGCAGCAGTAATCGAGGAGCTGTCTTTGGATAATGATGCTTTTTGTGCCGATGAGAAGGAACTCAATTTCTTTCCACTGTTTGATTTCAACTTTGATTTAGATAGGTAAGTAGGAGATGAGGGAGGAGGGTGGAAGTCTGGTTTACTAAAAAGGTAGAGCTGGGTGTCATCTGCGAAGCAGTGAAAGTGGATATTGAATTTACAAAACAATATTGCCAAGGGGGAGGAGATAGGTGATGAATAGAAGGGGTCCTAGCACGGAGCCCTAGGGGAACACCGGTAGTGACTGGGGAGGGGTCGGAACGGAAAGATTTAAGTTGTATGAACTGAGTGTGATCTGTGAGATACGACTGAAACCAATGGAGGGGGGTGTGGCTGTCGGCAAAACAATCCTCAAAAAAATAAAAAAGTCCAGCTGCTTTGTTTTAATCCTTTGAGTGTTACTATGACAACGTCTACACCAATGTATGGAAAATCAACAGTTTGTATTAAAGAAAAAAAAAAAAAACTCCATGACTGAAGTACCAGCTATGGCTGGCTAAAACACAAATGATGACAACACTTTCTCATGAAAGGCTTTCTCACAATATTACCGATAAATTAGATGAGAGAACTATAGTAACTAAGTTCAGCCATTACAACAGCAAACATTAAAAAAATAATAACAGTCACAATATCTTCTCTGAGCTGTTGTGCAGTGTCTAGAAGCTGATGTAAACAAAGAAATACAATCAATCAATACATTTTTCCCAAACTAATATAATTTCATCACTCGGTTGCCAATGGATATGTAGACAAATATCAGAAAAATGACCCCCCACTAAACCCCCAACTCACTACCATGTTACTTACCAGACTTGGACACATCTCTGGTCTCAGGGAAAACAAACAGGGCATGAAGACACCTCTTCCACGTCTTTCCCCTCTCTGAAAACACAAATATCGTCGTCATCCTCAAGTCATAGTCTCACATAATGCTACACACTTTTTTATGATTAAGTTTACATCCAGTAAATATAATAAAGCAGAGCTTCTGACATAAAATTATAGTCTGTTAAGAAAGACATCACAATAATTTCGACAATATTTAAGACTTTTTGGCCTGTAAAGATTTGACAAACCAGAACATACAAGCTGAATAGTTTAGTAAACAGCCTTCTTTTATAAATATTTCAGTATCACAGATTACTACGTTTCCTATCATGGCCCAAACTATTGATAATAACACTATTAACAACATTTATCTCGTCTCATCGTTGCATATAAACAAGTAGAAAGTGTAGTGTGGTTCAAACACGCACCGGCAGGTGTGGCCATCTGAACGCTCGACAGCAGGAAGATAAAGCCTCTGTCTGTAAGTGCAGTTACCAGAACCTGCAGGGACAAAGGTCACCTAGGGTTAACTGTGCAGATTGATTCATTTTTCAATTAACATGTTGTACAAAAGGAAAAAAATTAAATTCTCAAACTCAAACAAAGACCTCAGAACAAATAATGGGTTGGTGCTTGATAGAAAGGCCAGACATTTAGCTAAACATGACTAAAACACAGGTACACTTTAGACACGTTTGTCGGCTGGAAGTCACAAATTACAAATATTTTGTGCTGTTCTTGATGAGATCTTTCATGCATCTGTACTTTGAGTATTTGTTTTCTTCACAATATTGATTCAACAACAGCCAGATGCTTCTTCAGATTCTTTTAAAAAGACTAAACTGACCACTGAGAGTTACTGAAATATGTAATTTCCCTTCAGGGATTAAATGTTGACTAAATGTGAATTCTTTTCATTTGTCCTACTACAATTTAACACAAATATCAGTACTTTCTACTTCAGCATTTTTAAATCAGACCTCCGCTACCATCACTGGATGATGAAGGCGTGTTTAACGCCCCATGCAATATAACCCCTAGGCGTGATATTGCCTCCCTGGGGCCAGAAGGCGAGTTGAAGGGAAGGAAGACGACTCGGGACGCGTTATCAAGTGGGAATACTTACATGGCAACAACATTCAGCTCTTCTAAATAGACCCCCCCCCCCCCTACTTTCTCATCTTTAAATTCAGCTCCTCTGGAAAAATCTCTTAACGTACGTGCAAAAGTAAAGGCAGAAGGAATAAATGTAAATTTTATTGAATATTAATAATTGTGCAAAATGAACGTACATAATAGGTTTAAAAAAAATAAAGACCCACCACAAATATGAGCAGTTTGATAAAGTGCTATTATCGTTTCCCAAAGTGAGCCATAAGTGGACCCTTTAACCTTTAACAGAGATCCTGCTGAAAACCTTGTATATGGTACCCTGAGATATATCAGCCCTGTGCAAGACCCCCCTCCAGAAAAAAAGGGGTTAGGGTTGTCCCCATAGGGATGTCCCAATTACAACGTAGTCTTGAACCCATACTTATGCAATACACAAAAAAAGAAAATAAGAAGCAGCTTCATCTTTTCCACCCAACAAACTCCCAATTGTATAATTGTAAACAGCAGAAGCTGCAGTAGCACTGCATTACAAAACACAGACAACAATAATATAATAACAATAACAATAATAATACTAATAAAAAAATATTATTATTATTATTATGTCAACAACCCCAACCCTCCTCATTTGTCCTAACTATAAGCCAGTGAGGCACCATTGAACATTTATTTGACTCACGCATGTTTTTTTTTAAATTTATTTATTTATTTTTATTTGACTCACTCCAGGAGTTAAAATTAAAAAATTATTCAAAAAAATATTATTTCTAATTCATTGCCAGTGAGCCAGTGGTGGATCCGTGGATGTGAGATTCATTTATAGACTCGAGGTGAACGTTGTCCCAATCTGATCAAATGATTGGAAATCAGGGCCAAGACCAATGTTTAAAAAAAATTTTTTTTTAAATGAATATAAAATGTTCAAGCTTTCAGAACCCACCACTCTCTTGACCTCCAGCTCCTGAAGCAGCGTCGTCACACTGGTCGTAGACCGATTTCTGCAGATCACCTCCAGAAGACTGCAGTAATGACCGAGAGTCACGACTGCACACAGAGAACGACACAGATCCATAAACCAAGACCCGGTGACACTGTAGATGCTTTTTCTCTGGTACCGATCAACTTATAAGTACTGGAATTCTGTTTACTAAACACAAACAATGTCTAACTTTACAACCAAAGTATCCACCATTAAAACCCAACGTCTTCATTGTGGTGAGTGAGGCAGGAGAACGCACCTTCCTGGCTGCTGCTGTAGAGGTTGTAGGAGAACAACTCGGAGGGGAGGAGTTTGGTCACTTGATCAAGCCTCATCAGATACCCGATGTCTAACTTCTCTGGGCTGAAGGAGAAACACACAACGTATTCATTAAACATTAGGAAGGGAGGGTAACGTGTGGGCAAAATGATCCCAAGTAATACATGACATTAAAAGCTTACAGACAAATTTATAATATGACGTTTTTTTTTTCTAAACATCACCAACAGTCAAATAATATGAGTTTTACACAGTTTTTCTCTATTTGCTCACATATAGATAAGATGAGTTTCATTAAGAGATTATCAGGATCTTACGTAATCTTATTACACATTTCTGATCAGCATTTCTTAGTTAAGGAACTTCCACCAACAATTCAAGCTGAATTATGGGACTTTTCTGTTTCCTACCTGCACTTTTAGTTTCACCTGTCTTTTGTGGTTTGGCTACTTTGCTTTCATTATCTTGTGGATTATTTTCCTGCATGAATCACTTTTTCTTTTTTTTCTTTTTTTTTTAAATCAACTTGGAGCAGTAGCAGCCCTGTCCAAATTCCTAAACGCCTTTTACTGTCAACCATGCAGGTAGTGTAATAACAGCCGTAAAAACCAAGACGTACTAATTAAAAAAACAATCATACACTTGGACGGTTAAAACATAATTAAAAACATAAGCAGATCAAACTATGGCTATGTTTTAAGTCTCTATTCCACTGAGTTTTACTGCTTTTTTTTTTTTTTCTTTTTAGATAATTAGAGGTTATGACTTAAATATACGACCCGACACATCATGGAGGATTTTTTTTAAGTAAATTTGTTAACAACACGGCAAATAAATACTAAGATTTTCCCTAAAAAAAAAATCAGAAACTTAATCCTGGATGTCTAAAGCCAAAGCAAGTTCACAAAAACAAGAAGAGGGAGAGGGAAATGAGCGGGCACGTTTAAACAAAACCTCAATTTCAAAACAAATAAACATAAAAAGACGCTGACAATATGTGAATAGTGTGCCAGGCAACGGAAAAAGACTCTCTAAAGACTTTGATCCGGTGACCTGAATGTTTAACGCGACTGGACATTTTTCCCAACTTTAAACTTCCTCGAGCCGACTGATGAATACTTACAGCCTGTGTGGCAGAAACGGAGGAGAGCTGGACTGAAGGGAGATCCGGTAAAGAACCTTGTTATCTTTCACTAGATCTCCGGTCCAAACTGTAAACTGAGAAGACTCTGCAGCGACAGAGACAACGAGAAAGACAACACAGTTTATCGACAAAGAAAATAACAATCAAACCATAACGTGATTCAAGGGACCAAGTCACAACAGTTCTGTTAACTCACCTGTATTTCCTTCTGCTGACTGATTGTTCAACCTGCTGTCAAACAAACAGAGGACACAAACACATCAAACATAAAAAAACAACACACCAAAACCTTCTTCAACTTTAGAAGAAAGAAAATTAACACCACTAAAAGGATAAAAGAAAATCTCTGAATCTCTTTCGCAGGGTTCTCAGTCAAGACCACGGACCTGATGACACCTCTACGGTGAAATTATAAGTATTATACAGGACTGTCTCAGACAATTAGAATATTGTGATAAAGTTCTTTATTTTCTGTAATGCAATTAAAAAAACAAAAATGTCATACATTCTGGATTCATTACAAATCAACTGAAATATTGCAAGCCTTTTATTATTTTAATATTGCTGATTATGGCTTACAGTTTAAGATTAAGATTCCCAGAAAATTCTAATTTTTTGAGATAGGATAGTTTTCTTAAACTGTAAGCCATGATCAGCAATATTAAAATAATAAAAGTCTTGCAATATTTCAGTTGATTTGTAATGAATCCAGAATGTATAACATTTTTGTTTTTGTAATTGCATTACAGAAAATCACAATATTCTAAATTTTCTGAGACAGTCCTGTAAGTATTTATGAAAACTTTTAGCAGTTTTGGCGTTTGTGTATAGGAACCACAGGATGTGCCACATGTCCGTACCTGAGGGGTGCGAGAGGTTTGGTGGGGTGTGGAGCGTCTTTCCCTTTGGTGTGGAAGGTGACGACGGCGTACGGACAGACGTGGCGAGGCCGCTGCCGCAGCTCATCGAATGCGTACTCGTAAAAGTAGTGCTGAGGGAGGACAAAAGGACGTGTTCAAGCCGATATTTAATCAGCAAAACATCCAAGTGAGTCTGTTGGGATTATTCAGTCATTTTGTGACATCAATTAACTTTTTCACCATACATTCAATTATTATTCTGAGTAATCGATATTTCTAGACAGGGATCTCAGCAAGTAGGTAGCAACAGGGGACAGGAAGAATATACATTATTAATTTTATTAGCTAATTCTTCTTGTTGGACAAGAATATTTAGGTTTTTTAAATACCTGACATGTTTTGGCGATTTATTTCACCTTCATCAGTCACAAGATGGTGCGTGTGACCCGCCATTTATCAGCTGATGTTAAAAGGAGGACTCACCTGTAAGGTTTGACAGGTGAGTCAAATCTTGTGACTCTGATGAAGGCGAAAAGAATCGCTGAAACATGTCGGGTATTTAAAAAACCTAAAAACTTCTTGTCCGACAAAAAAGAATTAGGAAATTAAATTGTAAAGCCATGGACAAAACTAACTTTATTAAATCATATACATTATTAATTAAGAGGTAAATGTTCCCTTCAAACTTAGTGTCTGTGTTTTAAAGATTTGATTAATTAATTTAGCTAAGCACTAAGCTAAACTACTGTTTTTGCCAAAACACTGCAAATACCCTTCTAGTGAATTAAAAAAAAAAAACACAGCAAAAACTAAAGCCTGGTTTCATGAAAATAAGTCTTATTTCTGGTCTCGTGGTTAGATTGTTTTGGTAGTTTTAAGGATTGTAGAAAATGTTTCCATTTTTGTCCATTTTAATATAAGTTTCTAAAGTGCACGTGCGAGCATCCGCTTACCTGTGTGAGTTCAAAAGCGCGGTAACAGTTAAGTGAGGTAACTTTACTGGCGTTCTTGGCAATGTGGCTGTCGAACCGCGGCGTCGGGTCGAGGAGGTTCTTCATGTTTTCATAAATGCTCTTCACTTTTCCCTGGAACCAAAGACAAATAAAAGATAAATAAAACAATTCTACAATCAATTAAAAAGAACAAAACAAAACTTATGAGCCCTTTTTAAAGACGAACTTCTGATATCAGTGTCTTTATTGTGATGACACAATGGCAATCAATCAACTTAGACACTGATCACTTTTCCATCATCAACTTGTGAACGACCTCGTTCAGACTTTACATTGAAATGCATCCAATCACAGACGACGAATGCTTGTGTGATCATGACATTAGGTTTCGGCTCCAAGTGATCACACAAAAATAATTTAATTAAGAAAAATCTATTATTTTGCAGCAGATTCTGTCCGGTGTTTTGAATGACACATGCTCTTAAGGCTCTACTGGTCATGAGAGAGTAATTACCAAGTAATATCGAGGTCACGCTGCCGTTTCTGCCAGAAAAAACCTGGCAGGGCTTGTGCGAGCTGCTCTGCCAGCATTTCTTATGTTGGCCAGAATCATTTTCATTTACCGTATTTTGCAGACCATAAGGTGCAATATCAATGACGGGTGTATTTTCATATATAAGGCGCATGATAAAACGTATATAAAGTGTAAAAAAACAGTCTGTCAGTCAAACTTTATTCAACTCATTCACAATAATCATCCACTGCACTTTTTATTTTAATCTTTTTATCTTAATATGGGTGTTTGGTTTTTGGGGTGTTTGATTTGTATATGACAGTGCTGTGTGAGTGAGATGGAAATTGTCAATTTCCCTGAGGGAACCTCCCAAAGGGATTAATAAAGTCGTCTGAATCTGAATAACTCACAATATCGTTCAGTTATAACTAAATAAGAAAATTGCTCACATTTTGAATCATTCATTCAATGGTTCATCGTTGCCAGCGATAGCAGACACCTTTTTTTTTTGATCAAATTTTTATTTTATTTTACGATAGCAGACACCTGAAGTTAGTGTGAGGTTGGAACAACGTTGTATTCCAACATTCGATTATAACTGGATTATGATGTAGATTTTAAAATCGGATTTAAGCTAAAAACCTAACGTTGGCTTGACATCTAATATAATTAGAACATAATTTCTATAATGCTGCATCATGCTTCAAAAGTCAGCGGATACCCGTTTTAAATAATCATAATTTCAATGTTGACCAAAATAACTGATTATAATTATTTTTTCCTCCACAACTGAGTCGTCCCAGTGATCTGGGACTTGTCTCCATGTTTTCTTCATATTATAGACATAAAAGCATCATGGGACAGATTCGGGGACCTCTTAAAGAGACTAATATCACCTATTATATCCTATTTTACATATCATTTGTTGAATTAACTTTGAAATGAGACAAAAAAAAAAACCTAGTTACTCTTTTCCTGTGAGTTACACCTAGCCATGTCCAGCTCCTGCCTTTAAATAAACTAGTTTGCTTTTGAAAGTGAAGATGATGTGTTATTTGCATGTAGAGCAGGAAGGTCAGATCTGATCACTCGGGGCATATTTGGGTACACATTTTACTCCTAACCGTAAACAAGCCCAAGAGCTGGCCAACTGTGATTGCATGTCACAAGTGAAGCACAGAGATATAAAGTCTTAATCCTGCTCTTGGTCTGTTTCCAGCTCTCCTCCCAGATTAACATCTATGAGTCTTAATCAGACACCTTGATGTAAGTTCTGTCTCAGAGAGAACTTCTCATCCTCTCCCAAGAGCTCGAATACACTCCACAACGTTGTATAAGATCATTACATCTCACATGGTACACCCTGTCTCCGTTTAATCTTGGATAGCATTACGGTGACGAGGTGTCCTGAATGACTGGTTAATGAAAGCTGGAGCTCTTATGTGGTTCTACTTCTGACAAATAAGGATGTCAACGCAGTCATGTTTAAAAATGATTAAAGATATACTTTGGTGGCAAGGCCTTTGAGATGGCTGCAGCCGAGCAGCTCACGCTGCAGGACAGAAAAGAGGAGAAGGATTTCTCCACAAATCTTTCACAATGGGCATCTTTGTTTCTGTGACACCCCAAAATCTTCTAGCGTATGTAGGAATGCACCATTTATCAAATCTACAGTAGGTGTCCGTGGCTTCCTAGACATAGCAGTCGCACCTTAACTCATCGAGGAAGAGAAAAACCTTCAACTTTCATTGATGGGCTCTGCAGAAACAAGTTTGGGTGGACTAAGCTGCAGCTGCATGGAGGATGTAACGCGTAACTCTGCAGCGCCAACAACGAGCTGCACAACCTGCCAAAGGGGCACGAACAAGTTGACTTTCATGTTTTTGACAGAACTGAGAGGGATGATGATGATGACCAGTGTTGTACAAGTTCATACTTCCCATGAACTAGTTCAAAGTTCACATAGTTTAAAAATGAATGGTTCACGTTCATAGTTCACCATTTTCACTTTGAACTAGTTCAAATTCAGTTCATTTCAATATTTTTAGGTGAGAAGTACGAATGAAACGCCCCTATCCTAAAACTGTTCACTGTATACAATCATGTATTGTCCTAGTGGCTTTTCAACTTTACTCAGAGGCTGTAAATCTCCAACAATGTAGTCCATTATCAGTGTGTCTACCTGTTGCAGGTAAATCAACCCTGAAGGTGCAGCGGTGGGACTGGGGTCGTTTGGGGGAAGTTGACGAGGCAGATGTTGGGACTGGTTTTCTCAGCGCAGGTGGACATAATTTGCATAGAAAGGTTAGATTTTTACCGTCGGGGACAATGTGTAAAATTCCCGCAGATAATGATAAGCGGATCATCATCTGACGTCTCGCTGACGCTGCGTCTGCAACGTCTCTCTCTTCACTGGTCATGTAAAGATGCACCAGGCTCGGGCTGCCGTTGCCATGGAGCTGGTGCCCGTTGTTATGCTAGTGTGCGCTGCATTGTGGGTAATGTAGTGTGAAGTCGTCGTCTCGTTGAGTATTTTTAAATGTGTGCCGCCCGCTTATGAAATGAGAAGGAGGATTATTCCGTAATAATTGGACCTAAACAGTGAAGCTGAAACTCACATAATCTGAACAGTTCAAAATCCAGTTCGTTATCTACAGATCTGAACAAGTTCACGTTCAAGTTCTTTATTCGCAAATATGTTCAGTTCAACGTTCTCACAGGAATGAACGCGTTAATTTTAACGCGTTACTGCACAACACTGATGATGACGATGACAGTGAAAACCATCTGGCAGCAGATTTACCTTCATAACTTTGAAGATGATGATCTCGCCTGTGGTTCCGGGAGTGAGGAGGTTAAAGTGCAGCAGATCGGAGTACCTGGACAGATACACACCTGGAAACATACAACACATTTCAGATCAGAGGGTTTTTTAGTTGTTTTTTTTTAAATAATCCTAAAACTATATTTGTGTTTATATTAAATGACTGATCTGGCCCCTCTGTTGTCGTTAGGTGTGAACTCTCTAAAATAAGTCAAGAATTGCTTCGCAGCCATAAGAGCCATGCAGTCGTAACCGTAGCGACTGTTCCCTTTCCTGAGCAAACCGTATTAAACAAAAGCTAAATTTCAAATGTTGGGTTCTCGCCAGGAATGAATTATCAGACAGTTAAAATACCAGGATGATAAAGATATCAACCACAGAAATGCTATTGAATCTATTCACCAAATCCTCAAATACAACAAAATACAAAGAAGTTCCATAAAGCGCATGGTAAAGGATCTGTAGACGTGTTTGTAAGGACCAAACAGGGTCTACATTAGGGCTGTTCGATTTTGCCCAAAAATAAAATCTCGATTTTCTTCTCTCAAAATCCGATTTTCGATTACGATTACGATTATTTTGTGAATTGACAAAAGGCAAAGAAATGATTTCAAATATGCTGTTTTTTATTGAACATTTGCCCCATTGGGCTTTAAGTGCAAACTTTGCTCTTATTAAACCAAAAATGAATGAATAAAGTGCAAAACTCTGTAAAATAAGTTGAAAAAAAGTTTAAAAAAATATAATAAAATATTAAGTTTTATCTCTGAAAAAAAAAAAAAAATCAGCAAATCAGCACTTGCAAACATACAGTAAGTTATATTCCAATTAAATAAAACAAGACATTTTCTAATTAAACTAAACTGGGTCTTTGCATGCTAAATAATAATGCAACCCATGAAGGAGGTAGAGGTGTGTAATGTCAGTCATTACATTTGCTGTTCACATTTGCAAGTTTTTTGCAAGGAACACGAGCCGGTCTAGCGCATCTGGCTTGAGGGATGCCCGGTGGCTTTTACAACGCCCCCTCCTACACTAAAGAGCCTCTCCGATGGGGCACTTGTCGCAGGTATTTCCATCAGTCATTAATATGGTATCAATCATTAATATGTGTGCAGACAAGGTATAAAAAAAAAAAAAAAGTGAAAAATTGATTTTACGAGTTTCGTGTTTTAACATCGTGATTACGATTTAAAATCGATTAATCAAACAGCCCTAGTCTACATGGGGCGATTTGAGCCCCGTTTCCACCGATGGGTTGAGGTCGGGTTGGGATTTCCACAACCATACGTCCCCTCACCGGATTAGCGGGGTATCGGCTGGATACAGCAACGCATCGCCGTCCTTAAAGGGAACCCTGCATATTAAGACATGTAGTCCCTAATTAGCCACAATTGTTCTCTTATACTAAAATATGTTGTTAGAAACACATAAAATAATCTAATTGCTTTAAAAATCTACAATGTTTATTACATATTTTGACCTGCGGGAGGCGCCATGTTTTACCTGCGCAATGTATTCTGGGGGCGATGACGTACGACGGTGGCTCTGGGAAGATAAGCCCCATTAGTTTAACTGGGACAGGTATCTAAAACATAGTTGAGCAGCATCTCCCGGCCGTGGAGGCTGACGAGGGAGCCCATAAGACGTCTCGGTTCAGGCAAACTGGATCAAAGTTCTGTGATGCACGGGAGATCTGCAAAAATGATCAATGTTGTGCGCATCTTACCAGTGCATTAGGCTCCTGCGTAGACGGCGTAGCCTACGGCGTAGACGGCGTAGGCTACGCCGTAGCCTGCGTAGCCGGGGCTCTACAGCCCGCAGCGCTCCGCCACCCGCTCGCCGCTCTCCGCTCTCGCTGCCGCCGCCGGGATGGAGACGCCGGTGGGCAATATGCACGTTTGAGTGGGCATAGCCCCCCCCTCTCCCCCCTAAAACCGGCCTCGGTGCTGGGTGATGACAGACCAGAGGCTGAGGGGACTGGCCCGGGACTTGGACGAAACGGGAGGCGCAGACTTCGCTTCAAATAGGCAAGAACATCTTTATTTAATTTAATGACGCCAGATCTGGCTGGGGTTTTTATTGTAGCATCGGTTATCTGCTAGTTGAAACGTGTGGTCTGTTAGTCTATCTGAGTTTTATGGTGTTTTTATAGTTCATGCTGTATGGGGCTGCACTTTTTTTAAATTTTATTTTACTTTTTTGTAGGTGCGCCGTCACCTTAATGTTCAGCTGTGTTTTCATCTGTGTTTCTGGTGCGCCGTCACCTGTTTAGCTGTGTTTTCATGTTTCTGGGTGTCAGAACAGTGGACGGGGGTTAGCAGGAGCCACCGTGTGACGTACTACCCAGAATGTAAAAAACAATGGCGACCTACATGTTAAATTATATTTTCAAATTTTATAAAAACGAAGACATCAACAAGGTTTTTTATATCACATTGTTATAATTGATACCAACATTTATCTTTTAACACCTACATGTCTTAATATGCAGGGTTCCCTTTAAAGTATAACCAAAACACAACAGAGAAAAAGTCCTCTGCAGAAAAAGTGGGACGGCTCGAGTCGGATATTCAGGTCCAGTATTTTGCCGGTGAGAGAGCAAGAGGGTGAACGAACCAAGAAGAAAAGATCTCGATCTGCAGAGCAGCTCCTACCTTTACTGGGGTTTCCCAGCAACGTGATCCTGTTGTGACCCAAAGTCAGGCCTTTCTCACAGAGGGGGGGCAGCTGTAACAGCAAAACGTAGAGCAGACGTTAGGTCACAGAGTGGACTGAATTTCACCCTCAAAAGGAAACTAATAGCTAGCTGCTCATGACTGGTCCAGTGGCCCCCAAACCCCCCCCCCCCCCCCCCCCCCGCCACTACGGACCGCCACCAGGTCGTAAAGCTCCCCAGACCACAAACACAATGACCCAAACAAACATTAACTCTGATAATGTCGAGCATAGAAAAGCCTGAGTAGTTGCATCTTTTTCCTACCAAAACCTGTGAATCGGTGAAAATTACATATCTGACATGTAAAAAATAATAATAATAGTCCCGTTCTGAAAGTGCAATGTATCAGCCTCCAAAAAAACCCAGTCTCCCAGGAAACGGGCAGAGTACTCTGACAACGTACTGTGGATATTTTTTGTAGCCCAACAATCAACAATAATGAATCTTACCTCCTCGGCATTAGTTAACAGGAAACAGTAGCTCTCCTCCAGCTCCTTGTCCGTTCTCCCGTCTCCCTTCATCTCCCTCCTCTTTTCAACAAACTGAAAAACACAAAAACAACAATTAATCCATCCATCCATCCACCTACCCACTAATCCATCCATCCATCCATTTCTCCATCCATTTACCTACTAATTCATCCACCCATCCATCTACAAACTAATCCATCCATCCACTCATCATCAATCAATCAATCAATCCATCTATGGTGATAACAATGAAGGTTCGAGAGTTAACAGCTACACTTTGCTCCAGCATAAACAGATAGAGCTCGACTGAAGAAAAAAATGCATCAAAATTCATAATTTTTCTTCTGAGAACACTTTTGGGCGCTAGATTTTCAATATCCGTCAACTCCAAATTCTTTGGCGTAGTCTGCCACTAAATTTAGATTAATCGTTATTTTAAGATTTAATTCCTCTTTCCACAGGAAAACGAAGGTTTATAGTTTACAACTTGTATCAACTTTGATAGTGACATGTCTGCTGTTGTCTGTGTTGGTGCACATGCACATAATTATTACCACAGGAAAGCTGAAGCTAGTGAGCTACACTTACTCTTTGTAAGTAGAGTCTAAATCGTCTCTAAGAGTCTCTAGAACAGGGGTATTCAACTATATTCGGCCGGGGGCCACATCTGCAAAAGGACTATATGGAGAGGGCCGCACAATTTGAAAATGTGGGGGTTTTCAAAATGTATTTTGCACTCAAAGAGGAAGACTTATGTAAATATAATACATTTGTATTATACATTTGAATATATCTAGTTTACATATGAATTATGTATTAATTGTCTCCAGATTTAGTAATTGTGAATGTTAAATATAATATTCAGATAAAGAAATATTATTTTGAATGCAAGTTCATTTTGAAACCATGCATTGTGCAAACTTAATGAAGTTGATATTGACCTACTTTTAATAAAACACGCCATAATGACAAAGCACCACTTTCCACCAAGATTTTCTTATTTGAATATTATATTAAGCATTGAGCACAACCATTTTAGTCCATAGTAGCCAGTTATAAAAATATTATAAAAAAAAATTAAAAAAAACACCCCCTTTTTTGAAATATGACCAGGGGCCACATAAAAGCTCCTGGCGGGCCGCATGTGGCCCGCGGGCCGCGGGCCGCCAATTGAATATCCCTGCTCTAGAGGATTAAATATTGCTCATTGCCTCAGCATGCAATAAAACAGTCAATTCATGATACTTTCTCATCTCCTAATTTTTATACCCAATAATACAATGTCAATGTCATGTACATGAGACAACAATATTGACGAATTTATGGATTTCTCGCTGTGATCGGCAAAATCGTGATTGGCAGATACTGGTTTTCGAGATCGGTAATCGGCCCCCAAAATCCTGATCGGTGCATCTCTACTTTAAAGGCAGCACAAAAGAACGCAGTTAAACGACTCTCTACGTGATTCACTCCTTTACCTCTTTCTCAAGGAGCTCGCTGTGGACGAGCCGAGGACTGGAGTATGTGAAGCATCCAGCAGAACTGGTGTCAACGTAGCTGGAGGCCAGGATGGTTTTCATGTCTTCAAACTCTCTGGACTCAGTGGAGACGTACTGGAAAAGAGCTGAAAGAAAGACAGGAACGACAGTTCACATGTTTGTTTTTTGTACCCTTTTCACTCTCGATGACTAATGAGAATTAATAATGTTTTTCTGTATGTGTAGAAGATCTGACATTCAAGAGCAGCTAAATGATATAACAGCTTAATCAAATAAAGTCTGCTTGCACAGCTTCCTTTATACACCATATGGGTGTGTGGACGCCTGCAGGCGGTAATCTAACTAATTAAGACTAAACTTCAATTATATGCAGACGAGAAACTCTTCCAAGGTCATGACTTCCTGTCGTGTGGAATTTGAGCCTTCTGCAAAGACAGAAGAGTGTAAATTAAGTCCAACATTGATGTTTGGTGAAAGTAAATGGCTCAGAATCTGAGTAAAAGTTTATGACTAAACTGTTTATAGAGGTTAACATCATAACTCTTTAAAAGGTACGCTTAAATTGGATATTTTTCTTTATGACAGAATAAACCAACCTTTGATTTAGGGCTGGGCGATATGGCCTTTTATTAATATCTCGATATTTCTAGGCCATGTCACGATACACGATATATATCTCAATATTTTGCCTTAGCCTTGAATTAACACTTTGATGCTACAATCACACCAGTATGATGATTCTAAATGTCTATATTAAAACATTCTTGTTCATACTGCATTAATATATGCCAATTTTAAACTTTCATGCAAAAAGGAAGAATAAGTCAAATTTACCAAAACTGTATTAATTAAACAGTTACTAAGCAGTGAGTGGCACAAACATAAAAAGTGTCGTCTCAAAACAGAAAGTGCAAGTTGCATCTGTCCGACTCCTCGTCTGAATCTGCTAATAACATCTTCTGGTCCCGGTTTTACCTGGTTTTACCTGGTTTTACCAGGATGAGCTGCTCTGAGCAGGAGAGGCCTTTAGAGCACCTTTATATTCAGACTAATGTAGGTGTAGGGACTGCAATGTTTCATCCTCTCCTCCTTTACTTTGCATCACTTTCACTTACTTTTAGAAATATGACGTCATATAGTCTTGTTTGACTTTGTTTCGATGATAGTGATTGATTTCATGTGGCCACATTTAAGCAACACTAGGTGACTTTTCTCAGCTCTGGAAGAGAAAGGCTCGGTGGCGCGCGGAGCCGCTCGGTCTGGCACCGAGCGGCTCCTCGGTTCTCCAGAGAGCCGTGCGCGTCGTGCGAGGAGAAAACATCCCCTCCCGTCTTTACTAAACCAGTTTGCTTTGAAAGGAGTCCGTCGCGCGTAGCAACCGCGCGGATGAACTCACGGCGCAAACAGGCCGAGTTTGGGAAAGTTAGGTGGAACTGACTGGCGGTCCCGAACAGCAGCGCTGACACCTGCAGCTGGTCGTTTGACGGTGCACGCATGTGACTGACGTATGTACGGTAACTGGGTGCGCTTGTTTTATGTCTCAGAGAAGGAGAGACGAGAGAGTGAGAAAAGCCTGTAATTTAATGCCCGCGGCTAAAAGCAAATGCGTGACAATGTTACTCGAATATTCACGATAGTCATTTTGTACATCGAACAGAATAGAAGCCGAGATACATCAAGTATACTCGATATATCGCCCAGCCCTACTGATTTAAATTCTCTAAAAATATCATCGATATACCTGAAGATTTACCTTAATCGCAACTGACCAATTTCTACAGTCGTTTGCAGCAGATTTCCCATCCGTTGCAGACAAAACATGAAACAAGTGGGCTAATAGTGCTGAAGCTCTGCAGCTCGGAGCTTAATGAAGCAGAAACACCTGCCGCCCTGCAGGGCGTCTGCAGCCTCGCTGCCACCAAACCCTCCAGAGACCTCAGACCCTGCGACAGCTGCCTCCCTCCGTGCTGGAGGTTCGTCTGGGGTCTCAAGACCTCAGAGAGGAGGTTAATGAGCTACCATGTCCACAGGTCACAGAGCAGAACATAAAGAGTTTTGTCTTTGCTGTCAAGGAAATAAACCCACAACACACAAACTAACATTAATGTGTGTCAAAGGTTTAGTAGAGAAGGCCACTGGGCGCTCTGGCTCAGTCATAACGACACACGGGCGACAAAACACAGCAGAGATAAAGCAGCATGTTGTGATTTCACCAAAATAATATTGAATTCATCAGTCAGCAAAAGAATGTCATTTCTTTTTCATAGAAAGAATGAAAGTTTAACTACTGGAGCTGAACAAGATGAAATAAGCCGGCAGATGTGGTCAAATATATTTAAAAGCACCGTTAATTAATAAAAACACATCAACATTTAAATTCTACTTTTCTTTAAGTTGCAAAAAACAGATTAAGCACATCATCTGTCAAGAAAGCAGGAAGGCTTCTGCAGATTTGTGCTACTGTTTGGGGTAAAAACTTGCATCCATCCTGGAGACGACTTGTATTCAGATCGTACTTTACTGCTCTATATTCAAATAAATGTGTGAAAATCATTTTTTTTTTTAACAACAGGCAGGAGGCAGAAACATTTATTTTTTATTTGGAAAAAAAAAAGGCCAATCTTTGTTGTATTTCCAGCTTTTCCACACACTCCTTAACTCCTTTCTGCACTTCTGAAACTTTACAATCTCCACGGACGAGTCCAGCTAAAAAGGCGTGTACTACGACTACAGTACACGTGTTTACAGCCCCAGAGTCACAGTTTATGACACTTTCGTCACACGTGCACAGATAACGGACGTCAAACGCGTGAGCTGTCTCTCATTGTGGCAGAATAAATTTGCATTCACGCTGTCATAAAGATGAGGACTCAAACCCCACTGACCAACTGACACGTTCTTCTGAACGTGACAGTTAGATATGGATGTGACGGTGAGGACGTATTCAGAAACAAAGTCCACTTGTGATCAGATCAGAAAGAATTCCTCATAATACCAGGTCCAAACAGGAACTTAAAGACGTATGGATTCATAACATATTCTATCCAAGTGTTACATCACATGAAAGAAATGAGAAACCCAAAGTATCCAGTCTCAAATCAAAGATTTATGGCGCTTTTACACTAGTACCAACTCAGCGCGACTCGAATCGCCACGCCCCGGTTTTGCGCCTTTACACTAGGGATCGAGGCAGATGGAGGCGTGCTTGCCATTCAGATACTGTGTAGTAGATACTTTTTCTGTATCTATTCTGCCGAGGTTCTAAGCGTGTTGAGTCGACCCTGGATTAGAGTTGTCCCGATCCGATCACGTGATCGGAAATCGGGGCCGATCACGTGATTGCAGACTCGATCCGGACTCGGACGTTATGAGCCGATCAGGAATCGGATATATATATATCACGGTTTCCGTTGTCCGGTAATTGCCGGACTTTGTCCGGTAAAATATGCCGAAGTCCGGTATTTTATAATCTCTCCGGTCAAAATGTCCGGTGAAAATACTCACTGGCGCCGACATCCACGTGCGCGTTGATTTATGGTTCCGCGTCGCACCGACGCAGAGTCTACAGCGTAGGGTTCGCGGCGACGCGCACCCTACGCCAGACCCTACGTTGAAGGCTCTGCGTTGCGCATGCGCGGAGAGCACCGCATGCGCACAGAGCACGCCTGTTTGTTTTGAAGCTGAAGCAGTCCTATGCTATCATGTCTGTTGTGTGGAATTACTTCAGAGTGAACGAGGAGAACAATGCTGTCGCAAACTGTAAGATTTGTCAAATGGGGATTTCGAGGGGTGGCAAGGACAAAGCTGCTTTTAACACCACAAACCTAGTTCTAATGTTGCACTAGTAGTTGTTATACTTCTAATGTGAAGAAAAAAATGTTATACTGACTTAAGAATGTTCAAGCTGCCTACCTCCTATGTGCTCAGTTTACAGTACACATGTTAAAATATAATAAAAGGGTCATCCTGCATAATTTTCTTTTCTCTTCTTAATTTTTTATTGTTTTATAAAAGTATCGGATCGGGACTCGGTATCGGCAAGTCCTCAAAATCAAAGGACTCAGACTCGGACTTGGGGGCAAAAAAACCTGATCGGGACATCCCTACCCTGGATGGATCTGACGTCATCACACTACAGGCCACCGATTGGTCGAGGGGCCGTCAGACGTTTGAATCAGGAAGCGGGAATCAGCGCAAGAGCGGCTTGCGGCTTCTGTCTGTTTGGTGATCCAACTCTGAGGTGCAGATGTTCATAAACCTGGTGGCTGAGGAGAGAATTAAAAAAGGGATCTAGACGGGCGATAAGGAACGGCCAGATCTACCAGGAGCTCTGTCACTTCTCAGCTGATCTCAGCTGCCAGCTGACTTTTCAGCAGCGCCGAGACAAACAAAAAGCGTCGTCGCTTGGAGCTTCTCTCACTCTCATTTTTTTAACTTGATCTCAAACACAAGTCACAGTACCTGATGGTAATTATGTCTTCATCAACATCTGCACTTTATATGATTGATGTGATTATGTACTGTTAACTGGCTGTGACCTCCTATGCATCTGCACTTTATAAGACGTGGTTTTATCATTTTATTGCTACTTTGTTCCTCTGTTGTTGTTTTGTATTCTGTCTTTTAACCTTGTGATTTTATTTGTTTTGATGTGCGCTGCTGCCTTCTTGGCCAGGTCACCCTTGTGAAAGAGATCCTTGATCTCAATGGGCTATTACCTGGTTAAATAAAGGTTAAATACAAAAATAAATAAATAAACAGACCCAGCAGCACATCTATCATCTCCTCCAGGGGCCTGTACTACGAAGCGGGATTTGGGGTTAGCGAGGTAACTTCCGGTTTAACCCTGGGTTTTCAGGACTATGACGGTGGTTCACTTCTCACCGGGGTACATCGCCATGGTAACTTATGCTGAACAGCTAACCTGCTCCGGAGCAGGTTATGTTCGAGATACAGATCGCCGGGTATAAAAGCACCGCCCACTGACCAATAGCTCTCTTGGAAAATGGCATGCCCTTTCGAAGAGAATCGAGTGGAGCTCGGTGCGCGGATCGTGAGAGGAAGAAAAAAAAGAGTGGGCTGACTTTCAACAAAAATTGAATTAGTCAAGAAACTAAGCAATTCCTTTCATACCCAAGTATCAACACTTTATCATTTCTTTTCTCCTGACAGAGAGGTATGTTATGGGATTCTGTTATAGTGGGAGTCCCCGCCCCCTCCGGTGTTGTCATGGTAACGTTTTGCCCCGACTGTTAAAACAGCTGATGTCTCGAACGTTAACCGTTGTTGAACGTTAATTAAATATACTGCTGAAGTGATAGACACGCTCCATGTCTCCTCTCCATTTATTCAACACAAACAAGGTATGCGAGTACGTTTGTCTTTGCTGTAGATACCCTCACTCCGTCTTTCTAAGAAAACTACTTTTGCAAATAAACCTTTATGTACAAACTGTAAATATACTGTAGAAACAAGGTATGAGTCATTTGAGAGAGGATGAAATGTCAGACCTCGTTTAATTTGAACACGACATGAACTTTTAATTTCAAGTCTAAATATTAAGTTAAATCACAGTGTAAATTATCCTTTGCTCTTCGCTACTGAAATAAGCGGCTCTGACAGCGGACTTCTCCATGCTTGCGATTGGTCATGCGCTGAAAACACCGCCCCTTTTATGTGCACGCGCTCATATCCAGATTGGAGAAACCTGGGTTGATATACCGAGTTGATAACCACCGTCGTGTGACCGCTTAGCGTGATTGCAATTGTCCGGGTTAGTGAATCTGGATAAGGAAAAGATATCCTGGGTATGTTGAACTTGCTTCGTAGTACAGGCCCCAGGTTCTACATCTTTAGTGTTGTTGTTGTCTTCTCCGTTTAGATCACACAATCAAATATGTCACAGCGGAGGACGAGGCGAGTGGAGGCATGGCGAGGCGAGGCGAGTCGCGTGGTGCAGTGGGTTAAGCAGCGGCTCATATACTGAGGCTACAGCCCTGCAGCGGTCGCAGGTTTGAATCCTGGCCTGTGCACCTTTGCTGCATGTCATCCCTATTCTCTCTCTCTACACCTTGAATAAAGGGCCACTAGAGCCCCAAAAAACACTTTAAAAAAAGAAGTAAAGCTTTTAATGCTACATAACGTGAATTTGAACGCATCTTTTGGCGAAAAGTAACAGCTGGAACGGCAAAGAAAAGAGATTGAATGCGTAATTTGAATATTTACCGACTGTTATTGAAAGTAGGTGAATATATATATATATATATAGAATTTTCACTGAGATGAAATCCTGGTGTTGGAAATATAAACAAACAGAGAAACTTGGAAGTAGAAAACAGACATCTCACTTCTCACACCATAGTAAAGGACATATAGTTCCCTTTCTAGATAGGCATCCCCATCATTATGTAGAAAACTCACAATAGCATATAAAAACAAATACACAACCCAGTTCTGGGAAATATTCCTCCTGAGGTGCAACTTTTGTTTTCATACTTTTGTTTTGGTTTCACAAATACTGACTTTACATCTGAGCTACGAAGCAAGGTGACTGTTTCCACATGTTATGTATACTGTTGTCCCTCTATCCACTAAACTTCGATTTGAATGTGAAATAGTCTTCTCCTATTGCAATAATCCCAGCTACCCACTGGTGTAATCTTGCATTGTTTGTTCAGCTTCTGGTACTGATGCTGGAGAAATATGAGACAACCTGTGTGTTTTGTAAATTCTTGTTACACGGCACCTATTACTTTGTTTCTGCACGCTTCCTGTAGACAATATCCACTATCTTCCGCTGCTGAAATTACTCAAGTGTAAAAAGAAATAAGCAGAAATATAACATTTCTTTAGTATAACTGTCAGAAAGTTAAGAGTAAAGGTCAATTAAAATCCCAACTTCCAAAATTAAATGCAGAAGTACAACAGTAACAATTTTTCCTGATTTCATTGCATCAGTATTCTTTAACGTAATATCAAATTTAATATTTTGAACCCTCTGTTGACCTTCAAGCCAAAAATGTACCAAGACTACTGCACAAAACGTACTGATACGATAAAATCAGTGTTTTTGGACATCTTTGACGTCTCTAAGACTCTAAGAAAAAAAAAAAGTTATCTATGCCGTGTATTATATGCACAATATCTTATCTTTTATGGGGGGGTGTAAACAAGTGGCATCACATATTTAAACTGACATTTATTGGCTTAAAATCTAGGAAATTATTGATTATTTGGTCATTTAATGCAGAAAAATATTTGGACGTGACGATTTGATTGCATTTTTATTAAAATCATGTGCATTCCCGGCTCAATGGTCTCAAGAGGGTAGTAAGCTGAGATAAACACAAGAAATGTGTGTCCCCAAAACTCAAATTAGATTGATCCACAAGTGTTAAAAGTAAGAATTTTTGACTTTAAAAACAATTTACTTCCAATTACAGGTGACAGTGGTCTGCTGCCTTTTAAATCTCTTCATCATTTTCATAGTAAACTAGAAATGACAAAACTAACCACTAGTGATAAGGAAGATAAGTGTTGTCCTGTAGTGGCCACTCACTAGCAGGACACTTAGTCCATGGGACAGAGCCCACAATTTCACTTGTCAGTACCACTCAAGGTGACAAAACTTACTTATGATTTTTGAAGATATCTATGTAGATTATATTTTGGTATGATAACCCTTCCTGAGTGGCAGCTGGATCATAGCTTGAGTTAGGGCTGCACGATTAATCGTTAAAAAAAAAAAATCGCGATCTCGATTCATGCTTGAACGCAATCTCATTTCCAAATGATGACGATTTAAAAAAAAAAAAATATATATATATATATATATTTTTTTTTTATGTTTATTGTTTTTATGTTCAATGTCAGCTGTTACAAAGTTGATGCCAGTCTTTTATCAGGCACAATCATATTTTTTGTAACGTTTACCTTTTGTATCGGCAGCTTCTTAATAGCAGCAAAAGGCAATGGGGGGTTCATCCCAGCCAGAGGAATCATTTGTTGCCTCAGAACTACAGGATCTGTTACAAGTCCCCTTTCTGAAAGGGTGTTCAACTCAGGGAGGAACAAATATTGTTCAAAATTGTTATTATTGTTTAAATTATTCAAAGGTTTGTGTAAAGAAAACGAGAGATGTTTATTGTTATTATATTTTTGTTCAGCTGTTGCAAAGTTAAAGTAATAAGTGCAATAAATTTTATATTGGAAAAAAATCGTGATCTCAATTCTAAGCAAAAAAATCGTGATTCTCATTTTGCCCAGAATCGTGCAGCCCTAGCTTGAGTGACGACATGTGATGATTCTGTACTTGGTTAACCTTCTTAACACTATCTTAGTACACTTGATAGTATACTTGATAGCCCAACTATAATCAGATCTTGACATATTCCCATTAATAACAATGTTAATTTTGTTTACAATAGTGTTATGTTTATAAACCTAAGCTGGTTCCTTATCTCATTGTTATGTCCTTTATGTCGTGTATTTGCATGATAAAGACCAGTTTGTGACATCAGCCTAGCGGCTGTTATAGTTTCATAGGAGCCTAATGATGCTCTTCTAGTTTAAAGCTCACAATGACCTGTAACAATGATAAAGTAGGGGTATATTATACATTTCCTGAATCATTATGGTTCTGTGAGTATTCCAGTTTTAGTATTTTGTGTCTCTGTTGTTCCTAGTTGACACATGGCTAAAGGATAGTATATCATTTTGGCGAAAATTGTGTAAAAATGTGTGTTGTCTATAGTTTAAAGAGCTGCAGTGACCTCTATGTTGGTCAGAAAGAGTCACATCTTAGCTTGAATGAATGCTTAAAAGGTGTCCTTTAAAACGATACCAAAGACAATATTGTGAAACATTGACAGATATCCTGTACATGAGTCTAAACCAGGATATGCACCAACATCTAAAATGTAATTTTCTGAAGGGGGTGGGTGGGTTCATGAGCTGATAACTATGATCCAGCTGCCACTCGGGAAGGATTTTCATACCAAAATATCATTTACAGACGTGGATATTTTCAAAAATCATAAGTAAGTTTTGTCACCTTGAGTGGTGCTGATATCTGGTCTGGCCCATGGACTAACTGTTTAGTTTCAGTAGGTTAGAATTCACAAGAATCTAGCCGTTATTAATGATGACGATGACTTTTCAGTTGGTGTTCTGTTACCGTGGTTACGGGCAGTTGTAACGAGAGACTGAAATAAACTACACAAGTTTTTCCTTCGTCCACAAAAAGGCGTTTTTCAGCTCTTTTGTTCCCAAACTCCTACAGTCTCATGTTTTATAGGGTGAATAAGACGTTAAGCTTAATCTACAGACTATCCCTAATAACAATATTCCCTTAACTTTATCTCCAGCCTGAACTATAACGTTAAGATTAACCTCAACTTATGTATTTATTCATTTGAACCCCTGTTTTAGTGTCTCTGATTATAAACATGTGCTCTGCTCCGATGTAAACACGGAGGCGTCGCCTCCGTGTTTACATCCATTTACCGAGCGGAAGCTAACGTCAAAATACTATTTTATACTCAAACCTGGCCTCATTAGGAATTAATTTCAATAAAAATCAAACTAAAGTTAACTAGAATAGTTTTATAAAAGGTGAAAGGGGCGTTTCCAAGCGTGTAATTAACGGTTCTTAACGGATCAGAACGTGAAAGTAGAGATGGATGTAACGAGAGAGAAGACATTTCTTCCTAAAAGAAAAAGTGAAGATTTAGTGTAAATATCTCTAAAAAAAAATGGGAAAACAAATTTACTTTCCTAAAGAAGAGCAGGTTACGAGTTCTGAAAGTTATTTCAGCCCGAGTCATGGGTGAATATGACAAATTAAAAGAAAATGTAAGTGTTTCACTTGAAGACAATCAACGTGTATTTAAACTGAAAATATTTAAAATATATAAATGTGCTTTAATTCCCCTTTATGTTTTCATTTAGGCTCCATTATAGTAATTACACACATCGGAAGTACACACACTATTTTTATTCATTTGAACCCCTGTTTTAGTGTCTCTGATGATAAAAATGTGCTCTGCTCCGATGTAAACACGGAGGCGTCACCTCAGTGTTTACATCCATTTACCGAGCGGAAGCTAAAGCCAAAATACTATTTTATACTCAAACCTGGCCTCATTAGGAACTAATTTCAATAAAAAGCAAACTAAAGTTAACTAGAAGAGTTTTATAAAAGGTGAAATAATAATAATAATAATAATAATAATAATAATACATTTTATTTGAAGGCGCCTTTCTGAACACTCAAGGTCGCCGTACAATGGTTAAAAACAGTGTAACACAATAATAAAAGCTAGGGGGTAAACAAATACTCAGATTAAGTTAAAAAAAAAGACCACAACAACGACACAGTGCAAGTGGGGTCAGAGGGAGAAGGCAGTTCTGAAAAGGTGGGTTTTCAGTTTGGATTTGAAGTGAGGGAGTGAGGTGGTGTTCCTGAGATCCGGTGGTAGGCTGTTCCAGAGAAGGGGCGTTTCCAAGCGTGTAATTAACGGTTCTTAACGGATCAGAACGTGAAAGTAGAGATGGATGGATCTAACGAGAGAGAAGACATTTCTTCCTAAAAAAAGCGAAGATTTAGTGTAAATATCTCTTAAAAAAAATGGGAAACCGGATTTACTTTCCTAAAGAGGAGCAGGTTACGAGTTCTGAAAGTTATTTGAGCCAGAGTCATGGGTGAAAATGATAAATTAAAAATAATAATAAGTGTTTCACTTGAAGACAATCGTCGTGTATTTAAACTGAAAATATATAAATGTGCCTTAATTCCCCTTTATGTTTTCATTTACGCTCTATTATAGGAATTACACACATCGGAAGTACACACACTATTTTTATTCATTTGAACCCCTGTTTTAGTGTCTCTGATGATAAACATGTGCTCTGCTCCGATGTAAACACGGAGGCGTCACCTCAGTGTTTACATCCATTTAGCGAGCAGAAGCTAAAGCCAAAATACTATTTTATACTCAAACCTGGCCTCATTAGGAATTAATTTAAATAAAACGCATACTAAGGTTAACTAGAACAGTTTCATAAAAGGTGAAAGGGGCGTTTCCAAGCGTGTAATTAACGGTTATTAACGGATCTCTAACTTTAAGAACGTAAAAGTATGGATGTAATGAGAGAGAAGACATTTCTTCCTAAAAAAAAGGGAAAACTTAGTGTAAATATCTATAAAAAAATGGGAAAACTAATTGACTTTCCTAAAGAGGAGCAGGTTACGAGTTCTGAAAGTTATTTCAGTGGGAGGCAAAGAAACATGAGTGACAAATTAAAAGAAAATTTAAGCGTTTCACTTGAAGACAACGTGTATTTAAACTGAAAATATTTAAAATATAAAAATGTGCTTTAACTCCCCTTTATGTTTTTATTTAGGCTCTATTATAGGAAGTACACACACATTTCAGTGTCAACAAAGGTCGGATTACCAGATTCTGAGCACATAGTTGTAGTTTATAAGTGATTAACGGGTAAACATTTCAGATTTCTTAATAAATCCATGTTAAAATGTTAAGATACTGGACCTGGTTGGTGGAAAATGTCCCTTATTTCCGATGTACCGTAAACACGGAGGCGTCACCCCAGTGTTTACATCCATTTACCGAGCGGGAACTAACGTCAAAATACTATTTTATACTCAAACCTGGCCTCATTGGGAATTAATTTCAATAAAAAGCAAACTAAAGTTACCTAGAACAGTTTTATAAAAAGGTGAAAGGGGCGTTTCCAAGCGTGTAATTAACGGTTCTTAACAGATCTATAACACAGAACGTAAAAGTAGAGATGGATGGATGTAATGAGAGATAAGACATTTCTTCCTTTAAAAAAAAGGGAAAACTTAGTGTAAATATCTCTTAAAAAAAATGGGAAACCGAATTTACTTTCCTAAAGAGGAGCAGGTTACGAGTTCTGAAAGTTATTTCAGTGGGAGGCACAGAAACATGAGTGAAAATGACAAATTAAAAGAAAACGTAATTTCGCTTGAAGACAATCAACGTGTATTTAAACTGAAAATATATAAATGTGCTTTAATTCCTCTTTATGTTTCAATTTAGGCTCTATTATAGGAATTACACACAGGAAATACACACATTTCAGTGTCAACAAAGGTCGGATTATCAGATTCTGAGCACATAGTTGTAGTTTATAAGTGATTAACGGGTAAATATTTCAGATTTCTTAATAAATCCATCTTAAAATGTTAAGATACTGGACCTGGTTGGTGGAAAACACCCTTATTTAACCCAAACACCTGACAGGTGTTTGGGAAAGGGGCGTTTTCGAGCGTGTAATTAACGGTTCTTAACGGATCAGAACGTGAAAGTAGAGACGGATGGATGTAACGAGAGAGAAGACATTTCTTCCTCAAAAAAAAGGGAAAACTTATTGTAAAACTTAGTAAATATCTCTAAAAAAATGGGAAACCGAATTGACTTTCCTGAAGAGGAGCAGGTTACGAGTTCTGAAAGTTATTTCAGCACAGAAACATGAGTGAAAATGACAAATTAAAAGAAAATTTAACGTGTATTTAAACTGAAAATAATTAAAATATAAAAATATGCTTTAATTCCCCTTTGTGTTTTCATTTAGGCTCTATTATAGTAATCACACACACAGGAAATACACACATTTCAGTGTCAACAAAGGTCGGATTATCAGATTCTGAGCACATAATTGTAGTTTATAAGTGATTAATGGGTAGATATTTCAGATTTCTTAATAAATCCATCTTAAAATGTAAAGATACTGGACCTGGTTGGTGGAAATGTTCCTTATTTCAAACCCAAACACCTGACAGGTAAAAACAGGTAAGTTAATTCCACCCACATTTCTTCTCCTTGGTTTTCCTGGGGATGTGGAACTTGTTGGGCTCCATGGGCATGTGTCTCTGGTGCATCCCCGGCCCCGAGCCCCTGCTCCTCATCGGGGAACTCGTTAGATCGATGATCTCGCCATCTTGCAGGCTAGCGTTAGCTCTTAGCTCCGGAGCAGCCAGACTCCTCCGGGCTCGGCCAGTGTCTCTCTGGAGGAGACCGTCGTCCATGGTGGGGGTCTCCGCGGTGAAATAACCCCCGTCCCGGTCCGGTCCGGTCCCGGCCCCTGCTCTGGTAGATAAACCCGCCGCTAGCTCCCGAACCCGCCGCGCAGGGAGTCCGACCGATACACAGCCAGCGCCATGCTGGCTCTTCTTCTCCGGCATGGAATTGTAGTAGCTGCCACCGCGGCGGGCGGCGCCACGGCGCCCTCTGGCGGATCCGCGCGGAATCACAATCAAGGCAGGGCAAATTTATTTATAAAGCACATGATGAGCATTACTCTATGGAGGATTTTTTGTTATTAAATAAATAAATAAATAAATACATAATTAATTAATTAAAATGGGAATTAAATATATCATTAATTAATTAAATGTATCATTAATTAATTAAAATTAGAATGAAATATGTCATTGATTCATTAAAATACAATTCATTTTAAGTAAAATAATATATTTATTATTTCAGCATTTAATTAATTAATGACACATTTAATTAATTAATGATATATTTCATTCCCATTTTAATTAATTAATGATGTATTCATTTATTTAATTTTGGCACAAAAAATCCTCCATAGTACTCGAGTTGAGGGGGGATGTTCTGCCAATTTCTGCTGCTTTGCCAAAAAATGCTACCTACTGGTTTTCCACCTTTGTAGAGCTACAATTTTACTGTGTTTTACTCCCTAGCCCACTTCCTTTTCCCCCAAGTGGTGCTTGTCTCTTACCAGGCCGTTATTGTAAATAAGAATATTCTTAATGACCTGCCTGGTTAAATAAAGGCGAATGACTGAATGAATATCAAATAAAGTGATAGAATTGTTTTTTTTTCTCTTTATCGTGTAATGTTCACAAAGTGTAATAGAATTCATGTCATGGGTAGTGTATTTTGAAGGATCAAATACTCAACATCCCATATTATCCATTTTACATCGTGCAAGAAACGATGCAAACTTTGAAAATTTACTATGCGCATGCGCAGAACCACAAAGTAGCATTTCTCGGCAGGGAGCAAGGATTGGCAGAACACCGATGGCATCCCCCCTGTAAAATTGCCATCCCCCTTTCCATCCCTTATGTCATTTCATCAATGAATGTGGTTTTACTGCTATTTAACCTTTAGAGTCATCCCCAGAAAAATAACACAGAAAAATAACTTATTTGACAATTTTCACCTGTTTCAAGTAAATTTTCACTTGAAATAAGTAGGAAAATCTGCCAGTGGGACAAGATGTATCTTCTTTTTACAAGCAAAAAAATCTTGTTCCACTGGTAGACTTTTCTACTTATTTCAAGTGAAAATCTACTTGAAACAGGTGAAAAATTGTTGCTTTTTCCAGTGATGAGTCTTGTTTTAAGTGTAATGAGATTTTTTTACTAAAATTAGACATTTTAACTAGAAATAAGACAAATATTCTTGTTAAGATTTTGAGTTTTTGCAGTGATCCATTTTACTTATCCTGTGAAGGACAGAGGCATATTGATAAGTTCAGAAAACTGTTTTTATTTTTGTGTTTTTATGTATTTGATGTTAGCCCAGTGGATATTTAAAGCTTACAGAAGGCTGCATTTAACTGCTGCTATGTCATTCCTGAAGTATTTCTGCAGGTGTTTTGGTCAGTGCTATTATTTGTAATATATTATATTATTTGTAATCAGCACAAATTATCTGTCCCCATATGATAAAATCCACCATCCCCCCTGATTTTTTTTACAACTCGAGTACTGATGATGAGCATGGACTCAATGTGCTCAAATACATAAACAAATAAACAAACACAATTACAGGTTTACAATAACAGAAACAGACAATTTATTTATTTACCGTATTTTCTGGAATATAAGCCGCTACCTTTTTCATAGGTTTTGAACCATGCGGCTTGCCATCCGATTTTTCTTCCACCGCTCGGGGCACTCTAACCGGAATTAGAATCAAAACTAAGACAAAATAAATTCAAAGAAGAATTCACTACTTCTTCTTTAGCAGATAGAAGTAGGTAGAAGCAGATTTCAAACAGATAAATAGATAAATAAATACCGGTTATTTTCTCTTGGTTCTGTCCCGTTTTAATCAGCAAAGTTGCTGCCGTGTTAAAAGACACTGTTAGGAAAGGATCTATTTAGGTACAAACATGTACATCATTTACAGTTCAAAATCCTTCTGTACATGTAGTAAATATCTAATCTAACAACATAAATATCTGCGGCTTGCATATCATTTTTTTTTTAATAGAGGATGTGGCTTATATGCAGGTGCGTCTTATAGTCCAGAAAATATGGTATTTATTAAGTTTATTTGTGTCCGGGACAATGTTCAAAATTACATTATTCTCAGAGATGAGAAAAGATGCTTTGTACCGGATTTAGCTTACTAGCTACTTTCCATCCGTAGTCCCTGGGCAGGTATATGAATAATAAAAGGTAAGAGCGTCAAATACAAAACAAATCAATCCACACATCAACACATCACTCACACACTCATGTACAAAACATATTACATAAGAGGGGGAAATACGTTGTTGTAAAAACAATTGTAAAACAGTTTAGATATAAAATTAATGTTGACAAGTCTGATTCCTTAAAATCCACTTTTTGACTGCAGAAGAAAAAACGTTGAAGTCTGTGCAAAGTTTCAGGTAGGTAGAAAGATTGTTCCATGATTTGATGGCTTTAAAGGAGAAAACAGATTGTGCAAAGGCAGAGCTGCTTCGGGGTGTTACAATCTCCACTTGAGACAGACCTTGAGGCTCTGACAGTGTGTTCAGAGAAGAGTTTAACAAGGTTTTTCAACAAAAGTATACAAAACATACAAAAGTATGTCAAGAGAAAAACAACAATAAAAACCATAATTCCATTTTAACAAAAGTGCGATCACCCAGCCAACCATGTAGAGTTTACTTACATTTTTAGTTTTTAGTCTGCTTTTGAAAGAGGGCTGTTGGAGCAGACCTTAGTTCCTGCGGAGAGGAATTCCAGAGAGTGTAGTAGTGACTGAAAGCACCATGAGCAGATCTAGTGTGAATTCTAGGTATGATGAGAAGACTCTTATTTGATGATCTAAGGGATCTGTCCGGTATGTATTCAGTGAGCATGTCAACCATGTAGGAGGGAGCTAAGCCATTCATAGATTTAAAGACAATAAGAAGTACTTCTCTTTGTACTCTACTCTTTGTTTAACAGGGAGCCAGTGAAGAGAGGATAAAACAGGCGTGATGTGTTCATTTCCTCTTGGTTTTTGTTAGAATTTGGCTGCAGCATTTTGAATAAGCTGGAGTTTATGTAACACTTGCTTTGTTAGTCCTGCAAAAAGTGCATTGCAATAATCGAATCTACTGGAGATAAAAGCATGAACCAACATTTCAGAGTCTGATTGTAACAGAAAGCATCTTACTTTTGATATATTTCTAAGATGATAGAAGGCAGTCCTGGAGACATTAGCTATATGTTTCAGGGAATTTGACTCGGTTATTTTTACTCACTGTACAGTAAATAGACAAATGACAACTCTTACTAACATATATACAATTTAAAAAAAGTGAAAGGTGAAGCAGTATGAGGTAGACATGGTTATTGAAAGGTGCATTGTTACAGTATATGATTGTGGTTATTATTATTACCGTATTTTCCGCACTATAAGGCGCACCGAATTATAAGGCGCACATTCAATGAATTACGTATTTTAAAACTGTTTCCATATATAAGGCGCACCGCATTATAAGGTGCACTAAATATATGGTAAAATACCGTACTATAGTGGCTGGGGTTGAGTTACGTATCTACCTGATGGAGCTGCGCTACAGGAAATGCTACAAATCCTACAGCAAATGCAAAAAAAATACAAGAAGAAAAGTACCGTATGTCAAACTTTATTAACAAAATAAAAACCAGCTTTGCTCCGTCTCGTATAAGTCGCCATTATGCGAGTCAGCATCGCTGCTGTTGTCTTTAACGTCTGTGACGATTTCTGACGTTTTTAGCACCGTTAACTCGGCAACACCAACTACATTACCCACAATCCCCCTGACTACAGTAACAGAAATTACCGTAATGATCATATATAAGGCGCACTGCATTATAAGGCGCACTGCCGGTTTTTGAGAAAATTAAAGGCTTTTAGGTGCGCCTTATAGTGCGGAAAATGCGGTTTTATTATTATTGCACAGCATACCTGTCAAGTTTTGGATTTAAAAATACGGGAAATTTTCCGCCAACCGAGGTCCAGTATTTTACATTATAAGACAGATTTATGAGAAATTTGAAATAACTACCTGCCAGGAGGTGTGGGCCTCCTGGCCGCATGTGCGGCCGGGGCCGGGTGGTCGGGGTTCGCCTGGGTCCTGGTCCGCCTCCGTGGGATCCCTGGCTGCCTCTTCCCGTGTCGTGGGGGCCCCGCCCGTGGGTCCCCTCGGCTGCCGCTAGGAGGGGGTGGGCCTTGCTGGCGGTGGGTTTCCTCCCGCCCTCTTCTCGCCCTCTCTGGGGTTGCTGGTCATAGATATAATATAAAGGCTTATAATCTTATACACCTTGGATTCTTGTTGGACAATGATACACATAAAGTACCCTTTGAAGATGAGCTGGAAAACTGAAGATTGATGGCACAACACCATCTCTCAGACGGACAGTCTGCCCCGTCCTGTCAAAGTCTGCACTCTTAAAGTGCTCGCTGCAGATCATCGTCCTGTTATTGGCCACAAAACCATCCCTTCTAAGGGCAACTTCCCACTGCCTCCTCCTCTCTCTGGCTTTGGGAAACCTTAAAAACATGAGACGTGCCAGATATATAAAGTATTGTCAATATTTTCCACCCTTCTTCCTTTAACATTAAGGGTAAGAACAAAAAAAATGAATCATATTTTTGGGGTAATTGTATGTAAGTGCCTATGTATTTATGTACTTTAAAATCAAGACAACACTAAAATGGTTATAAAAAGGTGTCCGAAATAAACATTTCTTGATTGTATAGACAGGTGGTAGCAACATATTCTAAAAAGCCTTGGGTCAACAACAATCTTGCAATACTATTATCTCATATACCCCCGCTGTTCTTGTGTAGCAGGATCTGTACTGTAACGTTACATACATCCACGAAGTAACTAACGATTATCCTAATTATAGTCGTAATATCGTCATCTTACAAGTGAAAGGTGATCCCACGGCTTTCGTTTGGGTACTGCGATGACTGGAGCATCCATAAGCTGCACAAAAGTCAGGCATATTCAGGATTCTGTAAACACAAAGCGAGAAATGTCCTATATCATAATGGAAAATTAAAAAAAAAAAAATCAAACCGAATGGAAATCATCTGCTCCTTAAGTTATGTTTAAAATAAAGGAAAGTGCCTCTCCCACTGATGTACAGTTGGGTAAACTGTAGTACTAGGTCTCAATCACAGCTTCTTGATATTAGCTAGCTAATAAATACAAGCATATCCACAAAGATTTAGAGAAAAGAGTAAGTTGTCATAAAATCATCATTTTATCGCAGTAGAAGCTGTATAATAATTGAAATTTTCGATTGTGGTCACCCTTGATAACTTGGGCAAGTAACGTTAACGTTAGTTAGTGGTGATACACAACTATTGTATGTGCTGCATGATTAAGTCGTTTTAAAAAAAGAAAAGATACAATTTCAACATGTCCAAGCATCCCGAATCATACCCACGTTTATAATAAACCAAACCGTTTGAAAATCCGTCAAGATTTCAGCAAGTTATGAGTATTTTTGTCTGTACAGACCACTCACCCTCCAACAGTAACAACTATAGCGCGCCAAAGAGTACACACACACACACACACACACACACACACACACACACACACACACACACACACACACACACACACACACACACACACACACACATATATATACAGATACACCGGCTTGTTCACCTGCATGCTTGCTCTGTAGTTTTTGGGGTTAGTTAATCGCGGTAGTTTAGCTCAGATTGTGATTGGATCTCGAGATTTGGGACAGTTGCTGCTCGTGTTTTGGCCATTTCCGTGCCTGTTTCGTGTCTGTTCTGTTTTTTTTTTTGTTTTTTTTTGCAGATTCCCAGTTCTGGACGTGCGCCTCCATGTGTCCACAAAAAAAAACCTGGGTTTGTATACATATTAATGAGATAAATATATTAACAATGCACATATATATGCCTTAGGTTCTTACCAGCATGGTATTAACCATTAATAGGCCTATGTGTGCAGGCAAAGAAAAAAAAAACATATTAAATATAACTTTTCAGAATCACTACTTCCCAAAAGTTTCAGTATAGCTACAATTAATGTTTACTTGCATTATCACGAGGTTTAAGTCTGATTAATCTCAATGAGTTTGTTATAACCGTTTTCTTTTTACTTCACCATATACAAAAGGGATGAGCGAAATAGTGATTGTTCTTGTATTATGAGAGAATTGTAGTGTCAAAATCAAGTCTTGAAAACTAAGTTTGCACAGTTTGTGTCCAAACTGCATCAAAGTCACTGAAACACAAAAAGGCATTTGCACACAGTTGCACAGCCTCAGTTGTCTAGTTGCAAAATATTTCCAGCTCCTTATAAATTGTAGTTGTATAACCCCTCCTGTGCCATCTATAATGTGTATAGATAAACTTTCTCAGCTCTTACAAAGATCAAAATTATCTCTTTTCTGTGTTCACAGTGTAATTTTTGTATTTGTTGGACTGTAAGTCGCATCAGTCAAAAAGTGCATCAGTAGGAAGAAAAAAAAGTATATAAGTATATATGTATATATATATATATATATATATATATATATATATATATATATATATATATATATATATATATATATATATATGAATCACACATTTCCTCCAGTCCCTCACAAGTTTCTCACTCACTCCAAACTTTCTCTCTGCGGCCGGATTGCCGTTGTCGGCTGCATATTTCACTATCTGCAGCTTGTAAAGTGTAGGCTTTTCTTTTTGGGGGCATTTGTGGTCAGCCCTTTTCTCAGTTGTCTTTAAATTAACGTTTACATGAATTTTCGGTGGTACAGCAGCAGCAGCACCCACCGGTATTTGTACACAGACTAGAGCGCCCTCTGGCAGCCGAAGGTCTGGTTTACTCCCTGCTCATGTCGGTCAGTGTCGGATCAACATTTAAGATCATGTGAAATTAAATATAAATTGCACCTGATCATTACTCGCAGAACCAGATAAATTATGAAAAAGAGTGTAACTTATAGTCTGGAAAAATACAGAACATATATAAATAAACATATCTATAAAGTTTAAATTGAGTTGAGATTATAGTTGGATGGAATATACACACACACATACACATACACACACATATATAAATATATATATATATATATATATATATATATATATATATATATATATATATATATATATATATATATATATATACGGCGACCGAGCGAGAGGTGTGGGCTTGTTTATAGCCCCCCAGCTCAGTCGCAATTTGTTGGAGTTTCCCTGCGCCCTCGGGTCGGGAAAAGGTCTCTCACCGTTGTTTGTGCCCACGGGCCGACAGCTGTGCGGAGTACCCGGCCTTCTTGTCCCGGCCGTGGAACACTGGAACAGCTCTATACCCTCCACAGGTTGCTTGAGGCTTCATGGGAATTTGCCCAACCAGTCTACATGTGTTTTGTGGATCTGGAGAAGGCCTTTAACCGTGTCCCTCGTGCCGTTCTGTGGGGGGTGCTCAGTGAGTATGGAGTCCGGGGCCCTCTATTAAGGGCTGTCCGGTCTCTGTATAATCGGAGCAGGAGTTTGGTTTGGATTGCTGGCAGTAGGTCAGACTTGTTCCCGGTGCATGTTGGACTCCGGCAGGGCTGCCCTTTGTCACCGGTCCTGTTCATAATTTTTATGGACAGGATTTCTAGGCGCAGCCAGGGGCCGGAGGGGATCCGGTTCGGGAACCTCAGGATTTCATATCTGCTTTTTGCGGATGACGTTGTCCCGTTGGCTTCATCAGACCGGGACCTTCAGCATGTGCTGGGGCGGTTTGAGGCCGAGTGCGATGTGGCAGGGATGAGAATCAGCACCTCCAAGACCGAGGCCATGGTTCTCCACTGGGAAAGGGTGGCGTGCCTTCTCCGGGTGGGTGGAGAAGTCCGGCCTCAGGTGGAGGAGTTCAAGTATCTCGGGGTCTTGTTCACGAGTGAGGGAACAATGGAGCGGGAGATTGACAGACGGATCGGTGCAGCGTCCGCAGTTATGCGGTCGATGTACCGGACCGTCGTGGTGAAGAGGGAGCTGAGTCGAAAGGCGAAGCTCTCGATTTACCGGTCAATCTACGCACCTACCCTCACCTATGGTCATGAACTTTGGGTAGTGACCGAAAGGATGAGATTGCGGATACAAGCGGCCGAGATGAGTTTCCTCCGCAGGGTGGCTGGATGCTCCCTTAGAGATAGGGTGAGGAGTTCGGTCACCCGGGAGGAGCTCGGAGTCGAGCCGCTGCTCCTTCACATTGAGAGGAGTCAGCTGAGGTGGCTTGGACATCTGTACCGGATCCTCCTGGATGCCTCCCTAGGGAGGTGTTCCAGGCATGTCCCTCCTCCCTAGGGAGGTGTTCCAGGCATGTCCCTCCTCCCTAGGGAGGTGTTCCAGGCATGTCCCTCCTCCCTAGGGAGGTGTTCTAGGCATGTCCCTCCTCCCTAGGGAGGTGTTCCAGGCATGTCCCTCCTCCCTAGGGAGGTGTTCCAGGCATGTCCCACTGGGAGGAGACCCCGGGGAAGACCCAGGACACGCTGGAGAGACTATGTCTCTCGGCTGGCCTGGGAACGTCTCGGACTCCCCCCGGAGGAGCTGGAGGAAGTGTCTGGGGTGAAGGAAGTCTGGGCATCTCTGTTGAGACTGCTGCCCCCGCGACCCGGTGACGGATAAGCGGCAGAAAATGGATGGATGGATGGGTGGATGGATGGGATGGATGGATGGATGGATGGATGGATGGATGGATGGATGGATGTTTATAGAGGGTAACATCATAACTCTTTAAAGGTACGCTTAAATTGGATATTTTTCTTTATGACAGAATAAACCAACCTTTGATTAAAATTCTCTAAAAATATCATCGATATACCTGAAGATTTACCTTAATCGCAACTGACCAATTTCTACAGTCGTTTGCAGCAGATTTCACATCCACTGCAGACAAAACATGAAACAAGTGGGCTAATAGTGTTGAACAGATAAAACAAAATACTGTCTCGCCTTATCCAGTGAACAGATTTCAGTAACAATATATAAATCTTGTAATACAGTGGAAAAGTTGCCATCTTGAGTTTTTAACGGTTGAGGTGTTCCTCAGGGCTTAATTGTGGGGCCCCTTCCATTTCCATTTGCTTCCTTGCCAACTGGGAAGCAATTGGTTTTCAGATGTTTCATGTTATGAAAATGTATATAAATTATCTATGTTTTATAATGTTTGTAACTATCATTATACTCACTGCATTACAAGTGGAAAAATACTGTGAGTGTTGGAAGCAACTTTTGACCTATGGAGTTAAACTGGAGGAGGGTTTGCCCTATTGAATGTGGCTACGGGACTGCGATTTATCGTCACAGTGGTGGTCATGATTGAATCAGATAAACCTTGGAGACAACTGAATGCTTTTAATATGATTGATTTGTAACTATGGAATATATATATATATGGCTTACATCTGTATTAACTTCAGTAGCCAGGAGGAAGCTGACACTGTTAAGCTGCCTGACTACTCCTTGTACAAGTAATAAGATTGTTGAATCTAACCTCTCTCTGTCTTGTGTCTCATTCTTGCCTCTGCATAGTTGGAGTGCAGAATCAAATTTCTCCAACATTTCACAAGAACCAACAAAAGAAAACCGGTTACCTTCTTTTCAAGCTCTTGTAGGATTACTATGACCCAGGATGATAATCTGCACCAGCAACCTGTTTTAATAGGTTAAAACAACCATTCATCTCATTTTCACACATGTATTATCTACCAGTAAAAATCCATTCAGTGACAGACTTCATTTTATTAGAAATTTATTGATTCTTTGGTTCTGTGACAATCCAAACGTGGCTTAATACTTCAACTAAATATCACCTGTTTATTTTTTACACAGCACAGCAGTTGTTTTCAGGAGTGCAGAAGTTAAACTTTGTAATAAAAAAATATCCAAATGAATAGTTAATTATCCTCCTCATTCATGGCAATCTCAGAACAGATTGTCTTGACATTAAAATCCTATTGCATATGTAATGAGTAAGCACATGTATAACAAACAAACAAACAAACAATCATATTTGGCTTTTTTCCAGAATTCACAAAAACACACACTCCTTGTACAGTCTTTACATATATACAGTACATATACAACAACAGACTTTTGTTTTGACGGATTATCGAGACCGAAAATCCACAGAATATTTGTGTCATTGCACCTTTAGTGTTTTAAAAAGTAATTTTCTCCAGTGTTTACAGACATTTAAAAAAAGAAGAGACACAAAACAAAGTAAAAGACGTATCAGACTCAAGAAAAAGGAAATTAGATAAGACACTGGGAATCTGCAGAGGCTTTGTGCTGCCGACATTAGTTCACAGATCTCTTGTGAGATTAGTCACAAAAGAGGGCACATATTGTACTTTTCATATTTGGCAGCTCTGTTTTTAATTATGGAGAAGGGTTTTATTGCCGTATACTGAAAGTGGGCCGCGGCGGGAGGGCCGCGTTATCAGCTCTCTTATCAAACCACATGAGGACCTTCTTTGTACAAACTACAAACCTTTGATTCAGGTTCAGGAGGCAAACACGTCCAACACGTAATGTGATTTCTGTGCTGTTGTACAACACAGTCGTTACCATGGTCGCCACTTATCTGGACACAACAGTTATTTCAGTCACATGACCAACCCAGGCCTACATTACAGCTACGACAGGTCGACGGTTTAGTAAAGTTAAAGGAGTCCGTTTCTAAGTGTACGTACTTGTATAGGATAACAGATACATTGATTTAACATGTTACACCCTGCGGTCTGAAGTTCATTAAAATCCCAGATGGTTCATATAAATAGTAAAACAACTAAAGTTTAGCAGCAGCCACTGCCTTCGTTTTTCCTCAGATCTGCTCCAAGGCTGGATATTTCAGCAGCATGGGAATGAGAAGTTATCTTTTTGTTGTGTTTGCAAATAAGATTAAAAAAAGAGGAGGTTAATTACATCACACAAGGTTCAGTGGGGCATTTTCCCCTATTTTCAATGTTTAATGTGGCTTTTTCTTTTTTCTTTGCAGTTAAAAAAATCTGCAAAACTAGAAGAAAAAACCTCCAGACCAAAATGAGTGTAAGACCAACCAACCTCTGGACATTTTTCTCCTTTATCTAATGGTAAAGGCATGAAAGATTTCATAATCTTTTAGATCCTTTTGAACAAACTTCAAAAGGATCTAAAAATAACAGAACTTACTCCACTGAGTGATTTTAAGTCCAGAATGAGTGGACTTGAAACAGCATCTCTGATTTGTAACTGCTTTAAATGATTTCCATTTTTTGTTTCATTTGATTTTAATATTTTACATCACACCTCTGTAAATTTTAATATCTGAAATCTTGGCCAGGACACCCTTGCAAAAGAGATTTTTAATCTCAATGGGTTTCTTTTCCTGGTTAAATAAAGGTTAAATAAAAAAAGACATTTGTACAAACGCCACCAACAAAGACTGAGCAGCTGTCTTGAAACTTGGACTTTATGATTTATTTTTTAAACCAATCAGCCGACCAAAGACAGCAGAGCCTTTATTCAGGGACTCCTATAGAAACGGGCACTTAAACTCTGGTTGCAACAGCATGAGAACAAAATACATGCAATGTTTTAACAATAAAACATGTTAACCTGAATGCCCAGGATGAGATTCTGAACCGGTAAATGGGTTTTAACACCCATTTAAGCCGGAGTAGGCTATTCCTGCAAAATCTGCAAGAACTAGATTAAAATTGAGAGCAAACCCAAGATGTTTCTTCTGATTTCCATCAAAAACCACACTTCTGAAATGATGCCTCCATAATGCATGAACGTGCAGTACCACAGGCACCAGGGGTTAACACAATCTCCCATCTTAGCGTACAATTTAGGTAGATAGTATTTTAGATATCGTTAAGCCATGGTTGGACTGTTTTCCTTATATTATATCCAGGTGACGTGTCGTCAGTCCACCTGCACCACAGGTAATAATTAAACCTGCAACCTTTGCCAACATTAACTATAATTTTATGTCCTGCAGAATCCAGTCTTTTCTTTATGTGACTTTCTTCTTCCACACCAGTTTTTGGTGCTTTCTCGCCCACGAGTGCTTTCATAAAGTAAAGTAAAATAGTTGTGCATGGTTTCTTTTTTTTTTTTTAAGTTGCCACTACTGCCACGGAAGACCGATTATTTTCTCTCTATATATATTAATTATATTAATTTTTAAAAAGACTTATGTAATTATTTATTATATGAATGTAAAAAACGATTTAAACCAATAAAACAACATACTATTCAGGAAAATTCGCCCCAAATTCTCCTACAATAATAATAATTGCTTGTTTTACTTCTCTTTTGTAATTTTTTTTTAAATTATTCTCAACATCTGGAAACCTGTTTTGCTTTACATCCTTCCAATTTTATGTGTTTGAGCGTCATATTGCTGTTAATCACAAAGACCTGCATAACGTAGCTGCTGGTTGGTCATGTGACTACTCCCGGAGGTTGTTAATATTTACCTTTACACACTTGAATCTGTCGGAAAATTCACTTGAACAAGTCTGAGGGTTCATTTTTGTTTCTCTCGGTCTGTAAGTTCGCGGGTTGATCCTTCAGTCCCGTTTCTTTCTCATATATCAGCACTGGTCCTCGCTCTGCAGCGAGCCACTTGCATCAGTGTCCATGAGCAGCTCTTCCTGCTTCTCCTCCGTCATCCTGTCCTTCTCTCCTCCAGGAGGGAGTGAGGAGAAGAGGGAGGCAGGAACGTAAGTATCATTGATTTTCCAGTTTACGGTGGCGTCTGTATCCGCTCCCATCCTCCCGCAGACGCCCCACCTGGACTCCATCACCTGGCCGGTCTCGGCCTCGCCGTCGCTCACTGCTCCGCGGTCCAACTCCTCACCGAGACACGTCTCCCCCCGGCTACCTGGGATTATCTCTCCAGCCATCCCGTCCTCCTTATCCAGGCAGAGATCTTCTCCTCCGCTCAGACCCGTCTCCATATCCCCCCCCATCCCCCTCTCGTTCCCAAGCCTCTCGTTATCGTCGCTCAGTCCCGGCTCCGGATGCTCCACCGTCTGCGGCGGCCGGGTTTCCGTCAGCGCCGCCGCGTCTTTGGCTTGTCTGATGCAGTTGAGCCACTGCTGCTTGTTAAAGGCGTCGCTGGCCTGAAAGTAGTGTGTCTGCAGCTGTCCTCCGGTGCGGTACGACACCCGGAAGAAGTTCTTGGCTGTAGGAGGACAAAGTGAGACATCAGGAGACAAAATACTGTTGTGGATCAATTCAGTACAATATACAGGACTGTCTCAGAAAATTAGAATATTGTGATTTTCTGTAATGCAATTACAAAAACAACTTTAACTGCTTAATTTTCAGTTTTTTGATATATTTGCATCTAAAAATGTCTGGAAAAGCTGGAGATGAAGTTTGTCATCCGCTACGGATAAATACGTCCATATTGTTTTAGCCATAGTGACTGTACAGGACTGTCTCAGAAAATTAGAATATTCTGATAAAGTTCTTTATTTTCTGTAATGCAATTACAAAAACAAGAATGTCCTACATTCTGGATTCATTACAAATCAACTGAAATATTTCAAGCCTTTTATTATTTTAATATTGCTGATCATGGCTTACAGCTTAAGAAAACTCAAATATCCTATCTCAAAAAATTTGAATATTCTGGGAATCTTAATCTTAAACTGTAAGCCATAATCAGCAATATTAAAATAATAAAAGGCTTGCAATATTTCAGTTGATTTGTAATGAATCCAGATTGTATGACATTTTTGCATTACAGAAAATAAAGGACTTTATCACAATATTCAAATTTTCTGAGACAGTCCTGTACAGTCACTATGGCTAAAACAATATGGACGTATTTATCCGTAGCGGACGGCAAACTTCATCTCCAGCTTTTCCAGAGGTTTTTAGATGCAAATATATCAAAAAACTGAAAATCAAGCAGTTAAAGCTACATATTCCTCTCCAAGGATTAAAATTGTGCGTGTTTCTTTCATGAAATACTGACTCCGCTCGTTGTTGCCGAAGGCTCCTCTGATGGAGCCGCCCACCCTCATCTCTCCGTCCGAGACGTCCTCCAGGTCCAGCTGACGGATGGGGACCGGCTGGCGGCAGAGCTGGAAGCTGACCGGCTGGTTGTTCAGCGAGACGGACCTGGTGAGGACCAGCACGTCCTGGAACAGAAACACGTGGAGCTTCTGCGGGGGCGACAAAGAGAAGCAGCGGGGGGTTATCCTTCTTTCAGTTTGGTAAACCAGTATTTCATGCGTTTCATGTGTTTCAGTTATGCTTGCCAATATCACAAAATCACGATGACACGATCTAGATGGATTCAGGAGCTGATGATCGATATGAGATGATCACTCCCATTCCCATCAAATCGCCATAAATAACTAAAATATCATTTCACTTTTATTTCTGGGTTCATCTGGAGAGATCAATGAAAAATAATCTGCATCATGATATGGGGTGATGCATGTATCCTCGATGATGGTGATGCACACATCCTCCGGGATTTCTTGGACTTTTTGAGAGGCTTTGAGTCCTTTAAAATCTTCGCATCAACATTTGCAGCTTTTAGAAAAGAAAGAAAACACAACGTTCTTCCACAGACATGAGAGTTGCGTGATTGAGGTTCCAGGAAAAGGGTTTGTGCACTTCCGAAGAGGAACATAAGCAAAAGAATTTGCTTGCGTGATGGACGCACCCTCGGTGATGGACGCATCCTCCGTGATCCTGATTTGTGATGTGTGGGGGGGGGCATCCATGAAAAAGGACATCGGCACCATGTTCAACCTTCAGATTCAGATTCAGACAACTTTAGGATTCCCTTTGGGAGGATCCCTCGGGGAAACTGACATCTCCATCTCACTCACTCAGCACTGTCATATACAAATAAAACACCCAACCTCCAACAACCTCCATAAGATCTTAAATACATGCAAGATTGCAATTGGGAGAGTAGATTTTACGTAAATGAAGATGAAGGAAGGATGAAGGGGTACAGAAATGTTCAGCTTTTACTCACCAGCCCTCTGTTGTTCTTCAGCTCTCCGTGGCAGCTGAGGGTCCTGGACCGATCGATCAGCTCGTCCTTCTGTCCGTCCTCCGAGTAAAGCAGACGGTCCTTGTAGTACTGACACTCGGATTCTCCCGTCTGCCTGTTGATGTCGGCCACCACACTCTGAACCATCAGCATCTGAGCAGAAACACGGTGCAGTTGACAGGTCACTCACCTGGTCGCTCACACATTCATCAAATCTATTAAACGCGTTGCCCACGTTTTTTTTTTTTCCCAATATCTTTTTATTTCACAAAAGAAAGGCAATCAGAAACATCCTTAATGACAGTAGGTCTTACAATTTTCTTTTGTGCACACATGCCAGATCTCGCCTACAAATCCCCCCCCCCCCCCCCCCCCCCCAAAAAAAACACAAAAACATACATACGAAATAAATAAATAAATAAATAAATAAAAATGAATATACTGGGGAAAAAAATAAAAAATATGGAAAATAACATCAGTAAGTAACAGTAGGGGCATCAAAACTTGAATACCTACAGATACATAAGATACATAAAGTAAATGACAGCAGTAAAACAGCAATCAGCGTACAATTAAGTTCTGTAAACCAGAGAATAATGGGAACCAAAATTCTTGAAAAAGATGGCCACGGTTATATTTTTCCAATGTTAGCTTTTCTAATGGTAGAAATGCTGTGATTTGGTCTATGAAAGTCTTATAAGATGCCCAAGTTTTAATCTCAAGTGAGATCTTGAGAATAAACAAATGTGTTTATAGACACTGCAGTAAGATATAAATCTAAATGGAAAAAGTAAGAAGTTTTTGAGGAGAAAATAGTTTATCTTCAGGATACTAAGGGTTGAAAACAATTAAACAAATTATTGAAATACCATAAAATAAAATAATGAATCAGTCACACACAACAATACCCCTCTAACCCCTTAAAAAAAGGCATAATTGGCTGGATTCACAATCTAAATCTAATTTTTATTGCACAACGAGGATAAAATCAAAGCTATTCTGCAAGAAAGTACCAGTTTTGTGATGCTCTGCGTGAGGACAGTCCTGTTATCTCCTTGTCATCATTTTAGCTTTAGGATTTTTTAAATTCTGGTTTCCACACAACTGAGGTGCTTTTAAGATTCGGTTTGTTAGTTGAGACTAAAGTTTCACTTCTCATCAACCTGACTTCTCACTAGATACATAGATAGATGAGATTGAGTTTGGATTTTGGCTCCGTTTCAACTAAACTCTAAACTTCAACCGTGTAGAAAAGCTGATGAAAGTACAACCAGGTGTGTTTTAACAAGGTTGTTCTTTTTAACTAGTTTGTCTTTTGCACATTTGATCTGCACGATCACTTGAGGTTTTTAAATCAGCTTAAAAACACACTTTTTCTCCCTGCTTTTGATTAGTTTCAGTGGATTCTGGCAACATTTTATTTCAAACTTATTTTACTCTTTATTTTAATTTAATTATATATGTACTCATCTTATTCTATGTATTTATTTTATCTTTGTAATATCTGCCTTTTATTCAGCTGTTTTTTAACTGTACGGGACTTTGGTTGACCTCGGTTGTTTTAAACTGCTCTATAAATAAAGATTGAGTTGTATTCTGGCAGACGTAAGACGTGTAGCTGCTGAACTCATCAACAACTGAGGGAGAACCTGAGTGATTTCCTCTTTTTAGCCCAAAAAGCTGTTTCGATTTCAGTCATTCATCCCTGATGTTTGCTTTCATTGCATGCTTCATGATTCAGAAAAGATTTGAAAAAAGAGAAAGCAAATATAACTTAAAAGGAACAGAGATTTAAAAAAAAAACCAAGATTCAGGACAAAATTGATGGAACGTTGTGTTTCTGTGCAAGGAATCAGTTTATGGAACAATCTGAATAAAGAAAACAAAGAATCCAAATCAAACATTACATTCAAAAGAACAATTAAAGCCTGTATGTTAAGCAACTATTTTTAGTTTAGTTTAGTTTATTTTCGGTCATGACACAAAAAAAAACAAAGAATAAAAATGACAACAATAAAACGAATACACTATTCAAAGAAAACATTACAAAAAAGTTTCCAATATACAAATAAACAAATAACATCTAGACCGAAAAAATATAATAATAATATAAAATATATATATATATATATAATATAATATAATGAAATATGTTAGTTAAGTTTAAAATACCCATAGACAGCGGTAATTTCATTTTATTTTAGTTTTTTTTTATTTACTTAGTAGTTGTTTTTTTTCATTTGTAATTTATGTCATTTGTGAATTTATTTCTTGGAAAAAGGGGCAGATTAGATAAGATTCTTCTTCTTTCTGCTCCCTTTTCATTCACAATTTATGAACATTTGGATTTGTATTGAATTGTTTTATTTTTTTTGAATGAAATAAAGAATAAAATGAAAATGAAAATGAAATGCTGACTGGGACTAGGGCTGGGCGATATATCGAGATTTTAATATATATCGATATATTTTCAAACGCGATATGGTACGATACATTGTATTAATTGCACAGTGTTTTTTAATTTAATTGTTATGCAGGAAAGGGATATTTGTTTTATTTTATTCAAGAAGCATTTTTATTCTATATATGCAGGCAGTTTATTTTTATTTCATTTGTTTTATACATTTTGATATTGTGCAGACCTCTGTTAATAAAGGTACTATGCTATAATGCTTTGGGGGAAACCCCAATTATGGCACAGAAAAAATATCGATATATATCGAGTATCGCCGTTCAGCTAGAAAATATTGAGATATGACTTTTGGTCCATATCGCCAAGCCCTAACTGGGACTCATATTGCCGTCGTAGCTGCAGACATTCACACAGAGCCCGGTCCCCTCAATCCATCATCCGTCAATGCACCGGTACCATCACCTGTTCTAACGACATGTCACTCACCGCTTGGTCCAGGTGCAGCCGGTCCGGATGCTCGTCGGGCGTGTGCTTGAGGATTTCTCTGAGCAGCAGCGGGTACTTGACCAGCCGGCTGCGGGGGATGTCCAGGAAGTTCCACAGGTCCAGCTTCCTGCTGAAGGGCGACTGCAGGCAGCGCTGCAGGAAGTCCTGGACCCGCCGGTCCTGCTTCTTCTGGTCCAGCAGGGCCTTGGCCTTCACCTGGTTGCTGCAGTACGGCGTGTAGGAGGAGAGGCAGGGGAGCTGTTCGGGGAGACACCGGGTTACTGGAGCGGCCTCTAAAAACACCTCATGTTGGGACTCTGACGGTTAGACGGGACGCTCACCCAGGCGGTCAGAATGTGCCCTACATGTTCCGTGGACCCGTCGGGTTTTCTGGCATCTCGGAGGCGGCTGAGCAGATCTGAGGAGAGAGGAAGTCGGGCTTCAGAGTTGTTTCTGTTAGCCTGTTTCAATTTTAGTTTTAGTCTAGTCTTTGAGTCAAACTTTGTCAGGCTTTTTATTCTGTGTTTAGTGCTTTAGTCTTGTTTGTTTTTGGCCTGTTAGTGTGTTACTGTGTCTTGTGTTATTAATGCTGATGTTACTGTTGCTGCTTCATGTTGTTTCTGTTTTCGTTTGTAGCAATTGTCTGTTGTTGAGCTTATGTTCACCTGTGTGTGTGTATTTTAGCTTAGTCTCTTACCTTTTAATCTTTATTCTGATGTAGCCTTCTTATTCGGAAATGTTTTATTGATTGTATCTTAATAATTTTTCTTTTAGGTTGACTATTTTACACCAGTCCAGGGACAACAGATGCAAAATAGCCTTTTTGTCTAATTCTGGCATATTTTACATTTGTTTAAATGTATTATTAATGTGCATTGTCCCCGATATCTAAACCTTTAAATAAATAAATAAAATAAACTATCATTTTAGTCTTTATTAGTTTTAGTCACGTTCATTCTCCTTTTAATCGTGTCATGTTTCAGTCGACTAAAAGTTTGAGCATTTTAGTCTTATTTTAGTCACAATTGTCCAGGACCATTTTATTCTCGTTTTAATCAAAGATTGTATTTAGCCAAACCCATTTTGCAATTCAAACAAGGTTATCTTATTATTGTTACCTTATTGACTCAAGAATACATTCATTCCAGATACAGAAGACTCTAATTTGAGTTTACAACATATTTATTTTTCCACATTTCTCCTTATCTTTTTTTTTTCGATTACATTAGGTTTTCTTTTCCACGTCTAAAAAATGCATATTAAGAATCTTTGTTAAAACATTTCGTCTCGTTTTGGTCAACGAAAATGAAGACACATTTTAGCAGAGCTTTTATTTTGTAATCTACATTTAAGTCTGGTTTTTATTCCTCTACGATATTGCATTATATATTTAATTATCGTTATCGTCACATGACCAACATTTTCGTTGCGTCTCGTCTTGTTTTCCTCAGGTGATAAAGGTTCGTTGAAGATGATATTTAGTCATAATTTTCATTGACGAAAGCAACTTTACTTCAGAGAGGAATGCTTATTGTTTAAGTGGCATCAATTTATTCAGTAGAGACAGTATCTGATGTAACACCATGTGACCAGTCATCCTTTTATATATGATGGTCTTTGACTGTTTTATCACTAACTTTGTAGAAATATTCCAACCTCACACTCCTGCATCACATGTAAACTAAACCATGAATCACTTTTTGTTTCATGTTCTGCAGCTAAACCAGACGCAGGGCCGTACCTTCATGCAGCGGTATCAGGGAATCCAGAGTACCAAAGATCTGGTTCAGTTCCTGCTCAGTCATGATGCTCAGCTTCAGCATCGGGTCGTGATAGGCCTGAGACACGCAGGGAAATACTCGTGTGAGAAAAACCTGAAGAATCTCACTTCTTTAAGAGAAAAAAAACAAGACAACAATTTTTGTTTACCTTCTTTGCCAACTGGAGATCCTCCACCAAGTCTTGCTCCCCCTGAACCAGCTCAAAAATGGCCTGCAGAAGAAGAAAAGTGTGAGATTTTGCACAGAAGGTTGTCTAGAGACATCAGAGGCAAACTCAGAAACTAATACCAGTCCCAATCCCCTCCCTACCCCTACTTTTCAGCCCTACCCCTAAATCTTGCGCGTTCCCGTGAGGTTAGTGGTGTCCCAATTCCTCTTTGCATTTAGGGCAAGTGGACATAATGACGGCTAGGGAGTATGAATCTAGCCTTTAAAAGCTAAGGATTTCAGATGCTGACTTCACGACCGAGGGCCTGAGAAAATTTCCCAGAATGCTTAAAGTCATCATTTGCATACTGAATCAAACAGAAAAACATGGCAGACATTTCTTATTTTTAAGTGAATAAAATCAATATTTTGAGTTAGTTTCTGCATAAAAATGCGTTTTGATTACATTTCTGGCGAGAAATATATATTTTACTTTCATAATATTCTCTCAGTGAATGTACATAATCACTCGCTTGCTCGTTGTTGTGAAGATCTCGCCAGAATAAAGGCTGATTTATGGTTCCGCGTTACACCAACGCAGAGCCTACGGCGTAGGATACGCGTCGCCGCGTTCCCTACGCCGTAGGATCTTCGTCGATTTAACGCAGAACCATAAATCGCCGGCGGCTCTTATAATCTCCGAAAACATCGGAGCAAATTTCTTAACAGGCGTTATTTGGATAAACTGAGCCCAGGTTGGGGATCTTAACGGTTACTTTTACGCCTGAAAAAATATTAAAACTTAATAAAGTGGCATATTAACAGCGCTACAGCGGAAATTAAAACAGCTTTTATCTCTCAGCTTCCTGATATGGTGTGACGTATGTGCAAACGTAACTACGCAGTCGCTTATGTACCCGAATGTAAACCACGCAGTGACGTAGCAAGTGGTGTCACAATCCCTAGGGAACATTACAAGGGCCCTACTCATTTTTAGGGCTAGTGGTAGAAAGTAGGGTGAACATTGGGATTGGCCCTAAGACTTCCGTCCAGCAGTATTTGAGCCCCACCTCTTGTCGCTTGATCTCCTTCGGGCTCAGCGGTTGCGTGGCTCCCAGTCGGACGTCGAACGTCTCGCTCCACAGCTTGCTGTCGCGGCGCTTGGATGCCGGGGCTGTTGCCGAGGAAACCCGGGACGCCGTCATGGAGGAGGAAGGGTTAGAGAGCGTTGCTGAGATAACCCGCGTCTTCGGCGCTGCGGAGGAGAGAGGAGGTGCAGGAGCAGGTCTCTCCGTCCGATTCTCATTACGGAAACTGATGGAGCGCTGCAGAGACAGAGACTGGTAAAAAACACGGTCTTCAGGTCAGAATATTGTCCTTGTTTTAAACTGGAGTTTTGAGAGCAGGTAAAACATGGAAACTTGAGACGGCGGACTGACGGCTCACCTGCAGCGTCTGACCGATCCTCTTCAGCGGCGTGGTCTTGACGGGCGGCAGCAGGCTGGCCAGAGACGTCACCCTGGACACAGGTTTACTGCGTTTGGTGCTGGGCTCCTGGAAGACGCAGACATCGCTCTCAATATAATTCAAGAACAGGATTTCTCTTATCAGTTCATCTCTCAAAGCTCCCTCGCTTTCACAGGCGTGCAGGCTGAAGCTCTGCCGTTATCTACAGGTCACATTTCATAATCGTGATGATGAGCTCAGTCCTGCGCCTCAGACGCACAGGAAAATTAAACATTAAACATTTATATCTACACAAGGCTGTAATATCATGAATACAATGTTCACAATACCACAACCAGCAAATTACAGCTTTATCAGTGAGGAAGTTTGCTGAGGAGTTTAGCGCCGACTCTTCGTCACCTTTTTTAAAAGTAAGCAAATCTGAAAGTCACCAGCATCCGTTTCACATATGGAGGAAAGTAAAGGGGTCCTAATATGGATCCTTGAGGTACACCACTTGATAACGGAGGAAATTTAGACAGACGAGCAGAAGGACGCAACATCAGAAATGAATAAAAGACCATCAAAAACTTATAAGAGGATAAATTCACAGCTGTGTGGCGTATAAAACCAGGTTGAATAACCACCAAAAATGTTAAAGCCTCTGACAGGACTCCAAGATGTCGTTCCACTTAAATTATAGCATGACGATGGTATTAAGTGTATACTCCTATTTAATAAAATATCCATCCATCCATCCATCTGAGAAGTATATTAAGTGTATAAAGATAAGTATATAAAAAAATCAGACTGTCAAAGAGGGCGGATGAAGGACACAGCCTCTAGGGCCCCAAGGACTGGCAATATGCACTCCACAGCAACGGCAACAATATGGTCATTTATTTTGCAATGAAGTGGAACCGTAGTTGCAAACCCGTTTGTGGGGCCCCGGCCCCGTGTACCTGCATCTGACACTGTAATAACCGAAGTCGTGAAAACAAAACCCAGTCCCACCACCTCCCTCCTACGTTTAATGCAGAGACATGAAGAGGAGTTACCACTCTGGGGCAGAAAAGAAGAAGCAGAGAAAAGAAAAGGAAAAAAGAAAGAAAGATGGTGGCAATTGCATTTTTGCATTTTTGACTGACTTCAATTTCAATTTCAATTTTATTTATTTTGTAAGGAGGGACAGTGCACATCATTATACATGTACTGTGTACTGTGTTGAACTCCATAATAAAATAGCTAGATAAGCTCACAATTAAGCCATAATAATAAAAACAATAATAGCATAATAACAACATTATTATTATCATTATTATTAATAATAAATCATATTATTATTATTAATATTAATATTATTATTATTAATAATAATAATAATAATAATAATAAATTACACCTTTTATGAAAAGCTATGCATAATGATGAATGATGAGATAAACGTCATTGTCCCCGGAGCGGGACATTTGAATTGGGCAGGAGCTACATATGATATAAACATTTAAACTTAACACATGTTGAATTAAAATGTGAAATCTTTTTGAACTGACTTGATAACATGTTTCTCTCTTATCTCTCCTCAGGATCATTCTCAAGATTTTTAAAGCCAGTTAACCCAGGGGAGGATAACACTGATGACAAAACTGTAGGTTCAGTATTCCACTTTAATAGATAATGTTACATAAGGGGGCCCATTAGGGAGGTCCTGACTGTCATTGCAGTGTCTATGGGGGTTCAAAGTTGTGTTGCTGATATCCTCACGCATCAGAAATCCCCCGCGCGCGGTCTAGGCGATTGCCTGGGTTCCCTGCCCCGTTGCATCAACTCTGAGTATTAGTAGTAGAAAATGCTGTGCACACACAGTCATCATCATATCCCTGCCTTAAATACTCCCGAGACCCTGCGTTCTCATATGAGGACATTACATTTCTGCTGTTCTGCGCCATGATACTTAATTTGTACGAACATTGACCCATTGTCCTCATCCGGGACCCCCGCCTGCACCATCTAGTGGTCTCATAATGAAATTACACTCATCTGGGAAAAAACAAGATGGCTGGGATCACAATGAAAGTCTTCTATGGCAGCTCCCGACAGAAACATGGACAAGGTAAAAATCCTAACCTAATTTTATGATTGAAACTAGTATATTTATGCACAATAACGTCTGCAGCTTCACATGGCATGCTTTTTTTTATATATTTGAGTAATATTAGCAAGCTACAACGTCTGTAAACATGAAGTACTCGTTTGAGGAGAGGTCTATCTTCACTGCAAACACGTAAATTCTTTCCAAGAACATTTGTCTTTATTTTTTGCCCAAATGTCCAATTTCTAGTCAAAATAAGTCTCATTACACTTAAAATACTTGTTTTTAGATTTCCACTTGTTTAAAGCACATTTTCACTAGAAATAAGTAGAATAATCTGCCAGTGCAGCAAGTTTTTATTTCCTTGCAATAGGAAATGAACAATTGAAAATGGTATATAAATATAAATGATATAGAGATATAACCTAATACCCATGTTTTTACTCTGTAGCACTTTATTTCATTCAAAATGCTGAGTATATTGCAAATAAAATGTATCATATTTTTATTATTAGAACCTGACCAGGATGTGCAAGGATGCAGGGCAGGACCAAGAAAGGGAAATAGAGTTGTGGTGGTTTTTGAGATAACTACTTATTTTAGAAAGCTAAAATTTCATTTTTAGGTTAGTTGGGTCCTCCTGATCCCAAATAGCAAGGAAAAAATGTTTAAACAAAAATAAACCCATTGTCCTCATGTGAGGCCATTGGATTTGAAATAGTTCAACAGCACATAGAAAGCAAAAATTTAATTTCAACAAAAATTAGGTCCTACTGATCCCAAATAGTAAGGAGACATAAAAAATGCACATCCAACAAAAGCCCGGGTCTCAGGAGGTTAAAGATTCCTATGTGCGCCCTGTTGTTGTTGTTGTTGTTGTTGTTGTTCCACCTCCAGCTGGCCTTTCATGAGCAGGAAGGAAAGGACAGAGGATCAAGGGTCAATCCCAGTTATTGATACTGAGTACTGTGAGTTCATTTATCTCCTCCATTTAATTGTTTTATTTATGTTGTGGCAATTATTTCTTTCGACACGACCTCATATAAACTAGATGTTAACTCATTTACTTATACTTGGAAGTTTCATAATCTGCACTGCACTTTTGTAATAAGTTTTTATAATTTATATATCTTGTGTCAGATTGTTTATGATTATTTATATATATATATATGTTGTTTAAAGAAAATTAAGATCTCGGTGACCTGAAAGTGATGTCAGGTAAGTACCAACACTCAGATTACGTAACCCCTGCCCTTCTGAATCCACCACCAGCTCAGTGAAATGACATTTTTGTCTCGTCACAAGCTTGAATAGTGATGTGTTCTGACAGTTACGCAGGAGTTTTTGCACTTTATGCGTGAATTATGCAACTATTCAATAAAACTATATAATTTACCAGCAGATTTGCTTCCGTTGAGTGAACTGTGAATATACTCCTGAATCGACGGATGAATCATTTTGCCAAGACGTCGTGCAGTCTCAACAAAGAGTCCAAAATGTCTAAATATTCCTTCACTTGCAGGAAGGTTGATTTTGGTTTGTTAATATAATCCATACCAAACAATAGTGTGACTCAAGACTGTTTAGTTCTCTGACTGACCGTCTCACACAGCCGGTGTTCCATCACTTACCAGAATATTGCATCGATTTACGGCAGGCCGGTTGCATAACGCTCTCCCTGATGAACCGGTCAACGTGTTGCGTCAAACATTTACGCTGAAGAGTCATAAATGCTAAGACTTGGCTGAGGGACGTGACCTTCTGGAAACTGGAGAGCGCTGCACTTTCTCATAACTCAGTGTGGCTTTATTCCATTTTAAATAAACACAGCGACCAGGAATTTCAGCTGCTGCTGTTCAATGAACTCCAACTCAACAACTGTCAACACATCACTGGGGTAGTAAAGCTCTCAGCGAATCCTCACCTTTAAGAAATACATGAAATGTATCCTAACTTAAGTGTCTTGGATCCGTGCTGAGGACAGATATATAGTCGTATTACCTGCTATCGTTTTGTGTAGTAGCAGTCAGAGTATAATAATTCAGCCTCCACATTGTAAAGCTGCAACACACGGCACGATTTTTGTCCGTCTCAGATGAAAGACGGACGTCATGGAGGAGTTGTGGTAAAATCTGTCATTTCAGGCCCAAAGCAATGCGAGTGATGCCATGACACCGGTCTTCTTGCAACCACAGACTGATTTAATCTTCTGGCCGTCTGTCTACTGACCGTTGGACGTAAATTTAACTTGACGTGACATATTAATACGTCCCAGCAGCTTTATGAGAGGGAGTTGACCAAAATATGTGACTTGAGAAATTGTCCCAACTTTAGCAAAAAATTTTATTCTTATTCAACTCGACAATCCTCAGATCTTCATCCTCCTAAATTTCTCACTTGCAGAGGTCAATTTTTGGTGATATTTAGGGACTAAATTGTGGAATGATTTTTCCCACTTGACAAAGAGCTCTTTCTCTTTGAAATGTTACAAAAGACGTTTGAAGGAACACTTGACTGCTGTTTTGTAACTGTTTTCCCAATGTAAGGTTGTACATGTATCCATGTTCTTTTTTTTTTTTGTGTTTCACTCAGAGTGACATGTACCGTCTTATTTGCTCAGGAGTCAATATAAGTAATATAAGTTGTAAAAACAATATCCCATGCACACTCACACACACTTATTTTTTTTTGTCTTTATTCTTCATTATTATTATATATCATTATTAGTCGAACCGAGGACCTTCTTGCTGTGAGGCAACAGTGCTAACCACTAAGCCACCGTGCTGCCACTGCGTGCCTCGCAGGCCTGACAGGGGCCTTTCTGTGTGGAGTTTGCATGTTCTCCCCGTGCTTGCGTGGGTTCTCTCCGGGTACTCCGGCTTCCTCCCACAGTCCAAAAACATGCATATTAGGTTAATTGGTGATTGTAAATTGCCCGTAGGTGTGAGTGTGAGTGTGGTTGTGAGCACGGTTTGTGTGTTTATATGTGGCCCTGTGATGGACTGGTGACCTGTCCAGGGTGTAATCCCTGCCTCTCACCTAAAATGAGCTGGGATAGGCTCCAGCAGACCCCCGTGACCCCGCAAGGGATAAAGCGGGTAAGATAATGGATGGATGGATCATTATTAGTTTGCCATCACTTTTGTGTAGTTATACTTTTTGTTTTTGTATGTTAATCTTGTGTTCTTTATAACACATGAAATTTTAATAACTTCGGTGGAGGCTTCAAATAAGCTCATTGGGTTTTTTGCCTCTTCCTGCACCTATAGTATTTATATTTGATATTTCCTGTATATTTTTAAAAAACTGTGCAAAACAATAAACTAAACTAAACTAATAAACTAAATTACAGTCATGTTACCCCTGTTTCCAGTGTGGTGTATGATCCACAAGTCTTAAAAAGTTACCGGTACAATAATTTATGAATCTGTGCATTTGTGAGGCAATAATAATAATAATAATAATAATAATACGATTAATGATTAATAGCAGTTTTTGTAATAACAGCTTATCTTATTCTTTATTTTGGCTTCTTATTTTTCCTTGAAAGTGTAAGTTGCGGTGAGCCGAGTTCAACCAATCAGCTGTGAGCTCCACCCAGAGGACTGAGAGAGTTCTGAAGTACCAGATCTGGTGTTTACGGTATTTCCCCTTAATACAAGTCAAACAAGTAAACAAACATCAGGCTGCCTGTCCCAGATAGCTGTACAATAAATCAGTGTGTGTGTGTGTGTGTGTGTATGTGTGTCAGCTGACCCACTGGGACCATCCTCGCTGTCATCCATCCTGACCATCAGGAAGCAGTTTACCAAAAATAAATTCAGACTCTTTTTTCTAAAGTGAAATACGTTTTCACAACTTTTACACTTTTTTTTATATATATATAAAAATAAAGGTTTTCATGAGTTTTCAAACCATTTCTTCATGAATGGAAATCTGATCAATCTAAAAAGTGAATTTAAGTTCACCTGAATATGGAATGTTTTTCTGCTTAAAAACATATATTAAATTATTTACTAGAAATGAATAGATTTTAATCTGACACGTTGTAATGGATTCCTGTGTGTGACGGCGCTTCGTCTAATTCAGTCTGACACAAGATCAATGTGATGCAGTTGGTCAACAATAATCAGGTTCAAGCCTTGAGCATCGCTCTGATTTAGTTCCCTCTGCAAACCTCTCCAGCCCAAAAACAACTGCTAGAACATCATACACCACCAGTCAAAAACTGTTAAAAACTATTGAAATGCCAGTTTGAACACGTGAAGCCAGTTTTACCTTAAAAAAAAAGAAGAAAAAAAACAACAAAATATGAGATATTTTTCATGTGATTTTGTTTGTTTTTTTAAATCAAGAGACGAGACTCAAAGAAATCCAAATCTAAAAGATTAGCAATACCACTGATTTCCTTTCATTAGTATTTTTGGGACATGTTTGGATCCAGAGGTCACCTGAGGGTATGAAAAGAGTAAGAGTGAGAGTAACTGACAGATTTACAAAAAAAAGATGCAAGAAAAAGAAAACATTCCTGTTAAAATTCATGCCATAAGCTGCAACACAGCCAAACGATCACCAGATAATAAAAGAACTACAAAAATGGCCTGGGGGAAGCTTTGCAAGGGTAACTCTGTAAAAAAATATTTTTAAGTAAGAAATCAAAACTTCTTTCAAAAAAACTTAGAAGGTAATTTCCGACTTTTTTGCTAGTTTTAAGAATTCTAGTCCAGGAAATGTTTTTCTTACCCCACTGGCAAAGATATTTTGAATTTAAATTAGGGCTATTTTGACTACATTCATGGAATACTGGGGTTATTTCTAGATACGCTGTTTCTGCAGCATAAATACATGTTCAAAATGGACTTACGGACTTCCAAGTCATGTTTCTAGATAACCCAAAAATAATTTAATTCACATATTAATCAAATTACATATTTTTACTTGAATTGATATTCTATTTTATTTTTAAAAGTAATTTAGACTGCTCACCATTCCTCCCTTTAGTTGCATTTCCCTCTGAATAGTTCTACGTTGATTATTTTTTAAATAACCCAATAACATTAAATGCAATTTGAATCCAAACACTTTATTAAATCTGTATGATGATAAGAGTTCTGATGAACTTAACTGGGTTTGAGTTTTTCTGAAGTGAAAGTAATGTGGTCACAGAGCAAAAAACTGTTTAGCAGTTGTTTTTGTTTCCTCATTTCTATGACCTGGCATACAATCAAGCTGAATTTTAAAACCAATTTTGTGGCCCAGATCTGTGACTGTACGCTTTATACACTAATTTCAATATTTTGGTGGAGTTGAAGATACGCTATTTTGAAGAAAGGGAATTTGTTCACAGTGCTTAAAGGAGCATGAGGCAGGATTGAGGCAGGATTTATGAAAAAAATTTGTATATGTTTTAAGTTTTCTAGTAATAATGTCAGATGAAGCGTTCCAAACCAAAACGAATGAGCCCTCTAGCCTAGCGTATCTCTCCGTTGCCTTGAACAGGCTGTGTGCTGCAAAATGTGCTGCAATGGTGACCGGAATGTCCCGCGCTGGGCTGTGGATGTGACGTCACATGACGCTGCATGCACGTTCTCCCGTGCCGGCTTCGCTGTTGGCTGCAGTACCCCCGACAGCCGTCGTGGCGAAGGGTGGCGCTAATGAGTCTCATTTCTTAAAAGGAGCCTCATGCTCCTTTAAAAGAGACAATAAACAAATGTATAAATAAAGAAAACTAAAACACCACATTCGCTGTCCAGAAACCATGATCCACATACTGGATCAATTAAAGGTTTCTTGCTGAACGAGGCTATAAATTAGCTTTAAATGTGTCTCCACAGGTAAGTCATGCCATACTATGCTTCCTGTACTAATCTGAACCAAAAACACAGACGAACTGCACCAGATGGAACAACAACCATTAGGCACTAATGTGCTGTCAATAATGGAGGTGCCAAAACATTCGTAGTTTTGAAAGCCAAAGGAAAGAAAAAGTTTTTTTTTTAAAAGTCAAGGAGGGATGTTAAAAAAGTGGGTCACTCTGTCCAGATCATGAAGAGGGAGGTCATTTAATTCAATTCTTCAATTCAACTTTATTTATATATCGTCTATTACAACAGAAGTTGTCTCTAGGCGCTTTCCAGAGACCCAGAACATGATGTAGGTCTTGACTTTAAAAAAACTGCATCAGCTGAAAGAAACGTGACCGACTACAGAGGAAATCTGTTTATCGAATTTAAAATCATAATCAAAAATATGTCAAGAGTCTTAACTGAGGAATGCACATGAGGAGAGAGACTTCTAGGAGCCCAGAGGAACCGAACACAATCACATCTGTTTAGCCCGTATTTAGAGCATCAAAAATAAAATTAAAGTCAACCAGGATATAATATCCTTTAACCCTCACTTTTTTAAGTTAAGGGGATATAAATCTGTACATCAGAGTGAAAATGGAACAAGACATTCTGTTTCTTTAAAGTAGACCCCCACGGGAGACAATGACAGAAGAGGGGGGCCCAGAATAGAACCCTGTGGGACACCATGATGAACCGTCGCCCAAAGAGACAGAAAATCTATCTCTCAAATAAGACTGAAACCACTTTTTAAACCAGTTAAATTACTGTCTATTTTATTCTTCAAACATGAGACGCAAATTTTATGGTCTGCAGCATCAAAGGCAGCTGTTACATCTAAAAAACAAAACTTGACCTTTATAATAACTCGAATCCACTGTTAAGATAAGATCATTAGAAATTCTCAACAGTGAAGTTTCAGTCCTGTGATGAAGTTTAAGGGCAGATTTGGAGACAAGCTTAAATTTGAAACCTGGAAAGGTCGAGATATACTTTTTTTCTCCTCCAGAGATTGCACAATAACTTGATTCAACAAAGCACAACGGAATTAAACATTTTTTAAGTTTAAGAATTTGGTTCCCCATGTAAAGGCATCTTTTAAGACACTATGACATCATTAGAGGGTCGATGGTGGAGTGTGTTCATCGGGACCTATTTTGCATAAACTTCAGTTGGTGACGACACATCACAACACAATTGGGGGGGAAATAACATACATGCATGTGCGTGTGTTTATGCAAACTACAATTAATACCACAAGTCCATAATGTTAGAGCTCAGCACACACTATCCTGCCTCTCTCTCTTTCTGTGCAAAAATACTGTTGTTGATCAGTTAAGAAAAAAAAATAAAGTCACCCTTATATGAAGCTGGTTCCAAACAGTTTTTGCAGATGTTTGACTAGTTCAAGGTTTGTAACCAAAAACATGGCATGTTTCATGGCTATTCATGGCTATTCCATATAAAACCTGGAACTATGATCACCGACAGCTGAGGTTTTTGCAACAACTACAAACATCCATCCCAGAATGAGCAGAAGAAGATTAGACGCCTTCAGAAAAGCACAGACAAATCTGAGTAACCGGATATGTTAACCTGATGTGTTCTGAAGGGAACACACGTATTTCTGAAACTGTCATGAAATTTGCGGTAAATGATGCATAACGGAGGACATGCAATGAAAAGCTTGTTCTTGAGGAGATGAGAGACACGTGAAATGAGAGGATCGAATCAGAAATATCTAAATTAGATAAAATCAGATCAGATAAATGAGATGAAACCAGACAAGATCAGTCAGAAAAGTGAAATGAAATCACTTACTGCAGAACAAGGGCATTTTTGTGACTTTTAGCATTTTGTGGTCCCCCTGTAGAGGTTAAAAGGCTTTTACAACACCGTCTAATGTCGCCTGCTCGGACTTGGTAGTTCATACTTGGAAGAACCACTCTATCTTGTTTGCCATTTATTAAAAATGTTTAAAGCTTAATTAAACATAAAATAAAGGCTGAATACTGGTACAACTCAAAATGGAGAAAGGAGTCTTCTGGTAAAAGCGTTTATAGCTGTTACTTTATACCCTGAACATAATTTGACCTCCAAAAATGGAGGAAACTCTCAGATATGTTATGTCTTGGTAACTTGACCATGAATTTGAAGATAGAATTACTAGATTCTCGCATGAAAACAACCTAAAATTATATTCTGTGACACATAAACAAAGTCATAACTTTTAAGTTTCATGCCGTTTTTCTCCGAAATGCATTCAGAGATACTTTAGCATCTCTTGCTATCTTTGAGAAAACCTGTGATGACAGATTACATCTGGTGTTCTGGACCCGTCAAGAAGCGTGTTTTGAGGTGGAACGGTTCGTTGGCCGTGACTGACGACGTTTCAAGTGAAAACAAATACGCAGACTAAGAAAACAGCTGAAAAGTTACTTTTTTAAAATCTTTTTCTCGGTCATTCATTCCTTTTTTTTTCTTCCCCAATAACTTTCTTCAATCAGTTGCCTGGACGTCTGGTACCTTTCGACATCATTGTTAATGCTGTAAAATGCCATAAAACGCCGTAAAACGCTGTAAAACGCAAACGTACTTTGATCGCACCAATCACCCGTCGATGCTTTCAATAAAAAGCAGCCAGATCAATTCAACAGATTTTTTTATTTGCTCGAAAGTCTTTTGTTCTGCATTAGATGTTGAAGACTAAATGTGATAAAAGTAATTTCGATTAGTTTGCATGACAACTTATTACACTTAAGAGGATTCAGGAAAACTACATCATGATGAATTACAACTCAAATGGTAATCTGCAGATGTTGCATCCTAAACATGACAAAACTATTTAAATCCTGCATTGGTTGAAAATACTAGCCAAGCTGCAATAAAAACCCACATTTACCAATGCACATAAAGATTCAGGCTGTATTGGAGTCTTACCTCCACCTTTTTGGCCATCCTGCTCTTCCGTGATCTGCTCTCCAGGGAGCATCCAGAGTTAAACCGCTGCACCAGCAGGCTGAGCGTGCTCTGTCCCGCAACCATACTGCTCACCCCAAATCCCCTTTTCCAGAGCCAAGAGGGGAGTGTGGTGCAGCCAGGAGAATGGGGGATCCGGAGGGAATCACAGTCCCTCAAGTCCATACGAGGTTTGGAACCAGAAAGGTGAGAAAACCCCGTCGGTGCCGAGAGAATAACCCAAAAATGTGCCGTCCAGAGGGTCTAATGAGGATTTTAATCGCTGGTCACGACAGAAAAGTCCAGTAGACATCAGAGTAAAACACCAGCAGAGTTTCTTTTTTTTTTTAGGAAGAACATCCAAAGTTTGATCAAACAAAAAGTCAATCAAGCTTCTGGATCGAGCCTGCAACGTTTCCACATACCGACTCTGCTAGTGTCATCAAAAACACTTTTACCATCGCAGGATCATCACAGTATCGGGATCAGGATCTGCGCTGGCAACGGTTCAGAAAACAAGCTGAACTTCGGCAGGGCATGTCTTAATTACACACAGTCCTGGCGGAGTGTCAGGCGATCAGAGTTCAAATAAAAAAAAAGAAAAGACGTTCTTTTCCTTGCAGGCTGTCCAGGAAACGCGTGGTTTGGAAAGCAGACGAGCTGGACCTCTGATAATCTTAATCCTGTGTTTTGTGTCTGACCTCTCTCTGCGATGGCTGTTCAGCGTTTCCCTCCTCATCTCGCTCTGGTTCAGGACTCACAGTTGGGTCACTGCTCCCTCTCTCTCTCCCCCTCTCTCTCGCTCTGTTTTACTGACTCACGGCTTTCCTTCCTTCCGCTCTTTTCTTCTGTACTTTTTTAATTTTTCTTTCTCCTTTGGCTTTTCAAAAAGGTACATTTTCTATTGTTAACAAATCTCATAAAATTGTCAGAACCCAACATTGTTTTCACCATCATAACGAGAGTTCCTCTGGGTATTTTATCCTTCTCTTTCTCGAGACCCTACAGTTGTCCAACACATATTTAAAAAAGCATTAGTACATTAGTACTCAGGTGTTGAGAGAGATGTGGGAACCGTACGAGGAGAAGCTAATTCAACACAGCTGCAGTAGGGCTCTAATTAGTTTTCTCCCTCCAATAATGCGTTGGTGTGCTGGGATCCAAAATAGAGATAAAATGCCTGGAGACAGCCAACGTAAAAGAGTTTCTCTCTATTATAAAAGTAAATAAAAACATAATTTGATGGTAATCACTTTGTATGCTGGAGTGAACCCTGAGTAGCAAAAGATAAACTAATATCCTACTTATGCAAATATCTAAAAGTAGAAAAAAGAACATGTAAAAATAACTGAAAGTGTGAATTTGTTCCCGCAGGCTTTTACTATATTCAACATTATTACTCAGATTTGTGGTTCTCAACCTTTTTGGGGTCCTGGACCCCCTGAAAAAGGTGTGATTAACTCTTAGTCTCTTTTTGCTGTCTGTTTTCCTTTTTCTTTTCCGGTGGCTCAGAGTCTGCTACGTCCAAAACAAGATGTCTTTTTTTAAATACGAGCCATCATCTTCTACTTCTTTTTTAATTCTTTTTTCTTGACGGCAATTTCACTCTCCATACTCAATCAGACATATGAATTTTCCTTTTTTCTTTGTTCCTAGAATTTTAAAAGAGGTTGGTAAAGGATCATTTTATTTTAAAGCTCCATCAGATTGGAATATTCTTCCCCTCTTTTTGCGTTCTATTACCTCTTTTCATTGTTTTAAGTTGGCATTATATTCTCATCTTAAAACAAATTGAGATGAGATGTTTTTAATTTATTTATGTATTTTTTTGTCCTTTTTTCTATTTATTTATTTTTATTTATTTATTTATTTTTTTCTCTTCTCTCTGTTATGTTATATTTATCTCATTGTTTCGGTTATTCAATTAGCCTACTTTGTAACTAGACTTATTTGGGTAGGGGTTGTGTGTGGGAGGGGGTGAGCAAGATGTCTGTGTTTGTTTTATGTCATGTATGTCTGTACTGTAATGTGATATATTGTAATGTTTTATGTTTTATGGGACCCCCTTGAAAATGAGATGTTACATCTCAAAGGGCTATCCTTTAATACATTCTAAAATTCTTAATTCTTTGAGTTACTGTGCTTATCGTCGTAGATAAAGGTCTCGGTTACATTTGAGTAAAATAATAATCTATTCATATAAATGTCAGAGGATCTTTATAAAAAATATATATTTTATTATCACGGACCCCTTGCAATTACACCACGGACAACTAAGGGTCCGCGGACCCCCAGTTGAGAATCACTGACTAGATAATACTTAGGTATCAAGGCAAAAGCAGCATGATGTAGATGCTGAAAGTGGAGCTCGTATAAACAACTATTATACATTTCATGTACAATTAAATCTGAGTGATGATGATACGATTAACGGGAGTGTATTGAAAATGTGTTGATGCAGCTTTTCAAAAGCTAATGATTTAAAATAAGCAAACTTTCTGTTAATTTGAGTTTTGAACCGAATATACAAAATACTAAAGGAGCACAATAAAACACCAGCAAATGTGTCAATGTTTATGCAAATATGGCATGTCTACGGTGTGCTCATTAGCTTTTAGTTTTAATTTATTAACTACAATTAAGGATCAAATGACTAGAAACAATATCTGTTCATAATGTTTGATAACTGTTGAATGTTTTTATAAAAATCCCATCAAGTCTTCATCTTTGGCTTTAAATTATTGAGATTATTATTGACAAGAGCATTAGAAAAATGCATTATTGAGTCTAATCTTGAGTATCTTTACTCAGCAGTTTGTGATTGTGCATCATCATGACCTCAATATACAAAAACCCAGTGCCCCTCACTCCGGTTACTGGTGTTACTGGTGCCGCTGGGAAGTAAATAAATCTCTACTGTAATTACTAAAGAGAAACAGAGCGCGACAGAGAAACAGAGGAGCCTGCAGGCAGTCAAAGCTGTGTCCTGGTTTTCCAGCAGTTTCTAAGTCAATCACTGTCCGTCTGTATGTTTGTGTGTACTGTGTGTTTGGCTCAACCTCTGCACATTTGAACTTGTATTTATTTATTTATTTTTATTTTGTGTCTCTGTAATAAATCAGGGAACTCCCTGGACTCCTTTTCCTGTTATATTGTTGATTTGTGGAAAACGTAGTAATATATAGCACACAATAAAGGAAACTGAAGACCCTAAGAGAATAAACTTGGGAGTACATTCATGCTGACTCAGCTGCAGGTAATGAGGCACCAGAAGATTCATTTTTAGAAATGTTTTCATCATTTCCTTTAAAAGCTATGACTGGTATCGGAGTAAGAACATCTAAACTTAACAAAAGTCCCCCCCCCCCTCTGACTAAGCTCCATTGTCCAGTAAATGGACACAGGGGAACGACTCGACGGCTTCAGGGAAAACCACTTTATTTCATGACACACTGACGGCGGATTAATGATGGGGCAGCATTAATTTTAATAGATGAGAGGTAAAATGTGGATGTAAGTGAAGCGACACCCAGTCAGCAAATTAATTGTGTGTGGTCAATACCAAAATACTCTCTTAAACACTAAAAGAAACACTTTTAGTGAATGAGCATTATAATACTGTTAGGGTTTTTTTCAACTAGTTATACCATTCAAATGTAAAAGAATAAGTTTTGCTGCTTAAGAATCTTTAATTTAATAGATTTTAACTTAATTTAGGTTAAAAAAAAAAAGAAAACCCAACATAGAACAGTAACCAAATCTTTTCTAGACAGGAGAAACATTTGGGTCCAATCTTTGCAACTTTTGGCACTTGCCGTGGTTGGCAAAAGCCTTTTAAAATCGGCTATACGCATTTTAATGGATGTGTTTGAAAGTGAGTGGTCCTTAACCAGCTATATTTATCCGTCTGATCAAACATATTTAATTGACAGATGAATCCCAGTTTCTGCCAAATAGGACTTATAGTCACAAATGTAAAACATGAAGGACAAAGAGATAGTGATGGGTGCGGTGTGTGCAGTATGGTGACTGTGTGTGTAAGTGAATGTGTGGAACTGGGCCAGATGTGACCCAAATTTCATAGGTCGATTTTGATGAGGCTGTTGTGGGGAACAAGACATGGTCCAAAGAACCAAAGAAATTAGGATGTTTGATGGAGATTCAGCCGGTTTAGGAATCTGCAGCAGTTTGAAAGTCAAAGTCGCATCTGGACTGAATAAAGCTGCAGATGTGGGCCAAGATTGGGCCAAATATTTTTTGGTTTTTGTCATCCTAGTTGCAGTTATGTACTGTCAATTCAACGCCAAAATTATTGCAAATCAAACCTAAAATCTGAGAAACTAAACCCAGAACCTGTCACAAAGAAATAATAATAATCTTTCTGGGTTATAATTTTCCGTCCCAAAACCATCTCCTCTTTTGAGTTAGTAATTGTGAAACAAGTCGAATCAGCGCCGCATTAATCTACGAGGGGGAGGCGGGACATACATGTAGCAGAGATCAGCATGTTTCTATCAGCGTCTTGCAGCAAACGCCAGAGCACCAAACACTACCTACCTGGACAACGACCAAGTGGAGGTAGGATGTTACCGTAATATCTGTCCCATCTTTATCATATATGATAAAACTGTTAATGCAGTTGTTACAGTAAGTTGTAAATGACATTAACAACGTCCGTCTATGTAACGTGAGTAATTAAGTAGCCAATGAGCTACGAGATCCCAGCCATGTCCCGCCTCTGGTTGAAAAAACAGAGATAGCTTCAGACCTGATTGCACTCTCGGAGAGAGATTTATCATTTCTTGGTTACAGATTCTGCATTTTGGTTCTCAGATTACGAATTTTGATTCCCAAAACATTTGGCACTGAACTGCTGCCATAATAAAATAAATAAAGCCAATTACCTTGCAGCCAAACACAATCTTTAAAACAACAGGAGGACAGTTTTAACCGGTTTACTTACATCAAGAGTTTCAGCATGATAAAGAGCTATTGATGTGGCAACTGCTTTCACAATTGATCAGTTGATTTAACAACGGAATGCATGTTTAAGAGTTGATAAAACCGAACAAGAAGTTTGACAGCAGCATATATTTTAGTTTTTAATGTAGAAAAACAAAATACTTTGCACTATAATTCATTTTTTTACAGGTTGGCTGATGATGTCATTTTTCAACTGTGACTACAGTGGGATTTATTGATCGATTGATTGCCACATTTTAATTTCCTCAGTAGATAAGTGGCATCAACTACAAGTAAGGATGGGAATTGATAAGATTTTTATGATTCCAATTCCATTTTTGCTTCCGCTTAAGGATTCGGTTCTTTATCGATCCCCTTATCGATTCTCATTTGGAGAAAAAAAAGCACAACAACATGAAACTAATATGATAGGCAGTGCTCCAGTTATTTAGTTACCTGCAGTATTATTAGCAAGGACATGCTAATGTTGCTGCTGCTGGGTTGAGAATTACTACTAAAAAACAACATTCATTGATTGTTATTGCTGCTGTGTGCACAAATGTTTTTGCATGTTGGTAGTATTTCCTCCCTTTGACGAAATATTCATTGGGCAAGTATTGCAAGTTGCCCTGTTGGCATCTTTTTTACTGAAATGTAACAAGACTTTCTAGCGTTTGTGTCGCTTGGGCGCCATGTTTACTGTTGACTGCTGCCTTACGAACGACTGGAATTGAAAAGGGAATTGAAACACTGGGAACCGGTTCTGAACAAGAACCGATTCTCGATTCCCATCCCTAACTACAAGTAATCCTAAAGAAGTGTTTCCCGGTCCCGGTACTCAAGACCCTTAAGGCCCTGACACACCAAGCCGACTGTCGGCCGTCGGGCCGTCGTTGAGCGTCGGTGCGCGTCTGTCGGCCTAGTTTCCCCGGTGTGTCCCGCACGTCGCCACAGGTCGGGCGCCCGTCGCCAGCTTTTCAGCCGATTCGACATGTCGAATCAGCGTCGGTGGTCGGTCAAACAGCTCACTCTGTGATTGGCTGTTCCCAGAAATTCCCAGAATGCTTTTCGTCGTCATTTGCGGACTGAATAAAAAAAAAAAACATGGCGGACATTTCTTATTTTTTAGTGAATAAAATCAATATTTTGAGTTAGTTTCTGCATAAAAATGCGTTTTGATTACATTTCTAGCGAGAAATATATATTTTACTTTCATAATATTCACTCAGTGAATGTATATAATCACTCGCTTTCCCGTTGTTGAAAAGTCTTTTTCAAACCTCGCCAGAATAAAGGCTGATTTATGGTTCCGCATTACACCAACGCAGAGCCTACGGCATAGGTTATGCGGCGACGCGTGCCGTACGCCTTCCCCTACGCCGTAGGCTCTGCGTCGATTTAACGTGGAACCATAAATCAGCTTCCGAGCCGGCAGGCAGAAATCTTGAAATTTTCGGAGCAAATTTCTTAACAGGCGTAGCTACAACTGTTAGATTTCATCTATTAAACCAACATTTATCTTCCTAAATGATTTATTTCAGCCAGCGGTAATTCTCCACAGAGCTGCTGCTGCTCCCCCGGACCGGCGGCTCTTCTCCAAAAACATCGCAGCAAATTGAAACGCAGACTGCGCAGAACGTATGCGCTAGTCGGCCGTTGGGTGTCGTCTTTGCGGTGTGTTCAAGTGCTTCTTTTTGAGCCCGACCCAGCCCGACACAGGCGACGCGAGGCGACACAGCAGTCGGCCAACAACGGGCGACGTCGGGTTGGTGTGTCCTCGGCTTCAGATGTTTCCCACCTCCAACACACTGGTTTCTTTTGTCCTTTTTATGTTTGATATAAGTTAAATACCTTTATATTTAATCGTAAATATGTGACTAAATCTACTTTGCTCCACTTAACATGGATAGAGTAGTTGATGGCTGCAGACAGAGACAACGTTGCTCAGGAGAGTTGTGGTGGCTCCTCTGACACTGAGATCAGATAAAGTCGTCTCCTGGTCCTGGAGTTGCAGTAAGAACACAATACGTTTGCGTATGATTCACGGAGCTGCAGTACAGAAACAATATACCCTCACTTATTCCAGGGTCGATGTCTGCCAGCGCCGGCCTGAACAAAGTAAGACTGATGGTGTGTTTGGTCTGTTTGTCCCGCTGGAGTGTGTTGAACAGGGTGGACATCCTGTGTTAGGCCGAGCCGAGAGGGAAACGCCCGGGAAGGAACGGGCCGCGGACAGAAAAGCTAAAAATACGAGAGGAGGGGTCCGACACGAGGTCCAGGAGCCCCCGAGGGTCTCAAAATGTACCAGGATCAGCAGAGCTGGACTTGAAGTTCGCTTACTCAGGATTCACAGTTTTCCATGTATATCAGGAGGGGTTTTCCATCGTTATGTCAGTATCAACTACAATCTGAAGTCTGAAAAATGAATAAATACCTTAAACAGTTTTATGTAAATGATGACTGAAAGTTTGTTATACCCGTTTTTAAATGTATTTATTTCTTTGTATAGTTTTAGTATAGATAACTGCTCCATCATGAAATGCAACGTTTATAGACGAATTATGGCGCATTACAGAATTATTGTTGGGATAACTTTCCTTAGGCAGTCTACATTTTTATACGTATTTGGATGATGCCATTATGGACAGTTTTTAAATTAATGTTTAAGCATTTAAGGTCATAATTATGAAATATTAGACAGAAAATCAAAATTTGTTTATATTTGAGGTATATGGAAACTTGCACCCCCCACAATCAGAATTATAACAAAACAGATTGATGCAATTTTAAAAAAATCTAGAAATCTAGAAAATAGATATAGTCAATATAAATGTTCATTGAGGTGCAAAAGATTAAATTACAAAACTTTTAAAACCAAAATTGGGAGGATTCTTTATTTCAATAAATGTTAACACCTTAAATTTAAAGAAATTATTATTTTCTGTGCATTATTTCTTATATATATATATATATATATATATATATATATATATATATATATATATATATACACACACACACACACACACACGTATAAATAAATCTGTGTATTATTTCACATATAAAGCATTCAAGGGATTAACAGTTTTCAAAGTACCTTTGTTTGTAACTCTATGAATAAACTGGGTAATTTTACTCGTTAGTCAAATTTTAGCCGTTAAGTCGTTAAAAGGATGAATTACAAATGTGATTTTCAATAAAAGCCCAACCCAAACTCCCAGAAATTAGATTTTATTTTCTCCACAGCCACAAACGTGGAAATTTGCTTGTAGCCGGGTTGCATTGTGGGTAATGTAGGCCCCTAGCTGCGACCAGTTATACTACTCTAGGTTTTTTTGGTGACGTTTTTTGTAAAATAGAGAAAGAAAGAATCCTGTGTTAAATCGGTGAAGTCCTCTTTTAACATCTCTAACACACATGATTGAATCAAGGAGATCACGTTATCCTCTGCATCCCAGTTCCCCTGGCAGCTCTTCTTCCGTGGTGTTTCAGTATAAAAGCAACGTTTTCTCACATAGAAGTTTTTGTAAAAATGCACGAAAAACGGTTCATTACTTATATCAAAAATTCTGTGCACAACCAAAAAGAAAGAAGTTGGACACACCACAGGATTAACCAGATTTAGACTAATCAGATTTAACTTCACTTCAACCTCCACAAAAAGATAACTCTGGGGGGTTTAATTCTACTAAATGGTAAAACTACGCCACCTGCTGACAAACCTGCCTCATGTCTTTGCTGATAAAGTATAATATAATGTACCATCACAGTAAATCTGTTGTCAGAGAGGAGCTTGTACCTGGCAGCCTTTCAGCCTTCAATCAGATTCTTCTTCATTTCTAAGACTAAACTGTAACTCCACATGTTATGAAGAAAAAGTACACTTAAATCATTTTAAATTATTCCTAGTGGACACCGAAAGTACAAACATTGACCTGTAAGTGACCTTTTTCCAAGAAGAAGTCATATTTTACAGATCCTATTTGTAGGAGATCAACACTGGGAGAACGAACGAAAACAACAGGAAAGTTATGGCTATGTTTCTATTTTTGTTCTGTTTTTCAGAAAGAGACCCCCCGACACACACACACAAATAGTCAGGAAGTGTTCATCCCCCTCAACTCCACAGGTTTCCTTGCGTCTCTCTGCAGACGTTTCCATGATTAAACACTAAATTCACAGGAGCTTCACTTACGTTGATGTCCAGACTGCAGAGGCTGAGGGAGTCTGCATCTCTGCTGGCCTGCTTCCTCTTTTTCTGCAACAACAAACAGAAACAGCAAACATTAACTCCATTTGGATAACAAATAGTGCTAAAAACCCCTTAAAATGTTTTCTTTTTTTTATTTCAAATGAAGTTGAACACCAAGGATTGCACTGCAAAAAACAACCCTTTTAAAAATCAGGTGTCAAGTAACAAAGTACAAATACTTCGTAACCTTACTTAAGTAGAAATTTTGGTTATCTATACTTCACTGGAGTAATTATTTTTCAGACGACTTTTTACTTTTACTCCTTGCATTTTCACGCAATTATCTGTACTTTTTACTCCTTACATTTTAAAAACAGCCTCGTTACTCTATTTCATTTCGGCCTTTAATAAAAACTATCCAGTTAAATTGCTCCATCCGGATAGAGTGAATTTGGTTGTGGTTGTTTCAGATGTTCTTGTCCAGTTTTGTTCTTACATCCGTTCCCTCAGATTCCTGCAACTAAACTTGGATGTACATTCCAATAAAGGTTAGGATAAATGATAACATGCCTCTGAAGTTTGACTTTTTGCACCATTACAATACTTATAGGCAACTAGTCATCATATCTCCTGCTCTCTGAAACACATGTTAATGCTCAATAGTACACATATATGCTTCTTTAATATATTTGCATTATACTAAGATACATTCATTTTCAATGGCTTTTGTCCTTAATGGCTTTTTTTCCCCCTTACATTACTTTTATTTTTACACTTTAAGTAGTTTTGAAACCAGTACTTTTATACTTTTACTTGAGTAAAAAACTTGAGTTGATACTTCAACTTCTACAGGAGTATTTTTAAACTCTAGTATCTATACTTCTACCTGAGTAATGAATGTAAATACTTTTGACACCTCTGTTAAAAATAAGGCTGAAGTTCATAGATCTTGTCAAAATTGTCTAACTTTAAGCAAAAATATCTTTGCAAAAGGGGTATGAAAACATGTTATTGACAAGAAATGAAGAAAACAAGCAAACTAGTCTTCTAATTTTCTTTCTTTTCTTATTTCCTTTCTTTGTTAGAAGTGAGTTTTTACAGTGCATTTGTTTTAACCTGGAGAGCTTTCTGAACTTTGGAGCTCATGAATTAAAGAAGACTTCACTCAGGCTTCGGATTCAACATCAGACTCAGCTTACAATCCCCTTAAAGTCAAAACCCAGGACATTTGACAAGAAATAAGCTCGTCTTTCCGAGCACAAGGCAACAATCAGCGGTGACTCAGATCCCCAAGATTTCCCTTTTGGCTGATGAGCCTGTTTATACCAGGTAACCCTTCCGGTAACCGTGGCAACGACTATTTATCCACCAGTCAGCCTCGCAGTCGCAGCGATGTGAGAATGAACATGACTGGTTTTTTTTTTGTCTGTTGCTGTGACAACGAAGAAAAAAACAGAAATCAAACAACAAAAAGACTCTTGATTTGATTAAATGAGAGGAGAACAAAAAATAAAGGAGAAGAAGAAGGATGTTGGGATCCGCGTTGCACGGCGCCACAATAGCAGGAAGCCTGCTGTTTGTTCAGTATCGCGCCAGGACTTTGTTGTCGTCGTCGTCGTCCGGACGTTACACAACTTGGCAGACTTCACCTTTAAGTCGGAGACGTTATAGAGACCAGAGGACCGGAGGACCCGGGTCCTCCAGGCCTTATAAGGTCAGTCTACGTCCTCCCAACATCAGGTCCCGCTGGTGCAACTAATAATAACGCTGGGTTTCTTTCAACTCCTGGGAATTCTGTCCTCCAAAAATCACTCCACAATCTTCTCTGACATAATCTGAAACGGATAAAAGTTGGTTTATTTTCCTCTAAATGTGCCTGGAGAGTAAATATTAGGCGTCAAGGTGAAGAGCTTTGGACATTTGTTTCCTCTCTGATGGATGGAATAAACATTTTGCAAAGGAAGCAGGTTCAGATGTGCTGCATGCAAATATGGGATTTCTTCAGTTGTTGGTGGAACAACGAGGTCGGGAACAAGGATGCTCGTCCACCGGAGGAGGAGGAGGAGGAGGAAAGGAAGAGGAGGAGGAGTAGCTGCATCAAAGTTCTCTATTGTGCATCAAGTCCTCTGTTCTTTTCTGCTCAAGCAGGGAGACGATGCCCAACCCACTCACCCGCCGTGGTTAAAGCACATCATGTCCTTGCATAAACTTGGAAAAAAAAACATTATTCATATGTAAAATGTTACAAACTATGAGGCAGGTCTTATAATATTGTACAGAACTGGTGAATGATGGGCGTCTGTACATGTTTCAATGGATTTGATCTCTTTTGTTTGTTGTTTTATGTGACTTTTGGGTGACTGCAAATCCTCCAAGCCTTATTTTCATCCCAGATTTTGGTTCCATTTCTTTCCAACAAGTGTTTGCCTCGAGTGTGAAATCTCAAACTTGAATAGAAAACAGAAAAGTAAAAAGAAAAACAGACCTGAAGAGCAGAAACGCAGCGGAGCAGCAGAAAATGCAATTAGGCACCTTAAGTAAAAGTAACTCAATTTTGCGATTAGGTCGGGGACTTGGGTAACTGTGAGAGGAACGTGGAAGTGAAAACGTGACGCTTCGGGAATTTATTGAAGTGAATGTGACTCTGATTAAAGCTGAAATGCCGCCTGGAGGTGCAGAGGAGAGCCAACTCACCCGGTAGTACACAAACAGACAGCAGCCCATCATCTGGATCGGATCTGCTCCTCAAACACACTTCAGGTCTTTACTCTCCCTCCTATTCTTCTTTTTCTTCTTCTTCTTTGTTCCTTTTCTCCTCGTCCTCCACCTGCTTCTTGCCCCAAAGTCACATTTGGTCCCCTTTCACTTCTCCTACATATATGCAAGTGAACTCTTGCAAGAAGCTCTCGTTTACTCCTTCCACCTCCTTCACAGTCACATTGTGTTGCACCTCGTCTGCGTCGTTTTAACTTTGCTCTCCTGGTTTTCTCCTCCGGTTTTCCTTCCAACCTTGTCCTGGCTCGCCGTCCGCTCTCCCGCCGCTCTCGGCTCCCTCTCCTCCTCAACTTCAGCACCTCCCTGAGTGGATCCACAGACTCGCAGGAACAGGAACCCTTCACAATGTGTGTGTGTGTGTGTGTGTGTGTGAGAAAGTGTGTGTGTGTGTGTGTGTCCACTCAGTTCAACTGGACAAACAGGAAGTGACGGACGTCGGGGCAAACAAGTGTCTATAATTAGGAGCTAAAGGAGACACTGAGACACCAGAAGAGGAATAAATCTGTCTTATAAAAGGTCATGCAGAGAAAAACTACAATACTTCAGTAATTGTCGGCATATTTAACGAGATAAAAAGGAAATTCTTATCTTTTAGATTTAAAAAAAAAAAAAAGCACAATATGTTACACAACCCAGTTAGCATTTAGAAAACTGAATTAAACTGTTATTTAACCGTTTAAATCCTTCGTTATACGTTATAGTTGCAGTACAATAAAGTTAGTTTGGGCAGAAGAGCTTCAAAGTAAATGTCACTATTGTAAAATACAACTATATAACTGGTAATAATTAATAATAAGGACAATAATGTCAAATGTTATAAAACATTTATATCTATGAAATCGATCAATAGATGTCGCTAGATGTATAAAAGCATAATTTGATTAAAAAAATGCCGTGAATGAAAGAAATAAAATAACTTAATTGCAGGTCAAAGTTAAGACAAACACTAAAAACTATGAAAATTAAAACAGTGGCATATAACAAAAACAATTTCTTTAAAGATCGCGAGGATGGTGGTACAAAGTTTATGTTTATCTCCTATTTATCTTTCTCTCCATCCTTGTATATCATTGACAGACAATAGTTGCTTCCACCTCTAACTATGCTGACGAATGGGAGCCTTTTTTATTTTTAATCAGTAGCTGAAGTTTAAAACTAACAGACGAGTCGGAGGAACACAGTTTGATCCTCTGAGCCGCTTCATATAAACTCCCAAAATAACTCCCCAGGAGTAGAGAAGCTTGAATAGAAGGAAGCTGAAGCAGGAGTCACAAACGACCCGGCGACCCGCCCAGACTTCAACGACTCAGACTTACGACGGCTCGTGAACGTGAAACTCCCCGCTAGCTTCTGCAGAAGCTTTCTGGGTGAGAGAAACCCTCCAACAACCCCGAAGGTTTGTGGGACGACCATGAGACGTGTGACCAGTACTGGAGTTGAGGGGGGATGAGGGGGACGGCATCCCCCCTGAAATAAAAACGGTCAAAATCATCCCCCCTGTAAAACTGCTACCCCTCCTTTCCATCCCTTATGTCATTTCATCAATGAATGTGGTTTTACTGCTATTTCAACATTTAGAGTCATCACCAGAAAAATAACTTGACAATTTTCACCTGTTTCAAGTAGATTTTCAATTGAAATAAAAAATCTGCCAGTGGAACAAGATTTTTTGATTGGAATGAGAAGATAAATCTTGTCCCACTGGCAGATTTTTCTACTCATTTCAAGTGAAAATCTAGTTGAAACAGGTGAAAATTGTTGTTTTTTCCAGTGATGAGTCTTGTTTTAAGTGTAATAAGATTTTTTTACTAAAATGAGACATTTTAAAGGAGCATGAGGCAGGATTGAGGCAGGATTTATGAAAAAAATTCGTATACGTTTTAAGTTTTCTAGTAATAATGTTAGATGAAGCGTTCCAAACCAAAAAGAATGAGCCCTCCAGCGTATCTCTCCGTTGCCTTGAACAGGCTGTGTGCTGCAAAATGTGCTGCAATTGTGACCGGAATTTCCCACGCTGTCCTGCGGATGTGACGTCAAATGACGCTGCATGTGCGTTCTTCCGTGCCGGCTTCACTGTTGGCTGCAGTACCCCTGACGGCCGTCGTGGCGAAGGGTGGCGCTAGAGAGTCTCATTTCTTAAAAGGAGCCTCATGCTCCTTTAACTAGAAATGGGACAAATATTCTTATTTTGGGTTTTTGCAGTGATCCATTTTACTTATCCTGTGAAGGACAGAGTCATATTGATAAGTTCAGAAAACTGTTCTTTATTTTTGTGTTTTGATGTATTTGATGTAAGCCCAGTGGATATTTAAAGCTTACAGAAGGCTGCATTTAACTGCTGCTATGTCATTCCTTCAGTATTTCTGCAGGTGTTATTTGTAATATATTATATTATTTGTAATATATTATATTATTTGTAATCAGCACAAATTATCTGTCCCCATATGATAAAATCCACCATCCCCCCTGATTTTCTTTTACAACTCGAGTACTGCGTGTGACTGAGAATCTGCATCATCAAGTTGTGCACTAAGCACATGAACGCTGAGGTTTTATACAACATTGATGCAAAGAAAAAGCAGTGACTGTACTCAGAGGTGAAGCTCGGCCTTCGGGACAAATTTAACTTCTAACTGGAGTTGAAGGAGGCTCATCAACCTTGTATCTCTAAAAACCTGCGTGAGAGAAATCGGAGCAGTTTGATACCGCACTTGTTCTTGTTTTGATGTGAATCCGGAGCCGTAGTCTTGTTGCTTTTATTCTGTAAATTATTTTATATCTGTACAGCTTTGGGATTCCTTTGTGTTTTGTAATTGTTGAAACTTTTCTATGCGGCTGTCTTGGCCAGGCTTCCCTCGGAAAAGAGGTTGTTGTATCCCAACGGCACTGACCTGCTTAAATAAAGGCAATAATAATAATAATAATAATAATAATAATAATAATAATAATAATAATAATAATAATAACAAAATACTGGAGTTTATCAGGATTGTATGTACCATTATCACGCAGTAAATCTGAAAATACCTTCAAATACCAGCCAACGATTAGAGGTCAACACTAGAACAACACAACGTGTTGTTTGAGTCTTAAAAGATGAGACTTGATTTTAATTCATAATGAGCTCGTTCTCAAACTTAAAATGTATGAACGAACATCATCCAGCAAACCCTCGCCTGTAGCTGCTCTTGTTCATCTCTTGTCTCCCAACTTCTAAAAGACACTTAAATAACACTTTACTTCATTTTTCATTCCTGCCATCCTGTAAATTATTCTGGTAATTTTACATATTAAATACATATTATATATTTTTTTACTTACTTATTAAATTATTTTTCTATTATCATTTCTAATTTGTTATTTTATTGTTCAGTGGTTCTGTTTTTACTGGGTTAAATTCCTGTGTACATTTTACATTTGGTGAAATAAAGCGATTTCTGATTCTGATTCACTCAGTAGTTCCCCCTGCTGGTCACATGCGGTATCATGATTGGTTCATCACCGATCAACACACACAACACCCTGACAAAACCAAGTATAAGTAGCAATACATTCATCAAATCAAACTTTTACCTCTTAAAACTAGATTCGAACACTGTCTCTCCTTCGGTGTTATGGGATGCAGGAAAAGCCACAATAAGAGGGAAAATTATATCTATAGGGTCGCAACTTAAAAAACAAAGACTAGCGAAACAACTTGAATTTGAGGATGAGATAAAAAGATTAGAGAGAGAACACAAAGAAAATAGAAAAGAGGAGACGCTCAAAAAGTTGAAAGAGGTCAGGTTGAAACTGGATGAGGTATTAACATACAAAGCAGAGGGGGCTTTCAGGTACATGAGTAGAAAATATTACGAAATGGGAAATAAGGCAAGTAGACTACTGGCTTTTCAGCTTCGAAAGGCCCAGTCCAGTCGCGTAATCCCAAGAATTAGACACCCAGAAAACAATCAGATTGAAACACACCCAAAAGAAATATCACAAGCTTTTGCAAAATATTATGAACAACTATATAAATGTCTGATCCTAGAATCAAAGACAGAGAAAATTAAGGGATTTTTAAGCCCCTTAAAAATGACCAAATTGACAGATGAAGAAGCGACAAAATTAGTGGAGCCAATTAGAGAAGATGAAATAAAAGAAACTATAGCTAAACTCAAAAACAACAAATCACCGGGAGTAGATGGTTTTACGGGAGAATATTATAAAGTTTTAGTGAGTGACCTCGCCCCGGTGTTATGTAAGGTATATAACTATGTTCTGAAATCAGGAGATCCCCCAGACTCGTGGTCGGAAGCTATTATCACAGTACTACATAAAGAGGGGAAGGATCCCTTGCAGTGTCCTAGTTATCGTCCCATAAGCCTTTTGTGTGTGGACTATAAAATATTAACGTCAATTATAGCAACCAGAATACAAAAATACATAAAGAAATTAATTAAACCGGACCAGACAGGATTTATTACAGGACGCCATGGAACAAGTAATATAAGGAGGGTTTTAAATATGCAGTCAATAGCAATTAAAAATAGACAGTCTTCGATGCTTCTCAGCCTGGACGCTGAGAAAGCATTTGATAGAATTGATCTGGAATTTCTTGAACATACGCTATTGGAAATGGGCTTTGGAGAAAAATTTACCAGTTGGATTCGTTTGCTTTATAAAGATCCCAAGTCGAGAGTGAAGATTAATGGTCATTGTTCTGATTTCTTCAGGGTGGAGAGGGGTGTGAGACAGGGAGACTCGCTGTCGCCGATCCTTTTTGCGATTAGCATTGAACCTCTAGCAGAGGCTATTCGCCAAAATGAAGAGATTCAAGGGCTGACGGATGAGGAAGGGTCGGTTCATAAAATAGCACTTTTTGCGGATGACATTTTGGTTATGATAAAACACCCACTTAACTCTATTCCAGCACTCATGCGTTGTCTTGGTGAATATGGGGAAATCTCAGGTTACAAAATTAATCAAAATAAATCAGAGGCAATGATGATCTCGGGAAATTGGCCCGTGCAACTAAATAATGTTGTCTCTTTTCGTTGGTCCAAGCAAGGATTTCGATACTTGGGAATTGTCATCACACCCCATCCCACGCAACTATTCAAAGCCAATTATGATAAACTACTTACACAAATAAGAGGTGACATGACACGTTGGGAGATCCTTCCTCTTTCTCTATTTGGTAGGGTTGAGACAACAAAAATGAATATACTTCCGAGACTCCTGTTTTTATTTCAAGCTTTACCAGTAAAAGTTCCAGTCTCTTTCTTCAAGACATTAAATAAATTGATCTCTAAATTCATTTGGCAGAACAAAAGACCCAGAATAAGACTGAAAACCTTGACCTTAGCAAAAGATAAGGGGGGTTTGGGCTTGCCCGATTTAAAAAACTATTATTGGGCTGCTCAGGTGGCTGCAATAGTGTCTTGGATAACGAAAGACGAGGAAACGGGTTGGGTTAAGATAGAGCAAAGTACGACAAAGGGGATCACATTAGGTGTACTGCCGTTTATTAGTATTAAATCTATTAACAGACTTAAGATTGAGAATGAATGGATCAAACACACCCTGAAAGTGTGGGATACAGTTAAAAAATGGTTAGGGGGCCCAAATTCAATCTCGAGAGCCATGCCGATTTTAGGTAATCCAGAGTTCCCCCCTTCAATAGGGGATGGTGGGTACCGAATATGGGCCAATAGGGGACTTATCACAATAAATCAATTATTTGATGGTACAGTGATTAAATCATTTAAACAACTTCAGGAACAATTTGGACTTGTATTAAATGATTTATACAGATATTTCCAAATAAGACACTATCTGACAAGCCACACGGAGAGAGAGACAGTTAGTAAAAGTCCAAATAAAATTGAACAATATTTTATTTCTATAATAGAGAAGGGTATCCCAAATAAAAAGCATGTATCTCAGATATATAAAAGAATCTCAACGGATACACAAAACACACTGAATATTAAGGAAAAATGGGAATTGGAACTAAATATTATAATCGAAGATAGTCTGTGGGAAGAATTATGTATGGACAGTCACAAGGGATTAAATAGTCAATTATGGAAAGAGTTTGATTGGAAATTAAAAATGAGATATTTTAACACTCCCCTGAATATTTCTTTGTTTGTCAAGACACCTTTGATTGAAATGTGTTGGAGGAATTGTGGAGGAATTGGGGATTACACACATATCTTTTGGGATTGTCCAATAATTCAGGCGTTTTGGAAAAATGTCGAAGCAGAAATAAAAAATATTGTCAAGGTAAATGTTCCTCTGGATCCTATAGTGTATTTGTTGGGTGCTGTAGCAAAGGAAACGTATAACGCAGAACAGCGATATATACTGCGGATTTTGTTACTGATTGCCAAGAAAATGATTACTGTGAATTGGAAGGACAGTAAATCACCGACAGTAACACAGTGGAAGCAGAGACTGAAGCAGGTCTACATCATGGAACAGATGACCGCAAGGCTACAAATGAAAATGGACACTTTTGACCAAAGATGGGGAGATGTTGTGTTGTATTTGGATACTGATAGAAATGGGTTGTAGTAAAAGAAGGGGAATTGTCTTAATAAGTAATCTTGCTGTCTGTATTAATGTCGACTTAATATGCACTTTTTGATTGTCTGTGTAGGGGGAAATGTTCTGTTATTTGTGAAAAAGGAAAAAATAAAAAGTTATAAAAAAAAAAAAAAAAAAAAACTAGATTCGAGCATCAAGTTTGGAACTTTTTCAGGGAGAAACCCAACAAAGTGTTGCTCTAGCGCATCACAGCAACATCTAAAAAAGAAAAAATACTGCGGTCCTCAAACCTTAGAGTGAGACACTACAATACAAGTATTTACCTCATTATTAAGTGAGAGTAAATACATTAGATGTAGTTTGTTATTTTATGGTTTTCAATCGTAAGTCGTGGCTTGATCATTCTTTTTGAACCCTTAAAACTAAACAATATTGATTTCTACTAATGTCATGTTTGTGCCGTCTGTCAATATAATAAGAGCTGGGAAATATTCATCCCTTTATGTGCTGTCAGCTAGTAAAAGGATTTAGGATTAAAAAAGTAACGTATTCAACGCTTGTGATGGAAAACAATTCAGACTTACGACTTGCACTATTTACATTATTTACAGTTTATTTACATTTAGTATTTACAGTTTATTTACAGCTATTTACAGTAAAGTGAACATGAACATAAACGTTTAAATGGATTGTACTGAAAATACGCTATTTCCGGTTTCGCTTTTATTTTGAAGTCTACAGGAAGTGGTCTAACGTGTGTCGACCGTAAGCTTTACTCTAACTGACAGCTGACAGCGAACAGCTGATTTGACGGAGAAAGATCGGTTTTCTCCCGTTTTTCTTTGTAAACAACTTGTTCTAGGATAATAAATGTCCGTTTTTAAAGCCACACGTTCTGATCATTTATAAGAAGCTTCTGCTCCACAACATTTTGGTGCCGAAACCCGGGAAAGTCAAGATAATTCAGAGACTTTAGACGAAGTTGGAGTGTGAAGCTAACTGTAGCTAATGCTAACGGCAGAAATGACCGAACGCTGTCAACGGATGAAGCTGAAGCGGAGGACAATCCGCTCCTCCACAACAAAGTTGTTAACTCGCCTTGAAGAGGAGGTTAACAAGGATCCACCAGACTGTGAGAAGCTTTGTGAAATGCTTTCAGTATTATCAACAAAAGAAGAGAGTTTAACAGACTTGGACAAAGGCATTGAGGATGAAATGCCTTTGGATGACCTGGAAGCAGAAGTTGCAGCCGCTCAGGACTATCAGGAACGCATTCTCACATGGAAATCTCGTGCCACCAGGCTTATTCAGAAAGAACGGGAGACTGTGAGTCTGCGGGTGAGCAATGCAAGTTTAAGCTCAGTCAGATCACTAAATCAACAGACTGTTAAGCTACCAAAGCTCGTGATAGAGAAATATGGTGGAGAAGTTAGCCAGTGGCAAGAGTTCTGGTCACAATATGAAACGGCTATTCATAACAACGACACACTGTGTAAGAAGGAAAAATTCACTTACCTGAAATCCTATTTGACTGGAGCAGCAGCAAGAGCTATTGCAGGATTAACTATGACAGATGGCAACTATGATGCAGCAATAAAGATGCTTCAAACCCGCTTTGGGAGAAAAGACATTGTAGTCAGTGCACACATGTCCAAACTGCTGAACCTGACACCTGTGAAAAGGTCTTCAGATATTGTAGCACTCAGGCACCTGTACGATGAATGTGAAATACAGATCCGCAGTCTGGAATCCTTAGGGGTTTACAGTGACACATATGGCTGCCTGCTATGCCCAGTACTACTGCAGCTCATACCAGACGACATTGCATTAGCCTACACGCGCAATTCAGACCCCAGCGGTGAATGGAAAGTGCTTGAGCTCATCCAGTTCCTGCAAAATGAAGTCCAAAGCAGAGAGAGAGCACTTCAGCTTACAAGACCAGGTAACGATCAAAGGGACATTCCGCCAAATAATAGGTCATTCAGCAAGCCAGCATCTTTCAGTGAAACCAGACCTAAAAAATGGAGTATGCCCTCAGCAGCTGCATTGCACACAATGAGTACTGGTCCTCAGACATGTGTATATTGTGACAGTGCTAACCACAAACCAGAACATTGTCCAGACAACTCTGTAGCCGCTCGTAAGGAGAAACTGAGAAAACTGGGAAGATGCTACGTGTGCCTAGGCCCAAAACACATAGCTAAATTCTGCAAAGCTAAGGGGGTTTCATGTGCACTGTGTAGTCGCAGACATCACCAGTCAGTTTGTGAACAAGGTGAAGCTAAAGCAGATGCTGATAGTGGCAGTACAGACGCTGTGGTATCCTCTGTGTCCAGCACAGTAAAACTGAAAGCTAATGTTCAGAACACAGTACTGCTCCAGACAGTTAAGGCATGGACAGAGGGCCCAGCAGGGAGAAAAATCGTGCGCTGTCTGTTAGATGGAGGCAGCCAGAGAAGCTTCATTCATGAAGGTGTAGTGAAAGCACTAAGACTGCCAGTGGTGAGACAAGAGACACTGCAGCTACATGTATTCGGATCTACAACTCCTGTAAAGGCACAGCGCAATATTGTGCGAGTTTCACTGGAAAATGTGTGGAACACGCAGCAAAAAGTTGAAATCGAAGCTGTGGAAACCCCTCAAGTGTGCAGTGCTGTAATAAAGATCCCAGGCTTACCCATGCAGGAGGAGTTAAAGAGAAATGGTCTGCAGCTTGCTGATTTTCCACTAGAAAGTGCTGATGATCCAGAACTGTCAGTATTAATTGGAGCAGACTATTACTGGAAGACAGTGTCCGGCAAGGTCCATAGAATCACAGAGACACTAGTAGTCATAGAAAGCATCTTTGGCTGGGTTTTGCAAGGGCCAGTCTCAACATCCAGTGTCACCAACGCCACCTGCATGCACATCAGCTTAAGTGAGGACACCCAGATCGCAAAACAGCTACATGCCTTCTGGGAGGTGGAGTCACTGGGCATTGTTAATGAGCAAATTCAGAGCCCAGACGAAACCGAGGCTCTTCAGAGCTTTGAACAGACTACCACACACAAAGATGGCCGCTATCAAGTTGAGCTACCGTGGCGACCTGACAGATCGCATCTTCCAGACAACTTCAGAGTCGCAAAAAGACGGTTTGAAAGCCTCAAGAGGAAATTCAAGACGGATGCAACTCTGTACATGAGGTACAATGATGTCATACAGGATTACCTGCAGCAAGGCATCTGTGAGGACGTACCAGAGGGCACTTCAGCGGCAGAGACACCTGACACAGTGGAATACTACATGCCGCATCATGCTGTTCTTCGAGAGGATAAGGTAACTACTAAACTGAGAGTAGTTTTTGATGCATCATCACACGAGGAGGGCTGCCCATCCCTAAATGACTGTTTACTGACCGGGCCAAACCTGAACCCAAATCTGCTAGATGTGCTAATCAAATTCAGACTCCACCAGATAGCCTTTACTGCAGATATTACCAAGGCTTTCCTGCAGATAGCTCTGGCAGAAAAGGATAAAGATGCTGTTAGGTTCCTGTGGCTACATGGACCTCCAGCCAAAGACTGTGAAAATGAGCTGCGCATCATGAGAATGAGTAGGGTGGTATTTGGAGTCTCACCCAGCCCCTTCCTGTTAGCTGCGACAATAAGAAAACACATCAAGCAGTATGAAACGGAGCAGCCGAGGACAGTGGAGGCGCTGAGAGAGTCGCTCTACGTTGATGATTTTATCTCCAGCTCAAGGGATGTGGATGATGCCTTTTCAGTCACCAAGACAGCAAAAGAGATCCTGTCCCATGCGGGCATGAACCTGTGTAAATGGGTGACAAATTCACCGGACCTGAGAGCCAAGTGGAAAGAAAATGGAGTGGAGCATGCAAGCGAGACAGACAATGTTGGAAATGTGCTGAAAGTGTTGGGGTTAGTGTGGAGACCAGAGAAGGATGACTTTGTGTTTGATATGAAAGGACTGTTGGACATTTTGAAGAGCAAAAAAAACACAAAGAGAAATGTGCTGCAGACATCAGCTCGTATCTTTGATCCTATTGGCTTCCTGACTCCATTCACCATACGTGCAAAGTGTCTGTTTCAAGAACTGTGGGAGAGAGGAGTCAGTTGGGATGAGCAGCTTCCTCCAGACCTGGCTGAAAATTGGAATCAGTGGTGTGCAGAGCTGCCAAAGCTCCACCTGGTGGCCATTCCAAGGTGGTACCGAATTGAGATTCTACCAAATTCAAAGAATATCAAGCTACATGTCTATTGTGATGCTAGCGAAAAAGCATACAGTGCTGTTGCCTATCTGCAAGGACAGAACAAAGAAGGAGAAGTTGTGACAAGCTTTGTAGCATCCAAGTCAAAGGTGGCTCCATTAAAGAAAATGACATTACCACGCTTGGAGCTGATGGGTGCATTGATCGGAGCGAGGTTAGGGAACAATCTTCTCCAGCCGCTGAACCTGCAAGTAAATCAGCTTAACATGTGGACAGATTCAATGATTGTCTTTCACTGGATACGCAGCACAGCACAAAGGTGGAAGCCATTTGTGGCTAACAGAGTGACTGAAATACAAGCTCTCACAAATCCTGAGTCGTGGGCACACTGCAGCGGCAAAACCAATCCTGCTGATCTACCAACCAGAGGCCAGAGCGTAGAAACCCTCATCCAGAGCCAGCTGTGGTGGAGCGGACCCGCTTCGCTCTCACCAACTGATGTTACAGAAAGCACTGATGAGGACTGTGTCGCAAATGAGGTAAACACTGAGCTTAGGTCTAAATATCAGACTGTAGTACAGTTTACCAGCACAGAACAAGCTGAGCCACTGTTAGATCTAGACAAGTACAGCAGGTTAAAAACAGTGCTGAGAACAACTGCATGGGTGAAAAGGTTCATAACTAATGTTCGTTCTAGTCAAAAAACTCAGGGAGAGCTAACTGCAGAAGAGCTCACTGCTGCAGAAGTGTACTGGGTTAAAGTGACACAAGAGCATAGCTTTAACCAAGAAATCAGTCAGCTGAAATCCGGACAAGAGCTTAAGAAAGATTCGAAAATCAGAGACTTGAAACCATTCTTGGATGAAAATAACCTTATTAGTGTAGGAGGTAGACTACAGCACTCAGATCTCAGTTTCAGGGAGCAACACCCATGGGTGCTGCCTACAAAACACAGATACTCTGAGTTACTAGCTCAGTACTGTCATGAGAGAGTGATGCACTCTGGGGTCAGAGATACTCTAGTGCAGATGCGGGAAAAATACTGGGTTTTGAAGGGGAGACAGCTGGTGAAGAAAACAGTCTCACATTGTTACATTTGTAAGAGACTTAAGGTGAAAGCAGCACAGCAAATCACAGCTCCGCTACCTAGAGACAGAGTTACTGAGTCACCACCCTTTGAAGTTACAGGGGTAGATTTTGCAGGACCATTATATGTCAAGTCTAGGGGCCAGTCAAAGGCATATATTGCACTATTCACATGCGCTGTCACTAGAGCCGTGCATTTAGAGCTAGTCTCAGATCAGACTACTGAAAAGTTTCTCTTAGCCTTAAAGAGATTTATTGCAAGACGAGGACTGTGTAAAGTTATTTACTCTGACAATGCTAAAACATTCAAGAGAGCAGACCAAGACCTAAAAGAACTATGGAAGTCTATCAGAGGGTCAGAGCTTACAGAGTTTTTCGCTGACAAAGGGATCACCTGGAAGTTTATTGCAGAGCGAGCTGCTTGGTGGGGCGGCTTCTGGGAAAGACTTGTGAGATCTGTAAAAACATGTCTGAAGAGGATCATGGGGAGGGCATCACTAAGCTTCGAGGAGTTGACAACTATGCTTGCTGAAATAGAGGCTGTGTTAAACTCCAGGCCTCTTTCTTATGTGGACAGTGATGCTTCAGAGCCCCAGCCACTTACACCCTCTCATTTCCTGGTTGGGAAAAGACTAACTTCCTTACCACCAAAGACTATGCTTCCACCATCTCAGGCAACCAACGTGGGCAGAGAGGACATCGGCCGGAGATGGAGGTACCGGCAGAGACTGTTAACCAGCTTCTGGAACAGCTGGAAAAAGGACTACCTGATGGACTTAAAATCAGCTCACAGGTGTGAGTTACCTGTACCCACTGTGTTGAAAGTGGGAGAGGTCGTTCTGATCGGAGAGGACAACATACCCAGGCAGATCTGGAAAATGGGCAGGATCATAGAGCTGTTTCCAGGGAGAGATGGACTCATTCGTTCCTGCACTGTTCGTACAACAACAGGCAGTTTGCTGAAGAGACCTGTTCAGTTAATATATCCTTTAGAAATAAGTTAAAGGGGACTGAGTAGTGATGAACAGTTGTTCATCGGGCGGGAGAATGTTGTGAATTGTTTTAATTTTAGGGATTTAAACAGATAATTCCTGTTTACTTAGAGCTGTTAAATGTTAAAATGTTAGAAGTTAAAATGTGTAAGATGCACTATTTACATTATTTACAGTTTATTTACATTTAGTATTTACAGTTTATTTACAGCTATTTACAGTAAAGTGAACATGAACATAAACGTTTAAATGGATTGTACTGAAAATACGCTATTTCCGGTTTCGCTTTTATTTTGAAGTCTACAGGAAGTGGTCTAACGTGTGTCGACCGTAAGCTTTAGACTCTAACTGACAGCTGACAGCGAACAGCTGATTTGACGGAGAAAGATCGGTTTTCTCCCGTTTTTCTTTGTAAACAACTTGTTCTAGGATAATAAATGTCCGTTTTTAAAGCCACACGTTCTGATCATTTATAAGAAGCTTCTGCTCCACAACATGACTTTGGGCACAATTTGTGTCAGAATTACGGACTTTTACAGAAAAGTGACCTCTTAAACAGTGTTTGCACTTTGAATTAGTTATTTTAGATTGATGGAGATTATTCTGAATAAACCATATGATGCCATGCTACACTTTTGCCTTGGTTTTATATCAAAAAGTGGGAAAAAAAAAATCATCATAAGATTAATCTAATCTTGCTTTTGTTGTCGTTGCACTATGATGACGCCACTCTCGACATTTGGCCTTCACCCCACTTTGGAAACGATCAGCTAAAATTGACTGGACCATTCTAGACCGTACTGAGCTGGACTAGACCGGACTGAAGCGCTCAGTGGCAACGGGGCTCTCCAGTCCCTCAGGAGGCGACTTCTGTTAAAACTGTCGGAAAAACTGCAGTCATTTCCAAGAAAATGATGAGCCAGCAGAAAAACAGGAACTTTTCCTCCTGATGGCACCGACCTGATATCATCTTCCTGATCTGTCAGTCATCATTTTTACTTAACATGACATAATTCATCCTTTAACATTGTTATATTCATAATTGGAATAATTAGATTACGTCTTTATTAGTCATTGTTATATAACAACAAAATTAAAAGTGCCATCAGTCAGTGCTAAAAAACTAACTATAAAATATAAAACATATACACACAAAACTAAATAAACAAACCAATAAATAATTAAAAATAGCCTACACATGCAAACAATCATTTATATCAGTTTAAAGTTTGTTTTTTGAGTAGATTTAAGTTTTGTTACAGCTGGAGGATAAAAACTGTCTCTGAATCGGGTCATGCTTGTTTTTATTACTCAGTACCGTCAACCTGAAGGCAACTTGCCTTAATGTTAACTAGTTTAACGTTTATCCCTTATAACATGATAAAGGAGATCCCTTTATGATGTCATGTGTCCTCGAGGGCTGGTGTCCTGCAGGTTTTAGTTCCCTCCTCAATCCCAATACAAACGATTGTATCATTAACAGACTTGAACAGAGTGTTAATGATCCTTTAAGTGGAAACCAGTGTGTTGATGCAGGGAAACATCTAAAACATGCAGGACAGCAGACTTTGGCAGAGGTGTCAAGTAACAAAGTACAAATACTTTGTTACCTTACTTTAGTAGAAATTTTGGTTATCTATACTTCACTGGAGTAATTATTTTTCAGACGACTTTTTACTTTTACTCCTTACATTTTCACGCAATTATCTGTACTTTTTACTCCTTACATTTTAAAAACAGCCTCGTTACTCTATTTCATTTCGGCCTTTAAAAAAAAACTATCCAGTTAAATTGCTCCATCCGGATAGAGTGAATTTGGTTGTGGTTGTTTCAGATGTTCTTGTCCAGTTTTGTTCTTACATCCGTTCCCTCAGATTCCTGCAACTAAACTTGGATGTACATTCCAATAAAGGTTAGGATAAATGATAACACGCCTCTGAAGTTTGACTTTTTGCACCATTACAATACTTATAGGCAACTAGTCATCATATCTCCTGCTCTCTGAAACATGTTAATGCTCAATAGTACACATATATGGTTCTTTAATATATTTACATTATACTAACATGCATTCATTTTCAATGGCTTTTGTCCTTAATGGCTTTTTTCCCCCTTACATTACTTTTACTTTTATACTTTAAGTAGTTTTGAAACCAGTACTTTTATACTTTTACTTGAGTAAAAAACTTGAGTTGATACTTCAACTTTATTTTTAAACTCTAGTATCTATACTTCTACCTGAGTAATGAATGGGAATACTTTTGACACCTCTGGACTTTGGACACCTCTGTTATCGGGGATGCACACATGCAAATACACGCCCTTGCTTAAATATCATCACAACCCCCGTCAGTCCTCTGTGATCCCTTTGTTCTTTACTTTTTATTCTTATGCCAGGTGTGATTATTGCCTCGTGACAGAACCTTCTCCCTTCACATGACTGATCACGTATCTATCGGAGGATTCGTTCTTACCCCTCTGAGCGACCAGGTGTCGGGGGACAGGAGAGAGAAGGAAGACGGTTTCTTCTGCAACTTCGACCTGAGGGGGGAAAAAGAAAAATAAGATGGAAAAAAGAAAGGGGAGGGCAAGGAAAATGGGGAAAAGATAGAAAAATAATTAATTACATGGGTAACGATCATCCTGGATGGACTTGTACAGCAAGAAAGGAAACGTTAACCTTCCTGTGCAGCCTTGTCACACTTTACATGATTTTCTATACTTCTCTCACTTTCTAATCGTCAGTATTGATCACTTCATCAGGACATATGGAGCACACGAGCTTGAAAAAGGTGAAAAACTCAACTCTCTGATTTACTTTATTTTCACCTCCAAAAACACACCCACCCTGATGATTTCACTCAACCCTTCATGTTTTCTTCTAAATCATCTTTTTGGAGATACTGTTGAACCATAAGAAAACAAAAACAATATATTTAGAGTAAAAGTGAGTCAAATGTAAGTAAAATATTTTACTGCAGAGCCACATGAAAACATACTAAGGTGTAATGTTTCTGATCAGAAGGGGTGGTGGGGAGGGCGTGTGGGCAGCCTGTGAGGCCAAACCCAGGGTGAAAGAGCGACCAGCTGCAGACTCGCTGAGGTTTGGGTTTAGGTTTGAGTTTGTGTTTGAGAAGAGCTCCACTGGCTGGTCTGACCGGGTCGGTACACCCTCACCTCTCTGAGCCCGGGGCAAAGCAGATGTTAAAAACAGCTCCGGTGTAGTGAAAACACCCAAAATCTTCCACCTAAAGTACCCCCCCCCCCCCCCCAACCCCCTGAACTTTATCAAGTTATAACTTATATGCTATATGTGCCAAAGATGTAAAATAAACACTGGAAATCTACTCCATACGCTCATATGACTGTCCGATTATAGATGCTTTCTGGAAATACGTTGTCAAAATAATCTCTGACATTTTAAAATTCTATATTCTTGATCCTAAAGTCTGGATACTGGGAGATATCAGTTCACTAAATATGACTTATCATAAAAAGTACTTCATTCTGCTTGCAGGCACTGCAGCAAAAAATTGTATTTTAAAAAACTGGAAATCAGAAAAACCCCCAGCACCCAGACAGTGGATCAATGAACTTGCATCATATAGTACTCCAGAAAAAATACTTTATTCTGTTAGAAAAAAACCTAGAGGCTTTGACCTTATTTGGGGACCCTTTTTGGATTTTTTGCCTTTATTGGACTAGCTAATGATCTGAATCATCTACTGCATTAAAGAATTTGTTTTTTCAGGACTTGATTATTTACTTTATTCATTTGCTCCAGTATTGATATTCATATGTGAAAAGAAGCTAAATGATTTTGAATGATGTAATGTACTGACCATATGAGGGCGGGAAGGGGGCAGGGGTGTGTTGTTGTATTATTATTTATTTATTTTTATTTAATTATTGTTATGAAGAAAAAAAAAAGTTATAACTTATATGCTGAAGTAAATGAGAAAGAGAAACGCTTTTTGTTCTCGGTTTAAATAGTCCCGCTGGACCGGTGTGACGGATCAGTGCTTCTCAGCAGACGCCTCAGCATGGCGTCATGAACTCTCATGCCAAACTTAAAGGCAGGGTAAGTCATTCTACACAGTCTCTGCTCTTAAACCTCTCGTTATAATATTAAGTAAATATCTGCCCCCATCCACGAGGCTGCACATCTCGCGTGTTGCCAAGAATAAAGGAAAATAAACACAATTCTCGTGAAACATCGTCTTGTGAGACTTCTCTTCAAAAAAACGAAGAAGAAGAACTCAGCTTTGAGAAATATAGATGGAAACATCTTTCGTCTTGGAGAAACCGCTGTTGTTGGGAAAAAGTCAACCAAAGACAAAGGTCACATGACCAACTACAGACTTTTAACCTCTTTTTAATCTCTCACTGATCTCACGTGACACGACTTTGGCATTTGCCCTGCGGACGTGCGTGAACGGAGGAGGAAGACCTCAGTTCATCTGTAAATCTGTGAAACCGAGCTGCTGCACAGAAATCGCCCTTCAAGGGACCAATGCAGCGTTCTGGTTTCTGATTACGTCACATCTGCTGATGTCCAAGACAAGAAAGGTTTGAGTGACATTTAACTGCTTTTTTCCACCAATTTGGGTGTTTTCATTGCCATATTTACATTTTTTTGTCATTCTAGTGCTAATGGAAACTCACTAAGTGACTAACAGGCCACATACATTTAGTGGGATTAACCATTGTCATCCAAAAATGGCTTATCCTACCTTTAAAAATGGTCTTTGGTTCCTCACCAGAGGTATAAATAACATCTGCTCCTGAGAGATTAAATCCATTTTTATTTCTATAGATTAGTTGGCAACATTTCCTCTGAGGAACTAAACACATCTCAATATCCACACAAAATGAGCCAAGGGTTTAATAAAAATAGGATTTCATCCATCCTACTTGAAATCTGGATCTAATAAACCCCTTTTATTTCTCCAGCCTGGTTTTTTGTGCGTCGCAGTTACATGTTTGAGGCTCCTCTGCAGGACTGAGCCCAAACCTCGAGCCAGATTCCCGATAAACCGCCTCGGATTTGACGAGAGAAGCGTTTCCTGCAGCTAGTTCTCCACCAGTCCGAGACCATGGTCTCTGCTGGTCTCTCCTGGTCTGACAGGACCCACAGATCAGCTGCAACAACCTCCCGGAGAAAAATCCTTACACTGCAAAAACTAATTTCTTAGAAAGTTAAAAAAGTCTTGTTTCAAGAAAAAAGAAGACTGTTTTCAGACTATTTTGCTATTTTTAAGAGTTTTAGTCAAGAAAATCTTTATTACTCCATTGGTTAAGATATGTTTACTCATAATAAGACAAATGTGACTATAGATTTAGGAATATTAGGCTTATTTCAAGCAGGGCTGTTTTTGCAGTGTACAAGACCAAACACTGGACTATTTTTCCTCTTTAAGGCACAATATATGGATTTAATTAACTTTGCATCTTTTTCCTCAAGCTTTTCGCACAGTTGTGGTCATCATGAATGCAGCAGCTGCATCATCTCTCTCGCTTTGATGCAGGCGGGTTTTATTGGAGCAATGAAAAGACGGGACATAAAAAAAACATTAAAAATCACCAAACAAATGGCAGAGGAGAGTTTAAACAACGCTGCTGCTGGCAGGGAAATTAGAAACAGCTGTAAAACAATCCTGCTTGTCAAAAGCGCAGGGTGGAATATTTATGATAACTTTCTTGCTCAAGTTATAGAATGAAAAACTTTTTTATATATAAGAGAAAATAAAACAAGGAGGTTTGGTGAAAGTTGTGAGATGGGTTTTTAGTCATTGTTATATAACAATGAAATTAAAAGTGCCATCAGTCAGTGCTAAAAAACAAACAGATAAATACTATAAAATATAAAACATATACACACAAAAAGTTGGTTTTTTGAGTAGATTTAAGTTTTGTTACAGCTGGAGGATAAAAACTGTCTCTGAATCGGGTTGTGATTGTTTTTTTTTTTAAATACTTTATTTATTCATTTTCAAAACATTTTCAAACAATCCAGGTACATAATAACCTGAACAATTACCCCTTTCATCCCACCCCCCTCCCCCAAAACAGGCTAGGGACGAAAGAAAGAAAAAAAAAAAAAAAAGACAAAAAAAAAAAAAAACAAACAAACAGAGAAAGCTGTACTCTACAGTGTAACAACAGTTTCTGTGGCAATCTGCAACTATTTAAAATTTCACTTTGAGAAATTACAGACAGATGAATATTCAGACAAGGTCATGAAATCGAGGGGTCATGAGGGTCCTCTCCGCTGTATAATATGATCGAGGAATGGTTGCCATATCTGATGGAACCTCTCTGATTTTCCTGACAACTCAAATCTGATTTTTTCTATGTATAAAGTATTTGAGAGCTCCGTGAGCCAGGCTTCAAAGCTCAGTGATGTTTCTTTGTTCCAAACTTTGAGAATCATTTTCTTTGCAATAACCATCCCATACTGTATTGACAGAGCCTCCCAGTGGTTAAGAGTATCAAGCTGGTGGGACCAGCCAAGGATGCCGGTCTCTGGGTCTGGCAGAAGATCATGTTCATAAACCTCGGAGTAAAAGTAAAAAACTTCATGCCAAAATCTACCAAGTTTGTTGCAAAACCAAAGCATATGTGCCAGCGTACCATCAGACTGTTTACATTTTACACATAACGGTGAAGTAGATGGAAAGAAAGAATGCAGTTTAACACGTGAATAATGGAGTCTATGTATAACCTTATATTGTATTAGCTGGTGCCTTGAATTGATTGAGCATGTGTGTATGCTATGAAGACATTTACGCCATGCATCCTCCGAGATGGTTGTGCCTATTTCCCTCTCCCAGCACTCTCTCAGATGTTGAGTACTTGGAGCAGTTTGAGCTGCAAACAAATTTACAAACATGGACACCAGCTTTTTGGTCTCAGGTACCTTTGCTAAATGGGAGTAGACTTCGTCTGGTGGATTATAAGTTTCAAAATTTACAATGTTTGCTCTAGCATAGTTCCTGACCTGCAGGTACCTGAAAAAATGAGACGGTTGTAAATCAAATTTCCTTTTGAGTTGGTCAAATGAGGCAAAAACATTGTCAATGTACAAGTCTCTCAAAATGGTCAGGCCTTTTTCTTTCCAGATAGAAAAAACAGAATCTGACTGGGAGGGGAGAAATGCATGATTATGACAAATGGGGGCAAAAATAGAAGTGTTTGTCAGGCAAAATGTTTTTTTAATCTGGTACCACACCTTTAAAGAATGTTCTACTATACGTCCAGTCCCTTTAAATGGCCCAGGATTTCTCTTAGCTGTATTGAGTAGTGCTGAGAGGGAGGTACCAGTGGTCTCCTGTTCCATAGCCAGCCATGGTGGGGTAGTATCATTAGGTTCTACTGGGTAAGCTTGCTGCCAATATACCAGTGCTCGTGCATTAGCTGCCCAATAATAATGTTGGAATAAAGGGAGCGTTAGCCCACCCAAGTCCTTTGACTTGCAAAGGTGCTTCTTATTTATACGATGCGATTTGTATCCCCAAACGAAAGGCATAATGATTGAGTCCAATGTTCTAAAAAACTTTTTAGACAGAAAAATGGGAACATTCTGAAATATGTATAAAAACCTAGGTAAGGTCACCATCTTTATAGCATTAATTCTGCCAATCATTGATACGGGGAGTGTTCGCCAAAATTCAATATCGATTTTGAGTTTATCAATCAAAGCCTTATAGTTTAATGTATAAAGCTGATCAAATTGTTTGGGAATTGTAGTTCCAAGATACTTCACTTGGGTGGTAACTTTTACTGGCAGATTTTTGAGAAAGTTGGGGTCTAAGTCTCCACGCAGAGGCATAAATTCACATTTCTGCCAATTTATACTATAGCCTGATAGCTTACCAAAAATTGTAATTTGATCCAGTAATGCCGGGAAGGATTTTTCGGGCTGGGATAAGAAGAGGACTACGTCATCAGCATACAACGCCATATAATGATCCAGTTTACCCAAATGTATCGGAATAATTTTCGGGTTGCATCTAATGCTTACTGCAAGGGGCTCGATGCACAGAGCAAACAGCAAAGGGCTCAGGGGGCAGCCCTGTCTAACACCACGATGCAGATTGAAAGGGTGAGATCCAGGGGCGCCACTAGGCCCTTTTTGGGGGGGCTTGAGCCCCCCCAAAAGAAGTCTCAGCCCCCCCAAAAAAATAGAGACAATTTTTTTTTTTTTTTTTTTTTTTTTTTTTCCCCTCTGGTGGTCATTACTAGCAGTTTCTGATTCCACTCAATGCGCTGTGTGTGAGTCCCCCCCTCTATGTTCTTAGGGTGTGCTGACAAACATTTAGGGGGGTTCATCCCACCAAGGGGGCCCTGACTCAGCCCACCCGAAAAGTTTCTAGAACCGCTACTGCCAGGCGCTCCCTCCTCCATCTATGTGCCTAATCCCTTCACTTCACACAGGTCACACACACACACACACACAACGAAGTAGCCTTTTACAGTCAACAATCATTCTCCCCAGTCCCCACTCATGATGAGACTGTAGCCCCTTTCACACAGAGATTCCGCAATATTGGTGTAAAGAAGTCCTGCCAATACGCCGCCTTTGTTGGTTCACACAGAACCATACAACGCCGGCATAACGCCGCTCCCGTCTGTAAATTCACACAGCATCCCGGCGTTCCGCAATCAGAGGCGTGACGACATTAGCCCCTTTCACACAGCCAGTTCGAGGCGGGAACGTTGCGCCTTTAAGCCGCCTCGCTGTTCTGTGTGAAAGTCACGGAGGCGGAATGGGGGGGCCAAGTGGCCCCACCAATAAGCCGGCAGCGGAGGTAGTCACAGAGCCGTCACAGAGACGAAACGGGGTCTGTGTGAATGACACAGCCGGCATGCCGCTGACATGACGGTCGGACTGACGCTGTCGTCACGCCTCTGATTGCGGAACGCCGGCATGCTGTGTGAATTTACAGACGGGAGCGGCGTTATGCCGGCGTTGTATGGTTCTGTGTGAACCAACAAAGGCGGCGTATTGGCAGGACTTCTTTACACCAATATTGCGGAATCTCTGTGTGAAAGGGGCAAGCGTCAGCGTCTAGTGGCATGCCGGCATGCCGGCTGTGTCATTCACACAGACCCCGTTTCGGCTCTGTGACTACCTCCGCTGCCGGCTTATTGGTGGGGCCACTTGGCCCCCCCATTCCGCCTCCGTGACTTTCACACAGAACAGCGAGGCGGCTTAAAGGCGCAACGTTCCCGCCTCGAACTGGCTGTGTGAAAGGGGCTTGTGAGGTGAGCATTGAGCAGTCAGAGTTGTTAGTTACTCAATTAGCGCATATTGATGTGCAAATTAGCGCATACCGTTGTAGTAGCTAAACAAAATAACTTGTCATGTGCCTGCCAGACAGGTGACGATTGGCAAGGCTACCATGACACACCAAGCCAGCCAGCCATCATGCTAGCTCGCAGTAAAGCGGGTCTAAATGGATGCAATGTCTTTTGAGAAACAATATGGGCATAAGTGAAGAACATATTTTCAAACGGGTCTCTTGTCTTCTGAATGAAATTAAGCCCTTCAGAATCGCAAGTGGCTGCTTTTCAACTAGTTGACTGCAAACTCCTGCTTTAGCTTACAGTATATTATTATCTTGTCGGAATATTATTCCAGCCAATAAGTTAGGAAGTTCCATTTGATTTGATTTAATTTTACTTTTGCCTACAAAGCAAAATATTACTTTACTTGAGTCTCCCCTGAAGTGATTTTGGTATTATTTATGCAAGCAAAATTCTACCATAACCTGTATGCAGAATATATATAGGGAAACAATTATTTTTTCATCGCTGTAAAACCACAGAACAGTAAAGAAGATATTGATGTGTATAGGTCTTCATAGATCTAGTCTCTTCATTTTGACCTCAAAGTGCACCAGATTGATCCATTTTTACTTAAAATCTACAAATTTTTCTTCCGGGGGGGCATGCCCCCGGACCCCCCTAGGGGTTCTGTGGTCCATGAACTTTGGTAGGCTGAGCCCCCCCAAAGCTCTGATGCTAAAATCGCCCCTGGTGAGATCTATCCGAGTTGGTGAGGACTGACGCAGTTGGATGCGCATAAAGCATCTCTACCCATGAGCAAAAACTTTCACCCAGACCAAATTCTCTAATTGTTGACAGCATAAATTTCCAATCCACCTGATCAAAAGCCTTGTGCGCATCCAGTGTGAGTATTGCAGATTTTGACTTATTTTGTTTGCTATATACAATATTTAATAATCTACGAACATTAAAAAAGGAGAATCTCTTGGGAATAAACCCTACCTGGTCCGGGTGTATAATGGTTGCAATATGTTTATTTAATCTATTTGCTAAAATTTTGGTGAACACTTTAAGGTCATTCCCAAGAAGAGCAATAGGCCGGTAAGATGATGGATCAGTTTGATCTTTATCTTTTTTCAATATTAAAGAGATGTTTGATCCATATAGTGAGTCTGGTAATTTCTTATTCCTTATTGATTCATTAAACATTCTCAGTAATAGAGGGGCCACATCGTCCGCAAATGCTTTATAAAAGTCAATTCCAAAGCCATCCGGGCCAGGAGACTTTCCGCTCGGGAACTCCTTTACAGCTGTGACAACCTCCTGTAATGTAATTTCAGTATTGAGTTCATTTTGCGCATCACAGCCTATTTTAGGAAGCGGGAGAGAGCGCAGGAATTGGAGAATATCCTCTTCTGCTGCGGGGCTTTGAGATTTATATAGATTTTCGTAAAAGTCCCTGAAGCATTTATTTATTTCAACAGGGTCGGTAAGCATAGAGCCTGCCTGGCTTTTAATTTCGTGAATAGCCCTGCTAGCCTGCGCCCCTCGTAGCTGGCGTGAGAGAAGAGGGCCCGGTTTATCCCCCAGCTCAAATTGTTTGTGCCTCACTTTCAACAGTAAGGTGTTAATTTGTTGCGAGAGGATACTGTTATATTCATGTTTTAACTTAACAATCTCCTTCAGTAAAGGTGGAGATGGAGCATCCCTGTATTGCTTTTCAAGGAGGGTAAGCTGTGGATTTATAACTGATAACCTCTGTCTCCTCAGTTTTTTTTGTGCAGCTTCATAAGACAATACAAAACCTCTTATCACCACCTTAAAGGCCTCCCACAATGTCGAATCTGAAACCTCACCCGTATCATTGAAAGCTAAATAGTCCTTTATGGAAAGGGAGCATTTTTCCAAAAATATCTTGTCATTAAGAAGACTTGGATTGAATCGCCAATTATAGTGTGGTTTTTTCCACCCAAAGTCCATGCCTACAGAGACTGGGCTATGGTCCGAGATTAAGATGTTGTGATATTTAGATGACTTAATGATTGCTGTCAGTTTAGAGTCAATTAAAAAGTAATCAATCCTCGTGTATGTTTTGTGAACTTGTGAGAAAAAAGAATATTCTTTCTCCGTAGGATTGTGAATCCTCCAGATATCGACCAGATTAAACGACTTTATCAGATTATTTAACACAATTGTAGAGTCTGAAGGACAAATTGGGCGGGTTGAGGACCTGTCCAAAAAGGTATCCAAAACACAGTTGAAATCACCACCTGCAATCAAATTGGTTGTTGCTAGGTCAGGTATCAGCTGGAAAACACCTCGAAAAAAACCTGGGTTGTCAAAGTTTGGTGCATATAAATTAAGAAGGGTAACGTGAGCAGTCAAAATTGTGCCAGTCACAATTATGAAACGACCATTTGGATCTGTTTTAGTCGAAATGTGTTGGAAAGGAATATTCTTTTTGATTAGAATTGCCACACCGCGTGCCTTGGCTGAGAAAGTTGACTGAAAAATTTGCCCAGCCCAGCTACACCTAAGTTTGGAGGCTTCTGTGTGTTTAATATGCGTCTCTTGCAAAAATGAAATATCTGCATGCAGATCACGTAAATGAGAGAATATCTTGGCTCTTTTTGATGGGTTATTTAAACCTCTGACATTCCAAGTAGTTAGGTTAATAATGTTGTTCATGTTATGATTTGTTGAGCCACTCATGACACCCCTTCAACATAAAAATGCAGGATACCGTTATATAAATAAGATATAGTGCGTACAGCATGAACAAAAAAGACAAAAAATCCCTCTGAACCCCCTGTTTTGCCCTCCCTAAAGAAAAGGGGTAATATAAAACCCCCATGGCAGCGGAGCTGCTGAAAAAAAAACCTACACATGCAGTAAAGAAGTAGCTAACAAAGCAAACTAACACTTTATCCTACACCCCAGCCCCTTACCACCCTCCTGAAATAGAAACATTAACACTCCTTATGAAGCAGGCAAGTAGCACTAACCTATTTAAAAAAAATAAATAAATAAATAAAAACAAGGAACATGAGGAGTATTTGACATGAGGTTTTTTTTTTTTTTTTTTTTCCCTTTTTTTTTTTTTTTTCCTCCAAATAATGTCTTAACTTGTGAGCCTGCCATAATGACTGACATCCATAATAATAACAACCTTGTACAAACGTTATAGCTTTAAGACAGCATAACTGAACAAACACTCTGAGTCTGAGTTCTGTGATTATTGCCAAAACATGTTGGCTTTTGCCTCACCAATCCTTTGGTCTATCCAGCGGGAACGCCCACGTTCGTGGTCCAATCAGAGCGACTCTGTCAGATCCCGTCCCCATGACAGCACCTGGTCACCCGGTGCCTTCAGCTGCTGAAGGCTGTACGTGTCTGTCCGTATAGGACGCCGCCTCTTTTGCTGATTCAAATATCTTGGTTTGACCAGCGTGTGTGAAAATCAGGCGTGCAGGAAACAGAAACCCATGTCGGACACCGGCCTCCTTCAGTTTCAGCCGAACTGCGTCAAATTCCTTGCGGTCCTTCATCACCTCCGCTGTGAGGTCCGGGAAGATGCTGATGCGCTGCCCCTCGTAGTTTAGCGGACCGCCGCTGCGAGCCGCTCTTATTATTTTTTCCTTCACGGCATCATGATGTATCCTGGCGATCATAATTCGTGGCCGGTTGCTTGGTGCGCCGATGCGGTGAGCGCGGTCCACTTTGATCCCCCGGGGGAAGTGCTCGGTTCCGAGAAGCTTAGGCAGCAGGTCAGACACAAACGTAGTCGGAGAACCTTTTTCAATTTTCTCCGGCAGACCCATGATTTTTATATTCTGCCTCCTAGAGCGGCCTTCCAGGTCGATCACTTTGGCTTTCAGAAGTTTGTTTTGTGAATGCAGGTGATCATGGCTTTTTTCCAGCTCGACCAGGCGCTCGTCAAATTCACCCTGCCGATCTTCCAGGTTTGTGATGCGGGAGGTGTTGGAGGCGATGGAGTTTTTAACCTCCACAAGAGTTGTCTCCAAGTTGTCAAACCTCGAGTTCATTGAGTTTTCCATCCGTCTAATAGCCCCCAGGATAGGCGAGGAGGAGAGCTCCTCCTCTGGCACGTCTCCCTGGTGCTCGGGACTGGCCGAGCCAGGTGAGCTAGCGTTAGCATTAGCTGATTCGGTCGGCGGCTCGTCTTCAGTCTCTGAAGGAGACTCTAGTGTTTTCTGGGTCAGTCTCTTAGTCCTGACCATTCTTTGAGGTGTTATGAGCGTATTACACCGTCAAAAAGTGCAAAAAGGGAGTGTTGAATACTTATATTAAGTTGGAGTGGAGGAGCTGGTGAAAAACACAACCTACCACATTGCTGGCTCTCTAGCGCCCCCGGGTTGTGATTGTTTTTATTGCTCAGTACCGTCAACCTGAAGGCAACTTGCCTTAATGTTAACTAGTTCCTTGCTCAAGTTATAAATTTCATTTCATTTAATTATTTATTCAAACAGGTTAAAACAAAAAAATAATCAGAATACATAAAATATACCGAAAAAAAAAACCATAAGCAAAACAAAGCAAATTAAAGAGACAAATCTATATGTAGATAAATATTTCCTGTTTGAAAGGGTGTAGGATGAAGTTTCAAAAAACTTTTCTAGTCCTACCCCTTCTAATGTTCTGTTTTTACAATTTCTTCATTTCACAGAACTTCTAAAAGAAAAGAAAAGTGGTTCAGCTGAGCAAGGCACTTTGGTCACACGCTGTCAGTTCATGTGTCCATTTCCGTTTTGTATCCATAAAGAGTATTGATTTCAAAGATTTGTTTAAACTTACTTAGTGATTTGCATGATTTCATTTCATCTTTGCAGTTGTTCCACAGATTAACTCCCTTCACTGATACACAATGGGTTTTTGATTTTTGTTCGTAAATGCTGTTTTTTAAAATTGCATATTCCCCTGAGATTGTGTTTATTTTCTTTTATTTGAAACAACTTTCAAATAAAGTTGTTTCAAGTTGAATGAAAAACTTTTATATAAAAGAAAATAAAACAGGGAGGTTTGGTGAAAGTTGTGAGATGGTTTTTTTCCGAGCCCTGCTGCCTTTACGCATGCGTTTCTGTTAGTGTGTTGGCTGTTAGGACTATTTAACGCGCATGACTCATAAATTCCTGGGAGTTCCTCTTTCCAAAAGTCATCCCACCCTGGATGCACTTTAACACACTTGTGTTTCCTAGAGACCGTCCTGCTCAACCTTACACTAAGAATGCTAAACTCTTCCTATGCCCCCTCTCCTGCACGGTCTCCTGCAGAGCAGAGCTGCGTTTGGCTGCAGGCTGCGCGCTCCCGCTGCGCGCTCCCGCCGCTCCCGCTGTCGGGTTCAGTGTTTCACGCACCGTCTGGTTTTAATACCCGCTCATCTCTCCCAGAAACATCTCCCCTCTGAGCAGGCACAGATTCAGCTCTACTGGTCGCATTATTCAACAAATCCCATAAAAATGATCCAAATGAAATCAGCAGAATTATTATAGAGTCATAACTGAGCCACCAGGACTGCAGTTTAACTTAATTTAGCAGTTTAACTCAATCCCGCAAAAGAGCAATTCTGATTAAAAGGTCACAACTGAAAACAGCCAAAGGGCAAACAAATGCACTTCTCCCTTCAGTTCTGGAGTAACGTTTGCTTAAACGTTGCTGTACAAGGTTTTAAAGGATGTCTGAAACAACACTTCATTTTTGTTTTGTAAATGGAACTGCTCTGGCATAAGTAATGGATGTACTGACACATTTTATCGTCTTGTGTAACCCCTTTGAAATTATTTTTTGTTTGTGTTTATTTGGTTTGTTATTTATTTTTTGTTTGTTTCTTAATCATTAAATTGTACTCTTTATCGTTATTCATATATCGCATATACCGATCATTTTTCTTTTGTGTAAATTCTTTCCTTTACTTTACTTGTGTTTTTGCACACTTCACTTTTTGCACACTACTTGCTCTTGCACATATACTGGACTTTTATTTTGTTTTTTTTAACAACTAATCTACTCTGCTTTTTTAACTTAACTCTTTTTAACTTATTTTAACTCTTCTTAAACTGTTCTGTTGCTGGCTGACAAACCGAATCTCCCTACGGGGACAATAAAGGTTTTCATTGATTGATTGATTGATTGTAATTTTCATTTATTTCTATCATCTATAGATTTCTAACTACTCATTTGTATATTTTGTTTTTATAAGTATGATATAAAATTTTATGTTACCTATAAGTGGAGGCACCTGATAAGCTCTTTTTCGCCTCTTCCTGCACTTTTATTTGTAAAGTTATTACTTTTATTTGTGTAATGTTTAACTGTGCAAATAAATAAATCTAAAATCTAAATCTTAAAAACTGCGGTGAGACACTGAGAAGGAGTTACTAACCTCAAAACATCTGGAAGATGCAAAGGTCGGTGGTTTTAGTCTGAACAACTAGCATGATGCTCAAGTTCAATGACAGAAACGATCACGTAATCTACCGTGAAAAGACAGGATTTAATCAGCTTGTTGTTTTAGACCAAGATGTGAAGCAGAAACTGTGAATCAGCGTCAGGAGGAGATAAAACCCGGCAGGTGGGAAGGTTTTCCTGCAGAGGAAAAAGCTGCATCATTCAGGAAACGGTGGAGGAAACGTTGCTCCACGTGTCGGAGCGCCAACCTGATCAAGGTTGTTTTTCCTGCAGAGAAATGCCGCGCGGCCGCCTCGGCTTTCCAAGAGCAACATTTTTCCTCCAAACAAGTATGAACTTGGTGGATTTGATGCTTGGGACTGCAAGCAAGGCAGTTTTGCTTTACTGCGACCTGCACGTCAGGCAAAGCTCTTCTTTACGAAGAGGGGAGGCAAATGGTGACGGCGGGTGAAATAATGCAGGGAAACATAATCTAATATGGGAAAATGTTCAATTCCATTACTTTGGAAATGTGGTTAATTCATCAGGAATGAAAGTATGATCCAGTCACAAGACGCCTGCGGAGAGAAACCAGAGTCAAGGTGAGAGACTCAGACTCGGCCTGGAGAGATGACAGACTAAACACCTGCCGATACTTAAGGGATGTGATCGCATCGGGACGTCACTTGATCGGATCATCTAATGATCGATCGGGACATGGCATAATAGATCAGGACGTCACATGATCAGATGGACATAACATAAAGGATTGGATCATCACATGATTGGATCGGAAAGTCCCATGATCGAATCCAGACATCACATTATGGATCAGGACATAACATGATCAGATCAGAACATCACATAATGGATCGGGACATCTAATGATCGGATCGGGACGTCATATGATCGGACATCCCAAGTGCAAAAACTTGAACTTAAACTTATGCCAGAGCCATAATTACATTCAATACTACGGAAGAGTATTAGGGCCAAGCAGGAGAAAAAATACAAATAATATTTTATAATATTATTATTATTTATTATTATTATAATAATAAATAATACATTATTATTATTTTCATTATGCACTTCGACAAAAAGAAAAAAAGAAAAAGAAATGTCGGGAGAAAAGTCGAAATGTCGAGAAAAAAGTTGAAATTTCGAGATTAATGTTGAAGTATGATTTCGAGAAAAAAGTCAAAATTTCGTGAATAAAGTTGAAATGTTGAAAAAAAGGCGAAATTTCGACTTCTTTCTCGACATTACGACTTTTTTCTCGAAGTGCACAATAAAAAAAAATCTTCTTGACCCTAATACTCTTCCGTACAATACTACTAAATAGTCAAACTGACTTTTTCCATGTGCAATACTGACCGAACCGAGCAATACCTGCCATAGAATCGTGCAATACCTGCTAAATGTGAATACTGTATGTTGTCTTCCTGTTTGTGTCCTTTTAGAGATGATTTATTTTTATAGTTGTTGTTTTAATATATCTATTTTTTAAACCATGCACCTTAAAGAAGATTGCATTCAATTTCATTGTACCTGTACAAATGACAATAAAGACATTCTATTCTATTCAAACTGTTTTACAATTGTTTTTACAACAGTTTATTTCCCCCTGTTATGTAATATGTTTTGTACATGAGTGTGTGAGTGATGTGTGGATGTATGTACATGTGTATATATGATTGACTTGTTTTGTATTTGACGCTCTTACCTTTTATTATTCATATACCTGCCCAGGGACTACGGATGGAAAGTAGCTAGTAAGCTAAATCCGGTACAAAGCATCTTTTTTCATCTCTGAGACTAATGTCATTTTGTACATTGTCAAGAGTTTCACATTCAAACATGAAAATGGCCTAAAATCAATTAATCAAAACTATTTTATGGTCTCTCTTTGACCCGGTCCAGACCTCGGTCCCGTCAGAAACCTCTAGAGATCTTACAAACCTAAAAAGAGGAATGGGATGGGATTAAACTCCAGAGTGATGTTAACAGACTTTTTCACGATGACTCGATGCTGTAATGGGGGGGGGGGACCAGACTTATGCAATCTAGTTCTTTTTTATTTAAATCTGAAATTGAATGTTCTCTTCCCCCTCTAGATTTCCGCTGGTTGGAATATTGCGTTAAAGACGTAACAGGCCTGACCTTCACATCGTTGGTTCTGTCTGCAGTTTCGTAACAATCTATACGTCTGCAGCTCAGGTCGTCTCCACTTCCACAACAATGTTCCTTCACAATAACGCGGCATGCATTCATCACATGACGTGGAAAGAGTTTACAAACAATTATGAGTGTTTTTTTGTAAAGAAAATGAAGATTTGATGAGATATGAAGATGGCTACAGATGGAAAGCTTTAGTGAAAACAAGTATTTGTAATAAAATTAGTTTTTTAATACTTCTGATGAATTGATATTTGGTTTTGAACCGAATCCTGATTCCAAGAATCAAATCAAATCAAAACGGTGATACCGAGAGATTCATAGTTTATCAAGAGGTCATGAAAAAACTGTCCCCTCAAGACAAACCCTTCAACTAACCAACACTCCTGGAACCGGCAGGGCAGAATACCAGTGATTTATCCAGAGAACGATGCAGATAAGACAGGAACTCATTTCTGATTCAAGCTGAACTCGTAGCTGCATGTTTCCTGCAGCCTGTGAGACATCAATGACCCACTGGACTTCTCCTATGTGAGAGTCATCATCTTTGCTGAACTTCAACACCTCACAGGTTCAAAGTAGAGATGATCGGCACCTGGAAACCGTTTAATCAATTCATTAAAAAAGGAGATATAGGGGGGCTTCTACGGGAGGAAAATGCAGGGCAGGAAACCTAAATATCAGAGTAGTGGTGAACCCCGGAAGGGGAAGGGTCTTGGAGAGCGATAGCAAAAGTGTCCTTTCTGTTTATGTGTAAGTTTTGTTTATGTATATCTTTAATTTGCTAGAGGTACCATTGGACTGCACTTACAATACTGTTATGTGTTATTTTGTACTAATTTTTGATCTTATAACAAGAGAGATGTAAAGAGAGAATGGATGTGGGTTGGAATGGGGGGGGGGGTTAAGACTGTTAAGTCATAAGTTGTTGTGAAATGTCCTTTATAATAATATCCTGTGTGTGAATAAAAATAAAAATAATTCACCACATACACCAGAACCAGAACAAACAGACTCAAAGACAGTTTCTTCATCAAAGTGTCCAAGATGTAAAAAGATGGAGGGGACATTTATGCATATGTTCTGGGAATGTGACCGCTTACAAAATTATTGGAATTCAATTCATTCCCTAACACAACTAATCCTGGACAAAACATTTGATTTAAGCAGTAGTTTATATTTATTAAATGACACATATAATTTACAACTACATAACAAAAAATGCAGGATATTAATTTTGATAACTTACTTTGCAAAAAAATGTATACTTTTATTTTGGAAGAATGATTCCACTCCATCTTTTAAGACTTTCATAGATCAACTCACAGCATTTCTACCATTAGAAAAGCTAACATTGGAAAAATATAACCGTGGCCATCTTTTTCAAGAATTTTGGTTCCCATTATTTTCTTGCTTAGAGCTTCATTCATTGTAAACTTCATTGTACGCTTATTGCTGTTTTATTGCTGTCATTTACTTTATGTATCTGTAGGTATTCGAGTTTTGATGCCCCTACTGTTACTTTTTTTTTTTTTCCAGTTTATTTTTTTTAATTTATTTCGTGTGGGGGGGGGGGGGGGGGGGGGGGGGGGTTGTAGGCGAGATTTGGCTTGTGTTTACAAAAGAAAATTGTAAGACCTACTGTCACTTAGGATGTTTGTGATTGCCTTTCTTTTGTGAAATAAAAAGATATTGAAAAAAAAAAAAAAGACAGTTTCTTCCACATCTGACCACCATCACACGGAAATCTTCTGGGCATTAAATACTTTTTTTTCTTATCTTGCACTTTATATTTATTTACTTTACTTATCTTGCACTTTATATAAGGACCGGCACCTGCGATGGAGCACCTGGAATTTGGTTGTTATGAAATAAGACATACATGAACGTCATCAGTGGTGAAAGACACCACAAACTGCAGGTTATGAGCTTCAATAGCTTCATTTTTTACCCAATTTTTGTTCACTGGTTATTCTTTCCTTACAGGTTGTGAAAGATGTTGCCATCAGGACTCTGCTGGGTTGTTTTTTGCACGGGAGTTGGCTCCTAACGACATTTATATTTGGGGTCGTTGTTGTGCTCTGAAATAAACGTAGAGCCTCTCTGATGGTTTTGCATGATGGATCATCTGCCTGTGTTTCTCAGCATCGAGGACGATGCCGACCACATCTCCAACTCCATGAGCAGAAACACAACCCCAAACTTGCACGAGACCTCCACCATGCTTCTCTAATAGGCCTGTGTTGAAAAAAATCGATTTCCCAATTCTAAATCGATTCTCATATTAATTCCTAAAAATCGATTCATATGTCTAAAGATCGATTTTTTTTCTTTTTTTTTTAATTTATTTATGTATTTTTTTTTTCATCATTACATTACAACTTTTGGTTATTTTTTTGTTTATCCCCAAAAAATGAATGTTTTGTTGGACACGAGAATAACTGGTGCCATGTTTTTGCCTTTAAATATGTTTAAAGGTATGAAAACATTAAAGTGTTATAATTGCATAAATTGTCTATATTTCATTACTTTATATACTGTCTTGGGGTTACATTTGCAAAAAATGCTACAAACCAAATGTTCAAAAATTAAAAACCAAAATAGACCGAAAATGGAACAAATAAAAAAGGAATGTGGGAAAAAATAAAAGCGATTTCATACGACTCTGTTTCCTCCCTGGATCTGTTTGATAATTCTGACCCACATGATGTTTCTGAAAGCAGTTCTATCAGCATTCTGGGAGCTGATTGGTCCTTACAGCATCATTAGCTGCAATACTTGCTGTTGAATCTCAATATAATACTAGTAGTAATATTTTGCATAACTACAGTCATATAATTCATGCAACAGCTCAAAAAACTGTTTTAATAACACTAACCCAAATCAATATCGGAATCGAATCGAATCAAATCTTGATAATCGATTCTGAATCTTAAGAATCGGAATCGAATCGATTCTTGACATTTGAATCGATCCCCAGCCCTATTCTCTAATGCACAAGTCCGTGTCACTTTCCGTCACACACTGATTTAACGGCGTCTCTAGGTTGATGCCATCAGTCCACAGTACTTTTCTCAGCCCAGTTCGGACATTTTCTTGTATATTTGAGCAGCCTGGCCGGGTTTACACGTCTAAATGCCCCCCCACAAAGATCACTCCTGGTGTAACTTCTGCAGAGAGAAGGTTTCTGATCCCTCTGAGCTGCTGGCTCTCCTGCACAACGTGGGATTTTGAAGGAAAGTGAGCGTCTTTCATCGGCTGCGTCTACGGTCCTCAACATGCCCGCTTCAAACTGAGACCGGAAACTTGTCTCCCCACAACCTCAGTCTGACTGTTGGGCCCAGTTTCAGGCCTCGTGCACAGATCTCTCGCTGTTTCCACTCATGCATGACAGGTGATTAGCTCCTGTTTGGTATAAACCGCCAGACACCTGACTGATCCTGCAGAAATCCCTGACTTTGTAGAGCTGGAGCCGGTTTGTAAAGTAAAGGTTAGTCACACCAAAAGACAAGCAGGACTTTATTAAGTCCTTAAAGAATTAAGACTTCCCTTTGACCTTCACATGAAAAGAGCATAATAAAACATTTTCAAGACATAATAAACATATCAGATCTGGGTAAACATGAACTTTATGCAGCTTCAGTGCCTAATACTTCAAAAAGTGGGATCTAAAATTGCACAAACTGTAAATAAATGATTAAATGCAAACCTTTTGGCACCCATTAAACTCCTTCATTTGAACCAAACAGCAAATAAACCTCTCTCCAAACCAAACGGCCGAGATGGAAAACTTTTCACTGAGAGGACTTTGTTTATCTTTGCAAACAGCAGCCTGAGCTGCAGAAACTCAGGAGCAGTACTGGAGTTGAGGGGGATGAGGGGGGATGGCATCCCCCCCTGAAATAAAAACAGTCAAAATCATCCCCCCAGTAAAACTGCCATCCCCCCTTTCCATCCCTTATGTCATTTCATCAATGAATGTGGTTTTACGGCTATTTCAACATTTAGAGTCATCACCAGAAAAATAACTTATTTGACAATTTTCACCTGTTTCAAGTACATTTTTACTTGAAATAAGTAGAAAAATCTGCCAGTGGGACAAGATTTATCTTCTCATTACAAGCAAAAAAAATCTTGTTCCACTGGCAGATTTTTCTACTTATTTCAAGTGAAAATCTACTTGAAACAGGTGAAAATTGTTGTTTTTTCCAGTGATGAGTCTTATTTTAAGTGTAATGGGATTTTTTTTACTAAAATGAGACATTTTAACTAGAAATAAGACAAATATTCTTGTTAAGATTTTGAGTTTTTGCAGTGATCCATTTTACTTATCCTGTGAAGGACAGAGTCATATTGATAAGTTCAGAAAACTGTTTTTTATTGTTGTGTTTTGATGTATTTGATGTAAGCCCAGTGGATATTTAAAGCTTACAGAAGGCTGCATTTAACTGCTGCTATGTCATTCCTGCAGTTTTTCTGCAGGTGTTTTGGTCAGTGCTGTTATTTGTAATATATTATATTATTTGTAATCAGCACAAATTATCTGTCCCCATATGATAAAATCCACCATCCCCCCTGACTTTTTTTTTTTTTACAACTCAAGTACTGCTCAGGAGCACATTTGTGCAGAAGAAAAACCCCCAAAGGGAGGAATGTTTGAGGCATCTCAGCAGAGATCAAGAGTTCAAAGCAAAAACAGGTTCAAGGTGTCCCACTCCAAGATTAAAACAGATTTTAAGTCGCTGAGAAAAGCATGTGACTCAGAAAGCAGCTCCAGAGCTTCCTGTTCTCTCCACAGTCTCTCGGTTTTATTTAAATTAAAACCCCCACCATGGCAAAATCCATGTTTTAAAACACCTGATGCACTTTGTGCATCCAAAAGAGCTGGATTAAAGTGTCCAGCCTCCTGCAAGCAGCTCATTCTCACCTTGAAAACAGCTGATATCCATCACCTGTCTGCATCGGACTGCAGCTCCTCCCGAAGATCCGAAAACAGACCCACGATTCACTAATTTAAGAGGTTAAAAACACGGAACCGCCAGTTGTCAACCCTAAAACAGTGAAAACTAAACCTTCGTCTTGTAAAAACCAGGAAAACATCAAACTAAAGCGCAAAGCTGGAGCCGAAAAACAACTGAGAGTCTGAGTGTGAACCCTCCTGTTTTTATGAACATCAATTTCAAGTTGACGCAGACGCGATCTCCTTCCGGTTGTACCTTCAAAATAAGGTACACTAGAGGCAACTCCACAAATCACTTTCAGCCCAGGGTTAACTCCAAGAAAGGTTCAAATTCGTTTGCATCCTATACTACCAACATGTGGAATTCCTTACCGACAGCCATAAAAGAGAGCAAATCCCTAATCTCCTTCAAGTCTGCCCTAAAAAGCCACCTACAGGAGGCTGCTACTGTAACTGGGAATAATCAAAGCCTCTACTGCACATCCCGCTGTTCCTTCTGATTATTGTTTCTTGTTTTTGTTTTTTGTTTTGTTTTCTGCTTTTGTTTTGTATAACCTAGCTTATTCTATTTGTCTCATCACCTTTTTAGTCTCTCTCGGTGCAAAATAACAGTAATTCCCCCCTTTTTTCTTTTTTACAATCTTCCCTACAAAGTACTGCATCTTACCTGTATGTCATTCAATGTTATATTAGTTTAAAAAGGTCTCCAATGTAAACAAGTGTAATGCTTTCTTGGAATAATGCCTTTTAGTTGACTTTGTATCTGCAAATCTGTAATGTCATGAAACTGTACCTGATCCTATGCAATTCTTCTAATAAATTCTTCAATCAATCAAAAAATAAGAGTATTTGCGGTCAACGTATTTGTCTGATCGGTTAAGGCCAATTTTATTTGCATTAATCAGCCTTGAAAATGTTTATTTGTTCACTTTAAAAGCTTCAAATACTGAGAACCGACCAAACATCCAAGGAGGGAAAAAGATTACATATAATAAGAACTTGTGGAGTAATAATAACAATTGAAACAACTTAAACTCTAAATACCATCGCCCAGCCTCTGCCATCTTCCCACTGTTGATTGCGCTAAATGATATTTTAAATTAAAACTGTTAAAGGGCTAAAATCAGACACCCAAGAAAATCAGAAACAGCAATCAGTGCAATAATATCTAATAATATCAATAAAATGCAGCCACAAAAAAGTACTTCATTTATATATTTTTTTAAAAACAAAAAACAAGTGAATGGCTTTTTAGGTTTACATATATTATGATCTACTCTAACAATGATAATCCAGTAAAGATTAACCTTCATGAAACCTAGAAACTTTTCTTGAAAAAAAAGCTTTTTTTTCTTCAATTTAGTTTTTCTGAATAAATAATCATATTTTGGATCATAGTGTTCTTTGATGTTTGCAGATTGAAGCTGATAGCAGATTAATTATTCATAAGCATGTCTTTTATTTTGAAGGCGGGTCAGTTTTCCTGCTGACAGACATGTGTACCTTTCTGTCTTTGTGAGTTTTAGTGGCTACTGTTGATTTTAACGTTGATGCATCAATGCTCACATACTGTGGGAGCTGTCTGAAGTTTTTTGTGTCATAAAAGTGTTTTACTTTGAGGGAACCAAAACCTGTTTGTCACCCCGAGGCGAGCCAGGGAGGATTAGCAGCGGCTTCAACGGCCTGGCTGCAACATTACATGACAACATTTTACTAAACTTGTTTAGCGACAATAAAGACATCTATTCCAAGCCATGAATGTGTCAATCCTTCTGATAAATGACCCTTAATTGAAAATGATAAACAATTATTACACGTAAAAAGTGACAGAGAGAAAATCTTTGGGATGGATTTATTTGCTTCCTAAACTGAAGTACTATAAAACAGTACAATCCTTAGAAAAAAACAACAAAAAATATCTAAAATGACAATCCAACTATACAAAACTGAAACAATCCAGACATTTAAAGGCCAGAAATACAAATATTTACAGGTAGGAAACGTTAAATCTTCCCTTGGAACAAACAAAACTGCTCAACCTTCAGCAGAAACTTCAACTTTTAAGTCAGAAAACAGACTTTAAAAAAGGCCATAAACAGTTTTGACACAATTAGAACAAAGTAAGTGTAGTTAATGATCATAAAAGACTAAATAACTGTCAAAGAGTCTTTTGATAATAATGAAATATGGATCCAAAGGATCAGTAACTCGCACTTTATCGCCTGTTTTTACGCCTCATCTGTGTTTGTGTCATATTAGAAAAATAAAAAAAGATTATTGCAAAACATCCAGAAATATGCATCTATTAACATTCAATACTTTAAAAAGCGAAACAAGGAAAGCACAAAACAAACACTGTAGTTGTAACATCAACAGCCAAATTCATCTCAACTTCATCGTCTGAATCTTTAAATTAAAATTCCTACAAAAATAAAACTGAAACCAAATTTCCATTCACAGAAAAGTCACTTTTCAATCACACTATTAGGTTTAGGTAGCTTTTTTTTTTAAATTTACTAACAGTTTTATTTGTGTTTTGTCAGATGTTGAAGAATCTTGTTGCCAAAAAAACGATTCTTTAAATAAAGTCAAATATTAAAAGGTGTGATGGGAGAACGCTCACGTCAATATGGTTCAAACTACAAATGTTTTCCCTTTTTATGCAGTAAAATAACAGTTAAAGGAAAAAAAGAGCAGTCAGACGGTTCAAATTATTTGTTTTACTCCTAAAAGTTGATGATAATACCAATAATATTGCCATGTAAAGGTCGATATATTCAGAAACCTCAGGCTGCTTTGATCCTATTGGTTGCTAAAGCCGGGCAGCGTCTAGATATAGAAATATATATATATTTATATAAATATTTGTGATTCTCTGTTCTGCATCTCTGCATCAAAAGTGCCTGAATGGACGTCACGTCTGGGAGCCGAACGTCGCCTCTCACGTGAGCCGGTCTTTGGTTTCAGCTGGTCCGGTCCTTCAAAAGTTCCTCCGTGGAGGAGACGGAAGCACCTTCATCGCTGGGAGGAAAAACTGTTTCTGGTTGCCACGGTTACCACCGTCACGGCAGGGGCGTATCGCTCCGCGGCTCAGTGGTTGCCACAGCAACAAGGCTGGTTATCGTACATAAACCGAGGGGGGGGGGGGACTAGGGTCCCCCAAAAAAATCCAGTGGTTACTATCGTTACCGGGAATATTGGTTACCATGGTTACAAAGCAATCAAGTGGTTTGAGCACAGGTTACACAGCCATCAATTTTCCTTAGTCACAGTCCCTTTAAAAATGTAGTTAGTGGTTACCATAGTTACCAGAGGACCACAGAATTTCCCCTCACCCTGGTTTGGTTGCCGTGACAACCGCAGGTTTTTAAAAGGAGCAGCGTGCTCCGCTGGCGAGGCGGGTCACGGCGCTCTCGTCCCTCACAAGGACGCGGCGCGGGCGAGTGTGTCGCTCTGCTCCAGGTGGTGGTGCAGCTCGGCTTTGCAGACCGTGACGGCGCTGCAGCGGAGAGACGTGACGGCCGGCACCTCCTCGTCACCTGAAACACGCAGTCAGACACTCATCACCCAGGTAAACTCATCACCCAGGTAACGTGGGTGGATCTTAAAGGGGACCTATTATGGCATCTAATACCTATTTTAAACAGGCCTTGAATGTCTTAAAAACAAGATTTTGATTGTTTTTTCTAAATAAATTAGAAATTCAGCCTCTAAAAACCATGTCTTTATCTTCCCATTCTCTAACCTCATTATCTATGCAGGATTCTGAGTGGGCGGGGCTATGATAATGAGGCACTGTGCTGATTGACTGCCTGAATGACACGATACACCGCTATGAAAAAATGGCGGAAGCTCCTGCCGGCGGAGTTACCGTGTCATAACTGCATGCGATGCGAGCGACAAAATCAATTCCATTGCTTTATTTTCTATTGCAGTGTCTCCCAACCTGGGTTCCGGGCCCCCCCCGGGGGGCGCCAAAGATCTCTGGGGGGGCGCAAAACTTTGTCTGCTTTGAGGATATGCAGTTGTAAAAATATTTACACATGTTAAATAAATTTAAAAAATCATAATAACACACCTAAAAAAATACAGTAATCCAAGTCTGTATAAACCCACTTAGAAATATATTTTGGTCATTTTAAAATACTAAGTTATTTATCAGGATAAAAACTTAAAAACGTATTATTATATAATTATTCAACATCTAATCATACTACTACTCCGACAGGTTGTTAAAGGAAAAATGTAAAAAAAAATTTGCTCTCTCTCTCATATTAAGAGAGACATTTTTCAGAAATATTTTTATGTCCTTGCAGTTATTTGTGCATATTTTATACATTGGTGACACAAAAGGAAGGTGAGAAAAACAAAGTCATATGTATACAGGGTAAACCAAAAAGAAATGTATCAAAAAAACATAATTAATGTTCATTTTTTTCAATTAAAGGTTTGTAACGAATAACTTTACTCTTTTGCTGCTAGTACGTACGGGTCGGGGGGCCCGGCTGGTCTTAGACACAAGTGGGGGGGGCTCCAAGGAAAAAAGGTTGGGAACCACTGTTCTATTGGACTGTCCTAACTGGCCACAGCGACGCAGAGCTGCGCAGCATGACGCGGCGCGCCATTTTGAGCTGAACATTTGTCGGACGTCCTGCTTCTATTTTCTTCCTGTAGCTTGCGTTGAAAGCCGGTTGAAAGCGCTGTAGGAAACAGTCACAGATGAGGAACGGCTGATCCAGTTAGTTGAAATGAGAAGTTATCTCTATGATTCCTCCTCATTTCACTACAAAAACCTCAATAAAGTGGCAGCTGCTGGAGGGAGATGGACAAAGAGCGTCCGATGTCACGCAGTGCTACGCGATAGTCGGACGCTCTCATGCAGTTAGGATACGGTGTTTAGTTGTGGGCGTGGTTTGCATTTTGGTCACGTAACGAAGATACGCAGAATCTTATTGGCTCGTAGATCCACATCACACTGGACGGCTCATCCGGGCGGCTGTACAGACACTGCAGAATTTGGTTGCTTTCCTCCTTCTCTGAGTTGACAGGCTGAGGGGAGACCACTTTATATTAGGCCAGGGCAGTATTACGGTAATACCGTATACTGTCGGTGTCTAAAAATAGCAGCGGTATCATTTTCATGCCGTCATGAAAAAATGCAATGGACTTATATAAGAGATAACAATTAAATATCAAATAAAAGTCATTTAATGCCTAAAATTGATTCCAAGTCCAGTAGCACTTATGTATGGTTGAATTTTCAGTTTTACTTAAATAGTTGAATATGTTTTAGCCTACATTTTGACTTTCCATAAAGTTTATGAACGTGATGTCATCACCTGACAGCGCGGAGGGGAGAGAGGAGAGAGAGGGGGAGAAAGATGGCAGGTCGCGAGTGACTTGGTGTCAAAAAAGAAAACGACCTCGAACTAACAAAGTCAATAAAAACAAACAATTCTAAAAAAGCTGGAGGCCAAGTATGAATCTGATTCAGTGCGCAAATTAATGCGAAAGTGCACTTTCCTCGCCCGTCGTTACCGTGGAGGATATGAGACTGATGATAAACGCACTGGCTGAAATCAAGGCTGAATTGTATTTGCACTTTTTTTTATAAGCAGCATTTGTTGTTAATAAAAGTTGTTAATATTAAGCATGTTATGTTGTTATTGTTCAGTAATGGTGTTTGGTATTCAGTTTCTGAACGGTGACGGCTCAAGCCAACAGTTTGGTAATACCACTTGAGGCTTACGTCATCATTTTTTAATTAGTCACGGTAATACCCTATGCCGGGGTAAAATGTGGAGGAAGTTTGATGGCATCAAAATTTGGATACCGCCCAAGCCTACTTTATACATGTTAAAGCAAGGAAAAACCTGTTTTTCATAATAGGTCCCCTTTAAATGTGAGAACAGCAGAGGGGCGGCGAGCCTTACCCAGGCCGGAGGACGACGACTCGCTGTCCGCCAGGGAGGAGGAGTCGGCCTGGTCGTGTGACAGTCCCTCCATGAGAGGGATGGAGACCTCGGAGGAAGGGACGGACGAGTCGTAGATGCCCGAGTCCCGGGGCGGCGGCAGTTCTGGCGCCGAGGGCGCGTCCTCCTCCACCTGGGCAGGTGAGGGGCACGACTCGTCCTGGAGGACGGAGGGAGCCGAGAGGGACGAGGAGGAGCCGGATTCTTCAGGAGAAACTCCAGATGTTCCAGTCGTGGATCTGAAAGAGACGAAGATGTAAAAGATTCAACTTCAGCTTTAATGATTCAGATTGAGACGACTTTATTGATCCCTTTGGGAGGAAACTCACATCTCCATCTCACTCAGCACTGTCATATACAAGAACCAAGAAAGGAGAAAGAAAACACAAAAACCAAGATAGATAGATAGGTAGACAGGTCGATAGGTAGATAGCAGTGGCGATTCCTCTAAGGCTGCAAGGGAAGTTCAGCTTCCTCTAAAATGTCAAAAAAATAAATGGTCAAATATGTACTGTTGTGTTTATATTTCATTGACTATATATGCGCTAGAAGGCGATCACCTTTAGTTCAGAATCAGCATCTTATCACAGGTCACGGACGCGACTTCCTTCTCATTCAGTCCTGCAGCTTCACAGTAACAGCAGAAGCTCAGCGTCTACACCAGGGGTCGGCAACCCGCGGCTCTTTAGCGCCGCCCTAGTGGCTCCTGGAGCTTTTTCAAAAATGTTTGACCTTTTTTTTCCTTTTTTTCTTCTTTTTTCCTTTTTTTCTTCCTTTTTCCTTTCCTTTTTAAATCGCGTTTTTTAATTTCTCCATATTTCGACTTTTTTCTCGGAATTTCAACTTTTTTCTCGGAATTTCAACTTTTTTCTCGGAATTTCAACATTTATCTCGACATTTCAACTTTTTTCTCGAAGTGCATAATGAAAAAAAAAATCTTCCCCCAGTTCTAACTAATATAGAAACATGCAGCATGTGTTGTCTTCATTTTAAGGCTGATACAAGACTTTAAATTTTTTGCGGCTCCAGACATATTTGTTTTTTGTGTTTTTGCTCCAATATGGCTCTTTCAACATTTTGGGTTGCCGACCGCTGATCTATGGGAAGCTAGAGTGGGTTGTTCCACTGCAGCCAAACAGACCGTCATTGGTCCTCTCTGGGAGTTTATGAATCCCTTTCTGATTGAATGCGAAATGAGCGAATCAGTGATCTAGAGATATAAACACTGCCGGAGAAGTTTTGTAGCTTCATTCCGTCATTCCGAGTTGATCTGGAGAGTTTGGAAATCCTCGTAGTGACTTTTGTCTTTGTTAAAACGATAAGTGACACTCAGCAACTTGTTTCTAGCGTTTGGAGACTGTACTGGTGTTATTGACTACGTGTACATGCAGTCAAAATTCAGGTTATTGCTAATATTCCGGTTACTGAAACATTCGGAATATTCCGTTTACATGCGTGAGCAAACAGGGTTATCCCTGTATGCATGGTAATTAATCATTTGGGATATCTGGATTAAACCAGCGACGCACAGAGAACGTCATGACGCAATTCCCGTCATTTCAGCTTCTTCTTCCTGTATCCAAATTCACAACAAATGCTGCTTCACGCAACTTTTCACTCACCTTCTTGTAAATCTCGCTATCTCGGTACTTTCTACCATCTACAAATGCCAAAATGTTCATATCCTTCATTACATTTATGAAGTGATTAGTCTCCTCCTGGTCTTGTGTTTCTCCGTGTTTATAAGAACTTCCTGGACTCAAAAGACCAGGATTCCTTGTGAACAGAGCATGTGCAGAAAACAAATTCATGTTCCATTTGATGGGGATATTCCGTTTGGCGTTTACATGACTGAATATTCGGGTTTTAAAAGGAGTAACCCAGGGCTCATATTCGGGTTTTTAAAAACCTGAATATGAGCAAATTAGGGTTATTCAAAAGGGTTATTGGTGTTTACATGGCCGTTCAAATTCGGGTTATTGCCAATATTCAGGTTTTAAAAGGGTTATTGACTGCATGGAAACGCAGTCACTGACTCTGACTTCTGTTGCTCTACAGTTATTGTCCCCGTAGAGCAGCGGGTGCTGCTGTAGCCGCTCCACCGTTGCAAAGCATTCGCAGCCGGATCGTAGGGTAGAATTCACATACAAATAAACTGACACAATTTATGATGCAAGGTGAAAATGAGCTTCCCCTCCTTAAAAAACCAACAGCCGCCACTGGTAGACAGACAGGTAGACAGGTAGACAGGTAAGACAGATAGATAGGATATAAAAGTATAACTTTTCTCCACCTTAGAGAGGATTCCTGCATCGACACGGAGCAGCATGGGAGGTCTGGACTGGGACACAGATCTGGACTGGGACAGAGATCCGGACTGGGACACAGATCCGGACTGGGACAGGGTCCAGGGCTTGATCCGGGACTGGATCCGGGCCCCAGCAGGACCACGTTCCTCCTGGGCGCCCCATCGGCCCCCTCCGCCGACGGCAGCCTCACCACCACCTCGTTCAGCACCAGGCCGGAGTCGGCGGGGCGCGGCGAGGAGCAGCCGGGCTTGGGGGACGGGCCGGGGGCCGGGACGGCGGGGAGGAGCGGTGCTCTGGACGGGTCTCCCGGGGACGGAGAGGACGGAGAGGAGACGCGGCCGGGGGCCAGCTGCTTCTCAAACCAGTCGGGGTTCTGGCTGACGTACTGGTGCATGTTGCAGATGGAGACGTAGAGCGAGCGGCCTGACTTGCTGCGGAAGTAGTTCCTGCGGGAGACGTTGACGGGGTGCGGGTCGTGATCCGCCAGCCCCGCCTGGCTCAGGTGCAGCCGGCCGTAGAGCTGGGGCAGCTGGTCCATCATCTTGTACCTGGACACGGGGAAAATAAAAGAAACTCAACAAATCTGGGATCACTTATTGATCGTCCCGATCGACCTGCTGCGGTTGAGTTGACAGACCGGGTGAGTTTACAGATACAGGGTTCTAGGGCTGGGGATCGATTCAAATATCAAGAATCGATTCGATTCCGATTCAGAATCGATTATCACGCTTTGATTCAATCCAATTCGATTCGATATTGATTTGGGTTACTGTTAATAAAACTGTTTTTTCAGCTGTTGCATGAATTATATGACTGTAGTTATGCAACATATTACTACTAGTATTATATTTAGATTAAACAGCAAGTATTGCAGCTAATGATGCTGTAAGGACCAATCAGCTCCCAGAATGCTGATAGAACTGCTTTCAGAAACATCTTGTGGGTCAGAATTACCAAACAGATCCAGGGAGGAAACAGAGACAGATGAAATCGCTTTTGTTTTTTCCCCATTTATGAGAATTTGGTTTTTAACATTTATGCAAATGTAACCCCAAGACAGTATATAAAGCAAAGAAATATAGACAATTTATGCAATTATAACTGAAAACTTTAATGTTTTCATACCTTTAAACATATTTAAAGGCAAAAACATGGCACCAGTTATTCTCATGTCCAACAAAATATTCCTTTTTTGGGCATAAACAAAAAATTACCAGAAGTTGTAATGTAATGATGACAAAAAAACTTTTTTTTTTTTTTTTTTTTTAAATCGATCTTTAGACATATGAATCGATTTTTAGGAATGAATATGAGAATCGATTTAAAATTGGAGAAACGATCTTTTCAACACAGGCCTACAGGGTTGGCAGACTCAGGTGAGGCACCTGGGAGGGCAGATGGGTTTTTACCAGGGAAAGAGAGGCGGCAGAGAGCCATTGTTCTTTGTTTGATTGTTTGCCAATGGAATAAACCTCAAGAAAATGTATTTTTTGCCTGGACAATGGACTCCGTTTACCCTGCATAAATTCACTCCCTAGGTGTCTCAGTGGCCGTTTGACTTGAATCAGTTTATTATAGTTTGATACTTTTGAGTTTTTTAATAATTCACTCAAGGTAATTGATTCAAGGTAAAATTGCCTGGATACTTACCTGCTGGACTCTACTGCCCTTACTTTTAAACAACTTGTGCTTTTTATTATTTTACCTGTTTTCTTATCATTTTATTTGTTATTTACTGTTTAATTGTGTCTTGCTGCTTTTAATGTTGATGAAAAGTACCTTGAATTACCTTGTGTTGAATTGTGCTCTACAGATAAACGTGCCTTGCCATGGATACACCTACCTGGGCGCCAGGCTGAGCATGGTGGGGATGTCGTTTTCCGTGGAATAGTCGAAGTACACCGCCATGTGGCGGCTCAGCTCCTGGTCTCCGCCCTCCTCGCTCTGCTTGGCCAGACGCAGCTTCTCCGCGATCATGGCCACGGCCACGACGAACAGGTCGCCGCTCGACACGCTGGTGGGGGAGCTGCTGCTGCTGCCGCCGTTGCCACGGCGACTGATCGGCGTCTTCCCCCTGCGACTCTTCCTCTCCACGTAGTATCTGCAGGACGGACAAAGATTAGATTAGAGACAAAACCAAAATGAAATCAAAAGTAATTGAGTCATAAACGAAGAAGCACGAGCTCCTCCGAGCCTTTTCTTCCAGTGATGAATAACGTGCTCGATGTTTGTGATGTTCAAACTCACATTTCAATTAGGATCTTAGAACTGATAACTATTGATGATTAATGTACTGTCCCCATCTCTTTGTGACATCAGAGTGTTGAATTCTGATTTAATTCGGATCCATAAAATCTTCAAAGATTTTGAAGAAGGAAAATCATTTTTTATATCTTTTATTTCAAACTCGAAGCAAAATAAATAAATAAAACAGCAGAATAATAAATCAATAACATAAACAATAATAATCACTAAATAATAAATGTACCATCGTAACTAAAGTAGAAGAGAATTAATAAATATAATAGCAAATGTGTCGTGCTCGAAAAAGAAGTAGGAAGTAAAAAACTCATGAACTCAATACTATTTTTTCCAGTTGGACCCTCATTATTAAATATGAAAGAAAAGAAAAAAATTGCCATAGTTAAAGGTTGCACAAATTAATAGTAAGAATTTATTTCCCGTGAGTCCCTGTATTTATCTATACGTAAAAGCAACATTATTTATGATTTGGATTTATATACGCCCGTGTACAATCTTAATCATTTAAGATGGATAAAAGACAGATTGATAGAAAGTACGAGCACAAAACTGGAAAACCAAAGAGGGATCAAGAAGAAGAAAGACAGCAAAGACCTGCGGTGGAATGATAGATAGAAAAAAAGGAAACAGAAGACAAACATGACGATTCAGGGACAAAAGGAAAAAGAAATCGCCAAATAACCAAAGAATGAGCAGGAGATGATTTCCAAACAAGGGATTGGACAATTTAAATAATCAATCAAGCATAAAATCCAAACAAATAAACATTAAAAAGAACATAAAGCTTCTATCACATGCAATAACTGCGGGGCTTGTGCGCTTTGTTAAATAACGGAGTTTCAGCACCATCTAGTGGCCGCTGGCGGAACTGCAGCTCAGTAAAAGTACCGTAGGCCTTTGGAGCAGACGGTGATGATGAGATTAGCTTCATCCAGCTGTCGGCTGAGCCACGACATCTGTCCTTCTTTGCACATCTCCAGGTGCTCCCACAAGTCCAACACAACCTGAGCACAGAAATGCAATATTTTTCAAAATCTTTCCTCTGTTCCTAATTCTATGTAAAGTTTTTTATACGGGATCACATCACCGTCTCACCTCACAGCCGCAGAAGTCCTGCAGGAAGTAGGCGAAGCTCTGGATGACGCCGGTGTGTTTGGGACAATCTCTGTTGGAGTAGCAGATGAAGACTTTGGGCCGGGGCCACGGCCGATCGCTGTTCAGGGCGGCGCTCTGATTGGACGACTCGCTGCTCTCCTCATCCAGTTGGCTGTAGATGTTTTCTAAAATCAGGATAAGATGGATATCTTTTAACATTTTATCATCAACTTAAAACTAACAGCGACAAAAATGAACATTGTACCCTCAACACGAGAACATAGTCGTAACCTTAATCCATCCAGTAGTTTCTTTAAACACTTCTAAATTAATATGTCACATAGATGTGTGAGTTTTAAGCCAGTGTGCAAGATTTGTTTAGATTTATTTCAGACCTAAAAAATGTAAAAATATACAGGACTGTCTCAGAAAATTTTAATATTGTGATAAAGTCCTTTATTTTCTGTAATGCAATTAAAAAAACTAAATTCTCATACATTCTGGATTCATTACAAATCAACTGAAATATTGCAAGCCTTTTATTATTTTAATATTGCTGATTATGGCTTACAGTTTAAGATTAAGATTCCCAGAATATTCTAATTTTTTGAGATAGGATATTTGAGTTTTCTTAAGCTGTAAGCCATGATCAGCAATATTAAAATAATAAAAGGCTTGCAATATTTCAGTTGATTTGTAATGAATCCAGAATGTATGACATTTTAGTTTTTGTAATTGCATTACAGAAAATCACAGTATTATAATTTTCTGAGACAGTCCTGTATATATTTTTAATAAGAAAACTAAACTGTCAGCTAACCTAAATATCACTGGTCAGCTTAAATGTTAAAAAGGTTAAAAACCTGGAAAGCTTCAGAAATTTCACCAAGCATTTCTAAAAAAGTATTTTCAAGAATTCTTTACAAGAGAGTTTGTGAGTGAAAAGCCGATATTAAAAAAAAGGTAAAATAAAATTTTTACGTATTTGGAAAAAACAAAACAAACAGGCTCCTCTCCTTCCAGCACAAGTGGGTTTAAGTTTCAGCAATAAACCATCAACTTCCTGGAAGACGGACGAATTAATCCTCATGAGTTAAAACACTTTTTGACACCTGAAAAGGTTAAATTGTCTGGATTTTATTCTCTGGATGGGCTCACCTTGCTGCTTCTTGCGACACATGACGGTGAAGAGGGTGGCGAAAGCAGACATGATGACCAGAGGAACCGTGATGGCCATGGCTCGGATTGGCCCCGCCCAGGGGGAGTGGACTGGTGGGCAAAACAAACACACCCTGCATGAGACAACTCTCCACGACTGCAGGTATAAACGTCATATTCAAAAACTAAAGAGAAGTACATATAACAGCACACTTTTCATTAATCTGACAACTGGATCATATCTGAACGACCTTGTGGTCCTTTTCTTGTTATGACCCAACGATCTGGCAGATTTGAAATAATTATTAAAAATGAATGGCAAAAAGACCTTGTTATATCTACTTTGACATGTTTCAATTACACATGTACAGAGGTGGGTAGTAACGAGTCACATTTACTCCGTTACATTTACTTGAGTGAATTTTGGGAAATTTTGTACTTTTAGGAGTAGTTTTGAATCACTATACTTTTTACTTTGACTTGAATAGATTTGTGAAGAAGAAACTGTTACTCTTACTCCGCTACATTAGGCTACATTGAGCTCGTTAATTTTCTTTTATCAATCTCATGACATCACTGAGTGATTCTTTGGGAAAAATGTTTGTTTTTGCATGTTTTGCCACATTTACACAGACTCAAACACACACAGAGTTTCTATGAGTTCATGGGCTTGTTCTAGTTCTGCCTGGTTAAAAAAGAAAAGTACAAAGGCTTGAAATTTTGTGCTACTTCTGCTTAATTTATTTTTTTATTCTGTTATTTTATTATTTATTAAAGTACTTGAATTTACTTAGCTTATTTTAATTTAAGCTATTTTTTTATTAATTTTAATTTATTTTATTTTATTGATTTAATTTGCCTGAAGATGATAATTTTGTACTTTTGTCTATTAGAATGGTTGTGTTAAAAAAATAAATCAGACGTTACTCAACAGTTACTCAGTACTTGAGTAGTTTTTTCACCAAGTACTTTTTTACTTTTACTCAAGTAATTATTTGGATGACTACCCGGTAGTTTTTACTTTTACTTGAGTCATATTATTCTGAAGTAACAGTACTTTTACTTGAGTACAATTTTTGGCTACTCTACCCACCTCTGCACCTGTAATCTTCCTCAGAAGATGTCATGTTGTGACAGGTACTTGTTTGCTGTTTTATGGAAAATGTCAAGCTCATGTCAACGTAAAGAAAACCTCTTTAACCTCTCTGAAAAAACAACCATTAACAAAAGAAACGGTTTGAAAGATATGGATGTAAAAGTTTAAAGTAAAAGCTGATTTTTCAAGTCTACTTCTGTTTCTGTGCTGCCACCTACTGGTAACATATTTTTTTAAATTAAGCACATGGTTGAGTTTCTCCAGTTTTTATTTTGTTGCACGGAGCGGAGGTCCAACTAGGAGCGGTTCAAAGACGAGTGTGAAGCTAAAGAGAACCAGCATCTCAGAATCTGAGCCGGAGACGGCTGGAAAACCCTCTCTGGGTTGAGTCTTGGGTTGAGGGAGGACCGGGACGGATCAGTGCGGATCAGTGACGCAGAGCGAGATCTGAGCCAAGAGGCGAAACTCTGAGACTGGAGGAATGAGATCACGGACACAAGCGGGTGGGATGAGGTTCTTCTGCCAGGTCGGTTGGACTCTCCCTCCGAGGTGCTGGGAGAGGTTGAGTCATCTGGGAGGGACTCGGACTTTAGCCGCTGCTCCTCCATAACCAGAGGAGCCAACTGGAGATCCCGGGACCCAGCAGGCCCGGGAACGCCACCTACTATTCAGTAAGTTTCCTTTCAGCTTCTTCTGTCAACTTCCACTATGTTTAAAGGGGGCCCATTATGAAAAACGCGTTTTTTCTTGCTTTAACATATATAAAGTGGTCTCCCCTCAGCCTGCCAACTCAGAGAAGGAGGAAAGCAACCAAATTCTGCAGTGTCTGTACAGCCGCCCGGATGAGCCGTCCAGTCTGATGTGGATCTACGAGCCGTTCAGATTCTGCTCCCTTTCGTTACGTAACCAAAATGCAAATCACGCCCACAACTAAACACTGTGTCCTAACTGCATGAGAGCGTCCGACTACCGCGTTGCACTGCGTGACATCGGACGCTCTCTGTCCATCTCCCTCCAGCAGCTGCCACTTTATTGAGGTTTTTGTAGTGAAATGAGGAGGAATCATAGAGAAAACTTCTCATTTCAACTAACTGGATCAGCCGTTCCTCATCCATGACCGTTTCCTACAGCGCTTTCAACCGGCTTTCAACGCGAGCGGCAGGAAGAAAATAGAAGCAGGTTGTCCGACAAATGTTCAGCTCAAAACGGCGCGCTGCGTCCAGTTAGGACAGTCCAATAGAAAATAAAGCAATGGAATTAATTTTGTCGCCGACGCTCGCTCACATCGCATGCAGTTATGACACGGTTTAATAGTGTACGCAGCCGCTGCTCTTCTGCCCAGAGCGATGCTTTGTGCCCCCCCCTGCTACACGTCATTCAGGCAGCCAATCAGCACAGAGCCTCATTATCATGGCCCCGCCCACTCAGAATCCTGCATAGAGAATGAGGTTAGAGAATGAGAAGATAAAGACATGACTTAGAGACTGAAACTCTAATTTATTTAGCAAAAACAATCAAAAGCTTGTTTTTAAGACATTCAAGGCCTGTTTAAAATAGGTATTAGATGCCATAATAGGTCCCCTTTAAGGGATCGTGTGGAAACAAACGCAGACATCAGCTGCAGCATGAAGCTGTTAGACAGATTATTGTGGATCAGTTCAGTTCAACTTTATTCAACCTGAAGGTAAATAGTCCTCTGGCACAGCAGACGGATAAAACCGATTTAAAAAAAGCGCCATAAAAAAGGGTCAACAGTGTTTTGTCGCTATGAAAAGATGACAAAAAAGACGTTGGTCCCCTTTTTATAAACAGCCTCACAATTCGCCTCAAATGTCTGTTTACTGTCAATAACTAAGATATTTGTACGTATCAACACCTTCCACTATCCCACCTTTTATAGTGGTCAGTTCTTGAGCTTCTAAAATCAATCAGAATGTCTTTGGTTTTAGAGATGTTCATATACGCAAGTGTGTGTGTGTGTGTGTGTGTGTGTGTGTGTGTGTGTGTGTGTGTGTGTGTGTGTGTGTGTGTGTGTGTGTCTCACCCTGGCTGACGTGGTACTGCGTTTGCCTCCTGGTTGTGTTGCTGTCGTCTCTCAGCTGAAACCAAACAGAGCAGACAGAACAAAGATGTCTCAGCAGCATAAATGTACGGTAACATCGTTGTGCGTTCTCCTCTTTAAGTCGTCCTTCTCGACATTTTATTCTTCATTAAAGCTGCGTTCATGTACCTCGATGATGTAGGTCCCCGGTGTGACACTCTGGAGGACGCACGTCGTCCTGGCCTGGTTCCCGTCCTGCAAAACATTTATGAACACATGAGACCAATGGCTGCACCACATGCTGAAGGTTTTAAAGCTCAACATCTCTGTCCACCATCGAACCTGGAACTCAGATGATAGTTAGGATGACCCAGCTTTCCACCAGCACTTAAATGCAGCATGTATGGACAAATCTGTGAGGCTTCTTGGAGGAAAAGAGTCTCAAATCTAGTGATGTTCGATTTCACTGATTTCCTTTCCGATCCTATATTGAGTAAAATTCAGGCTGATACCGATTCGATACTGATACATTGTGGAAATATACCTAATGTGCCTGATAATTCTAAAAAAATTGGTGTATTTTAAATATCTTGAGAATAAAAGACATCAGAGTAACTTATTCAACTATTTATTTTAAAGTCAGAAGCATACTGAGGAAGCGGCATCATTCACAATACAGCCAAGCTTTAAAACAACAGAAAAACCAGTGTTTGAAAGGTGTTTCCATTACTAAAAAAAGGTCCTAAGTAAAATAATAAAACTATTAAAATAAATTAGAATAAGAACTACTATAAAAATGAAAAAAGTAGTTCCTACCAGCAGCGTGTCATTCAGACAAAATCTGAATAGTTCAATTACTTTCCACCCTATTCCTGTTAATGATATCATCACCACAAACGACTGAAGTATCAAAAGTATTGATTATTTTAATTTGAGAATCGATTTTAGAGCATACAGATCTGGTATCGGAAGTATCGATATTTCAGTATCTCAATACCAGATTTGTGCACGCATATTTAATGATGAGGCTTTTTGAATTAGTAATTATTGTTTTGTCCGTAACTTCGAGCAAGTTACTCACGCACAAATCTAACAATACGCACACACAAATGTTCCGGGTGGATTTTCTCTCCATGCACAACACTCGAACCTCCCGGCGCGGATGCACAGGTGTGCAGAGGCCCGACTGCTGTCTTTCATTTTCTTTCACCCGCTTCTTTGAAATTGGTACATAAACCAGAGCAGCGCCGCGAATGCCTTTGAGAAAAACCCAAGTCAAGGTGTGCAGCCGTATCCAGGTTTGTTTTTCGTGTGACTCATGGCGTCGGGGTGACAAAGACTTGAAAAGAGAGTCGTTGGGAGACGTGCAGGAAGAAGCAGACAGGACTAACAAAAGGCTTTTTACCCCGTCGTCCTGTGTGGACATGAACAGGCAGAAACACCTGATGTGGTTAGATATCGAGGCCAGATTACGGCTTCTCTCAGAGGGAGAAATCAAAGGCTGTAAAGTCACTCCCAGTGGCCCCGGCAGGAGGAGGAGGAGGAGGAGGTGAGGAAGGTCGGCTCGCACTGGATCAGCGGTTCTCAACCTTTTTGAGGTCCTGGACCCCTGAAAATTTCTGATTGTTTTTTTTGTTTTGTTTTTTTAACATTACTGCAATTTCAACTTTGCAAGTTAATGAGCCATTAATTCCAAGAGCTTCATACAAATATTTCACAATAAAAGCATTTTAAAGAAATCAATGGTGTATGCCCACTGAAACTAGGAGGCTCATAATTTGAAAAGGATGCAGATCCTGTTACATTTGTATCAACAGTGTCGTGCAGGAATTTCAACAAGGCAAACAGGTTCAAGATTTCTTTTTAAAATACAACAAATTACAGGACTGTCTCAGAAAAATTTGAATATTGTGATTTTCTGTAATGCAATTACGAAAAAAAAATGTCATACATTCTGGATTCATGACAAATCAACTGAAATATTGCAAGCCTTTTATTATTTTAATATTGCTGATCATGGCTTACAGCTTAAGAAAAACTAAAATATCCTATTTAAAAAAATTTGAGTATTCTGGGAATCTTAATCTTAAACTGTAACCCATAATCAGCAATATTAACATAATAAAAGGCTTGCAATATTTCAGTTGATTTGTAATGAATCCAGAATGTATGACATTTTCTTTTTTTTTTTTTTTTTTTTTTTAAATTGCATTACAGAAAATAAAGAATTTTATCACAATATTCTAATTTTCTGAGACAGTCCTGTACACTTGTAAAGAGAAAAAGAAGGTCATGTGACCCTCTTTAGTTAAGGTGGCTAAAGGTCTCAGTCCAATTTATGTAAAATAATAATCTATTTCTACAAATGTCAGAGGATCTTTAAAAAACTAGACTGCATACTGCATTAGAGGGTTGGAGGCAGGAAACTGGTTGAATTTTGAATAATTCCTACATCCATGTAAAGAAAAACTAACAATTGACCAAACTAACAGTATTAATGATGAGGAGAAGGGGAAAGGGAGACTCGTCCGGACACAGGAGATGATGCGTTTCACAGATCTGCTGTGAGCTGATTCACGTGTTTGTACTTTGCGGGCGATCTCGGATCCCGTCGGGAGGGATTTCCTAGTAAATGTCTTCTGGGAAATCTTGAAAAACGATTTAGAGAAGATAAAAAGAATAAGGAAAGCTGCTCTGAAAGCTGAAAGGTGACACGAGAATAGAAACCCTGATTCTGCATGAACTAGTTTATGAAAACAGGGAAAGGCCACTTAATGACAAAGACGTCTCAAACCTGAAAATGTTGTTACAAATTACATTTAAAAGAAAAGGAGAAAGTGAAAAACATTCATCATTAGGATTATCAATCCTCTTGTTTCCGAGGCCTTTCTCATCTGGTAAGAATTACATTTTTTGATCAATATTCATGACTACAAGTGTCTTGAATCAGACTTTTGTGTAAACGTCAGGAGAGTATTTTAACATCCGACCCAAAAATCTGAATTTCCGTTGGGAGCCGGATCCACTTGTAGCTGTTCTCGGGGAAACTACCCCTTTGTCTTTTGCCAACAAATATCAGAAAACGGCTATTCTGTTTGGAACTGTGATTGCAAAAAAGCTTGGAGGGCAGACACTGCACCCACATATGATTTGTGGCTGAGATAAATGGCAGGTATGTTTCACCTGGAGAGATGGAGACTTTGTAACGAAGACAGGGAAGACATGTTTAAGAAAATGTGGGACCCTGTACTGCAATGGTTTCAAAGACAAGACTAATGTATCAATGGGAAACTCCTTGCTATGTTTACTACTCATTTTACTTTTTACAATTTTCTTTAATTATAATTAGTTTACTGTAGTGAGTGTGACCATTACTATTTTCTTACAAGATGTGCTGAATCTGTTCAAGTTTTGTTTGTTTTGAGGGTGGAGGGAGGGTTTTTCTTTTATTTATTTATTTTTCTAAAAGGACAAAAACATACACAAAAAGTAAATAAATAAACTGGAAAGGAAAAAAATATAATAAGTGAGTGAATAAAAATATGGAAAATAACACCAGTAAATAACAATAGGGGCATCAAAACACAAACACAAATACCTACAGATACCTAAAGTAAATGACAGCAATAAAACAGCATTCAGCGGACAATGAAGTTCTATAAACCAGAGAATAATGGGAACCAAAATTCTTGAAAAAGATGGCCCCGATTATATTTTTCAAAGGTTAGTTTTTCTAAGGGTAGAAATGCTGTGAGTTGATCTACAAAAGTCTTACAAGATGGAGGGGAATCATTCTTCGAAAAATAAAAGTACACATTTCTTTGCAAAGTAAGTGATCAAAATTAATATCCTGCATCTTTGTTATCTAGTTGTAAATTATATGTCATTTAATAAATATAAACTACTGCTTAAATCCAATCTTTTGTCCAGGGTTAATTGTGTAAGGGAATGAATTGAATTCCAATAACTTTGTAAACGGTCGCATTCCCAGAACATATGCATGAATGTCCCCTCTATCTTTTTACATCTAGGACACTTTGACGAAATATCCTTTGATATTTTATGCATTTTTATTGGAGTTAAGTAGAATTTCTGGACTAATTTAAAGTTAGCTTCCTTAATTTTATTACTTGTAAATGGAAAATGTACTCTTTCACAGATATTTAACCAGGCATCCTTCTCCCAAATCTTTTTTAACAACTGAAAAAAAGATCGACCTTCTCCTGATAGGATGTTGTAGACTTCACTGATCTTTCCTTTTATTGCGTCTGAAAATAACAAAGTTTCTTCAATTTCAGATAACCTAAGCCGTAATTTCTTTTGAATAAGTGAATAAGTAATGTTACGAATTTGTAAATATTTAAAAAAAAAAGTGTCTATTAGGATTATTATATTCTGATCTTAGGTCAATAAATGATTTTACTTGCATGTTCAAATTTAACATACCTTTGAATTGTGTTACACCGGAGCTCATCCACTGACCTATATTAACCATTGTGATTTGAGTATTGAAGTCTGGATTTTGAAAAATCGAAGAATAAATAGATGTACAGGGATAAACATATATTAAAAAAAATAATCTGAATTTCCAACACTTTGTGCGTTTCTGAGTAGGCCTGTGTTGAAAAAAATCGATTTTCCGATTCTAAATTGATTCTCATATTAATTCCTAAAAATCGATTCTTATGTCTAAAGATCGATTTCTTTTTCATTTTTTTTCCTCTTCATCATTTTCGCCAGGTGAACTTTAATCCCAGTAGTCGGACACACAGTTTGTCATGACACTTCTGAAAAATGCCAGGTGCTTCATGGCAATATGAGTGCGTGGTGACAGAATAAATTAGATAAGCTAAAATGATTTGTTTACTGCATGAACTGTTGCAATTTCTTTCTTTTTTGCACTTTAAATGGATATTGAAAGGCCTGTTTGAGTTATTTATTTCACAATAATTATTGTGAAATTATTATTTCACTAGTTATTTTACAGTCATATAATTCAGGCAACAGCTCAAAAAACATTTTAAATAACACTAAGCCAAATCAATATCGAATCGGATTGAATCATGATAATCGATTCTGAATATTAAGAATCGGAATCGAATCGATTCTTGACATTTGAATGGATACCCAGCCCTATTTCTGAGCCCGAGGGATGGATTGAGAGATACAGAGAGGGCGAGGCCTCACCTGTTTGCAGCGCTGCAGCCTGAAGGGGCCGTCCTGACGGAGCTTGTAGTACAGGTAGTAGAAGGTGAAGCCGAAGGAGCCGGGAGCCTGATCGAACGCCACGTGAAGGTTCGACCCGAGCTGAGACACGTTCAGGGTCTTCGGTTTCCAGACTGCAGACACAGAAACAGAACCAGCTCCACTTTCATGCAGAATAACATTAAAAGAAACAACCTAATCTTTGGTATATTTAACAAAAGCAGATCCCTTCTTCCAAGTTTTAGATCTGTTGCATTAATTTAGATAAAATAAAAACCATCTGCTCTCTATTCCACCTGTAAGCTCGACTTATGAACACCTTTGCCCTGTTTTTCTGCCAACAAAGCTTTTAATTTTAGGAACATTGTTGTTATCAGCTACACAAACTGTGGGTCTCTGAGCTTTCGGGCAGATTAAGTCTCCTCTCCGAGGGTTTTATTTCAAATTTGCAGTTTTTTGTTACAGAGTCGTCCTGTGTTTGTTGGACCGGTTTGAGGGAGACGGCGGTCCACCGATCCCCACTCCCCGTCTAACATGTGGCTTCGCTTATGACGACGACGCCGAGGCACTTACATGGTTTGCAGACCAGGTTGTCTGATCCGAGGAGGATTTCACATGCTGTTGGAGAAACAGAAATCATTACACATCTGTTGTCCTTACTGAGTAGCTCCGCAACAAATACTGACACCGTTGCCATGAGTAACTTACATCCACGTGGAGATAAAAACAAGTACAAGGAATGTTTATTATAATTAAATCCTGTCCATAGAGATTTAAAAACGTTAAAACTAACTCAGTGAATTTGCGTGGCGTTTTTTTCTCATCTTGTTTGCCACACAAAGCACTCTGATTGGTCCGAGGGCATCTTGGCCAAACTTGTTTTAACTTGTTTTGTTCAAAAGTTACAGCTGTGTTTGTTTATAATATTTATTCTAAGTTAAATAAAATGTTTTCTCTTTTTAATGACCTTTTTAGATGCACGTTAGATTAGGCCTGTGTTGAAAAAATCGATTTCCCAATTCTAAATCGATTCTCATTAATTCCTAAAAATCGATTCATATGTCTAAAGATCAATTTTTTTAATTTTTTGGGTCTTTTTTTTCTTTTTTTTTTCTTTTATTTATTTATGTATTTTTTTTCATCATTACATTACAACTCTTGGTTATTTTTTTGTTTATCCCCAAAAAATGAATGTTTTGTTGGACACGAGAATAACTGGTGCCATGTTTTTGCCTTTAAATATCTTTAAAGGTATGAAAACCTTAAAGCATTAGGTTATAATTGCATAAATTGTCTATATTTCATTACTTTATATACTGTCTTGGGGTTACATTTGCAAAAAATGCTAAAAACCAAATGCTCAAAAATTAAAAACCAAAATAGACCAAAAATGGAACAAATAAAAACGGAATGTGGGAAAAAATAAAACCGATTTCATCCGTCTCTGTTTCCTCCCTGGATCTGTTTGGTAATTCTGACCCACATGATGTTTCTGAAAGCAGTTCTATCAGCATTCTGGGAGCTGATTGGTCCTTACAGCATCATTAGCTGCCAATACTTGCTGTTTAATCTCAATATAATACTAGTAGTAATATTTTGCAGAACTACAGTCATATAATTCATGCAACAGCTCAAAAAACAGTTTTATTAACAGTAACCCAAATCAATATCGGAATCAAATCGGATCGAATCAAATCTTGATAATCGATTCTGAGTCTTAAAAATCGGAATCGAATCGATTCTTGACATTTGAATCGATCCCCAGCCCTACGTTAGATGCATATGTTATTAAATTAAATAAAACAGTAAAAGGCATTATGCAGGAAATACCTCTTTCAGCCACCAGGGGGCAAGATATTGATGACATGATTTAAAAAAATATTTAAAATTAATAAAACAAACTAATATTTCTACGTTATTGTTTGCATCGTTCTGTAATTACAGCCCCAACCACTAGGCGGCAGCGTCTGTTCTTTCGCCAACTCCCAGAATGTGAGAGATATGACAACAGACGAAATAAAGTATATTTTACACGAGCTAGAGCTGAAAAAAAAGGTTGTGAGCAGCTGCTTCATCTGGCCGTTTATTTATCTCGACCTTTGGTCTCCAACCAACTCAAGAGTGACCCGATGAAACTCTGCTCTGCTTTTACTTTGCCGTCAACCAAAAAAACATCTTCAGCAGTTAAGACGTAACTTAGGAGATGAATGTTGAAAATGTTTTAAGTCTTCTTGTCGTTAAATGCACCATTACAACCTTAAAGACTTGCAGACATCTGTGAAAACTAGCCCGTATAACTGTGTTTGTTGTGGCACCGCGGGTCCTCAGGCCCGGTATATTATGCTCTCTCGTTCACTATATCGCCCTCCAAGAGTTAATCACTGTAATTAGTTCCCAAATGTTTATTTGGACACTTAAAGAAAAAATTGCCAAGAAAAGAGTCGTAAATTCACAGGTGAGGATTAATTTTAAGTCGGGGGTCTGGGGGAGACTCACAGTTGGTCCTGAGGAAGGATGGAGGGAAGAAACTTTCGTTCATCAGAGACGGGAAGGGAACGACGCGGACCATGTAGTCGGTGTCGAAGGTCAGGCCGCTGAACGGCTGGCTGCTCATCTTCTGCGTAAGTAAACAACATCAGATCATATCAGAGACACTGGAGACGGTTAGTAAACAACGACTGTGACATCCTTTCTGACGTGATGCTGCAGTTATTTAGAGTTAACGCCTGCGGTTTCTACCGGGAACACCAGAGTACCGTATTTTCTGGACTATAAGTCGCACCAGCCATAAAATGCAAAATAAAGAAAGAAAACACATATATAAGTCGCACCGGAGTATAAATTGGATTTTTGGGGGAAATGTATTTGATAAAATGCAACACCAAGAACAGACATGTCATCTTGAAAGGCAATTTAAAATAAAAATAGAATAGAGGCAACAACAGGCTGAATAATTGTACAGTATGCTTACGTTACATGACACAACTGAGAACGTGGTTGGTATGTTAACATAACATATTAAGGGCCAATCCCAATACACCCCCCTACTTTCTACCACTAGCCCTAAAAATGAAGCCACAAATTTTAGGGCCCTTGTAATCTTCCCTAGGGATTGGGACACCACTTGCTACGTCACTGCGTGGTTTACGTTCGGGTATGTAAGCGACTGCGTAGTTACGTTTGCACATACGTCACACCATATCAGGAAGCTGAGAGATAAAAGCTGTTTTAATTTCAGCTGTAGCGCTGTTAATATGCCACTTTATTAAGTTTTAATATTTTTTCAGGCGTAAAAGTAACCGTTAAGATCCCCAACCTGGTCTCAGTTTATCCAAATAACGCCTGTTAAGCAATTTGCTCCGATGTTTTTGGAGATGAGAAGAGCCGACGGCGATTTATGGTTCCGCGTTAAATCGATTGTAATGCGGAACCATAAATCAGCCTTTATTCTGGCGAGATCTGAAGATACAACGCAACAACGACCAAGCGAGTGATTATGTACATACACTGAGTGAATATTATGAAAGTAAAATATATATTTCTCGCTAGAAATGTAATCAAAACGCATTTTTATGCAGAAACTAACTCAAAATATTGATTTTATTCACTAAAAATGAGAAATGTCAACGCCTTGGTTTTTTTTTTTGATTCAGTCTGAAAATGATGACGTAAAGCATTCTGGGAAATCTTTCTGGCCCTCGGTCGCGAAGTCAGCATCTGAAATCCCTAGCTCTGTAGGGCTAGATTCATACACACTAGCCCTCGTTATGTCCACTAGCCCTAGATGTAAAGAGGAATTGGGACACCACTACCCTCACAGGAACGCGCAAAAATTTAGGGGTAGGGCTGAAAAGTAGGGGTAAGGGGGGATTGGGACTGGGCCTAAGAGTTATTCACATAACTAGAGCATAAATAACATGCTAAGAAGTTTACCAAACCATCTGTGTCGCTCCAAATAACTAAAATCCAATGAATTCTTCATCCTCGTAGTCACTTTTAAACAACTCCGCTAACTCCAGAGGTAAGAAGATGCGGCGCTTCCTAGAGCGCCTTCTTGTGGTTAAGGAAATAAACATGTGAAATGATAAACCGGTAATACTGTGTTAATAATTTCACACATAAGTCACTCCAGAGTAAAAGTCGCACCCCCGGGCAAACTATGAAAAAGAAACGCGACTTATAGTCCGGAAGATACGGTATGTGCATCCCTGCTCCACAGTGGTCATTATTTATATTATACTGACTAGTTTGGACAGAATGAGGCATGTTTTATGATGGATTCATGTCAGGAAGCCATCACTTCACAGTCAGAGACAGTTCATACCGTGTTTTTGTAGGAGAAGTTGAGCTGCCGTGGATCTTTAAGGACGAGGTGCTGACACTGTTTCCCCTCTGGATTTTTGTCCTCCAGATAGACCCGAAAGCCTTTAATGTGTTCGATTCCTGCAGAGATGCAACAGGAAGTTCAGTTTTATGTCCTCATCCCTGCCCCACTTTCTTTCTTTCTTTCTTTCTTTCTTCATCCCTCCTCTCCTCGTTACCTCATGTCCCCTCACCTCCGGTTACACTCTCAGTTTATTCATTTGAAATCCATTTCCTCCTTTCCTGTCCTCCTCTTCACCCCCCTCTTGCTCTACCTCCTCCTCCTCCTCTTTGAAAACACATCTGTCTAGTAATTACACCTTGAGATGCACCGGACATGTTTTTCCTATTAACTGTGCAGCAGAAAGTGGCAGAACAGGTTTTTCTGACTCGCGGCACATTTCCAAACGCGTCCTCTCGCTCTCAGAAATGAGGATAATTTGCATGTTGGCAGAAGCGGCAGCATTACATCAGGTGTGCCACGGCTCCGTCTGAGCTCTTCCCCCTTCCCCCGTCCTGCTTGTCTCTCTGCATGTTTTTATCTTTTCCATTTAAGCTATGTCTGATTATAAAAGGCAAGCAACTTTATTTATATAGCACATTTCACACGACGAGAAAAAACTTGAGTGGCTCTTCTCGAGGTTTTTGAAGGTGGTTCAGTTCCCTTGTGAAAAGTTTATAAAACATAAACCCAGGTGAGGCAACAAAAGGCAAAACAGTAAGAGATTATCAAATGTTGAAGACGTTTCTTTCCTCATTTAAGAAAATATTAAATAGTGTTATTTCCTTCCTCCCGTGACATCTCTGCTCTTCCCTCCAGGTTTTCCTCCGAGCTGATCAGCTTTTTGTCTCCGGACGAGCATTTTAATGCCTAAACGTGACTCCTGAGGCAGAACCGAAAGCAAGAGGTCTCCTATTAATCCTCCGATAATGTTCAATAATAAAAACATGACATAGTTATGCAAGTTTGTGAGGGTCACGTGACCTGGGGAGGTCATGTGATCTCCGTTTTTTCTTCTAAATCTAAAGCGTCTCTCTCCCAAAAGGAGCTCAAATTGGAAACGACTAAATATTATTTATCACCTACAGAAGTTATTAAAGTCTTCTGATGGGAATTATGACACTAAGTCGGGGAGGAAAACTGAGACGTAGAAGGTTTTAGTGGATTTTTCTGCAGAAAATCCCTCAGGTTTAGTTGTTTCATAAGCGAGGGCTGGAGTCAGAGCGGTGTAGAGTCTCGTGCACGCCCGGTTTTCCCCGTGAGCAGAAGATTTTCCACTGTTGTGAGAAAACAACGAGGGTGTCTGTCACAAAAAGGGGGTGGAGGAGGGGGGGCTGGTTTACCTTACACCGAGAGCGAGCAAGCGCACACATGCGCACAAGCAACATTCCTTCACGGTCAAATCCTGCTATTGTTGTGTGAGATGTGATCCTCCTTTTCTCCCTCTCAGAGTCTGATCAAAGCGGCGCGCGGCATGATCTCAGACCTCTGAGGGGTTTTTCTACCTCTAAATCTGCAGGTACGCAGGGCCCCGGACGGACGGACTTTACCTAGAGGACTTGCGGCCCAGTGGACGACCACGGCGGCCTGGTCCTCGCAGGCCATGTGGCTGAAGGAGATGTTGGCCGCCTCGTGGATCACGTGTTTTCCTAGCGGGGAGTTTGAAGAGCAGTCTGCAGGGCGAGAGTTTAGAGAGAGTTCACACGATCAGTTATCATTTCAAAACATTTCTGCATCAACACAAATAAAAAAAAACAAAAAAAAAAACAAAAAAAAAACAGAAGGAACAGAAAGAAAAGTTAATAAATAAGTAAATATCAATTTTTATTTGTGTTAGTGCTTTTTCCCCTAATTTTGAGTGTGTGTGAGTGTGGGAGGCATGTATGTATATTGTGTTGTGGATCTGTCAGTCGTCTTGGTTTATGATGATGTTGAAAACTAATAAAATCTTAATATATATATATAAAAAAACTCCTGTTCCCGTCGCTGCATTTGTTTTGATGAGAGAAGACGGGACGGACTTTCAAAACTACTTTTCTGTTTTCAGCGTTCGTTTGCAGGATGGATAGCGACGAGGTAATGTATCTATCTTTGGCTAAACAATATAATATGACGATGTTCAAAAACACTAAGTTCAACTTGGTTTTATTAAGTTGTTTCAGCGAGATAATGCGCCCTACAAACTCATACGCTCTGCATCTTTTTCACGTCACGTTTTTTAGAGGGACTTCGTCCTAAATTAGTAGTCCAACATACTTACTGACAAAATAAAAAAAATACTTTATAACCTGTGAATAACTGAATGCCCATTCCTTATATTTTGCAGATCAGCCCTGCACTATTTTACAGTTCTCAGGAAAAATACTAGAACCCAAGACGAATCCCCTGTATGTGAAAACATTCTAATTTTGATTCTTATTGAACATAGAACTCTACATTTACATTTGTATCATAACAATTCTGTCTCTCTTGTCGGACATCCCTCCTCGTCTTTCAGCTCACGCCAGCGAGTGAATGCCGGGCCAATGTTTATTCTTGTCCGGGCATTTAGCTTGTTACTCTCCCACTTTCTTTTTCCGCCTCCTCTGATAAAACTTTAACTTCCACGCCCCGCCCAGCTTTCGTCTCGACTACGAATCGGGAAGGAGGGGGAAGTGACGTATGCCGTAAAGCAGTCAAAGCCATAAAAATGTGTAGTTTTTTAGTGTGGCAGGGTTCCTACCATGCTCCTCAAAGTTACATAGTGCCAGTGAAGGCGATACAGACCCCTCAGACCATGACAGAGGTTCATTAAACCTGTTGGAAGTTGATGTACCATCACAATGACTCTGGAAATATGATATTAAGGTGGAAAAGTTACATAGTGCTGCTTTAATATAAAAAAAAAAAACTTCTGCATCGCGTAATGAGGTAATTCTGTTCTGAACGGCTGAAATTGATCCAGAAAAGATCCAAAACACAGACCATTTCTGGATCACTTTCCTGAAGTGAAGTTAACAGGAATCCCTGCAGTTCAGGTCCGGTTAGTTTCCTCGTAGACAATAAGAGGTGACAGACAGGTGCACGTGAAAGTCTGCACAAAAGCCTGTGTAAGAAAATATCTGGCGCTGCTGCAGTAAAAGGCCAGAAAAAAGGTGCTCGTCTTTGAATTCCTTTGTAATGATACCACAGCTTTTGTTCAGAGTTTTAGTTCTGCATTGTGGAAACGGCCTCTTGGGTTCGAGCCTCTGGGCGGGAGCTTCCCAGAAGATGAGATAATGCAGATAATGCAGATAATACAGATAATACATCGTTACGCAGCAAGTATTAATCTGCACTCAGGGCTGAAGGCAGATTCTGATCAGACTCCAAATCATCGATGGGTAATAAACCAAACTTTCCCGGGATTCAGTCTCTCCACCGTCCATCACGTTGAAGACGGAGATGGAGGGGAAGAGGCGGATGAGGGGGCAGCCAGCCGTGAAGAGAGAGGGATTGGAGGAGAGGAGCAGAAAGAAAAGGGGGCGTGAGCTCAGACACGACTGACTGCTCCCCTTTCCTCCTGCCAACCACCTATTGACGGAGGTGAGGATGAGGATGAGGAGGAAGAAGAAGAGGAGCTCCTGAAAAGGATGCAGCTGACTGAGAGGAGGCTCCTCTTCCTCTCGCCTCTTCGTCCCGCTCCGAGCGGGGTCATGTTCAGGGCTAAAGAGGAAGGTCACAGCTGGCTGCTCCTCTTCCTCCTCCTACATCCTCTATAGGACGCAGGAAGGAAGCGAAGCGGCCCTTTTTCTTTAATTTTATGAATTTATTACCGAGAGAAAGCAGCGGTTATGACAAAAAAAAAGGAGGGAATAAATGAGGGCCAAAGTTCACGGATGGAAAAAGGAAAAGATCAGTTTTTCTTTGTTGGGTTTTCACCGTTTCTCCTTCGCGGGAGGTTCAAGACTTCCCAGGAATCAGTGAAGTAAGAGGACGTTTCAGGGAAATCACGGCCAACCGCTGGTCGTCATGGCGATTTCACCTCCGTTCATATAAAACTGATGGTTTAACCTTGTACTGTCTTTGGGTCAAAATGACCTCATTCTCCTGTCGTCCTTTCCTCCTGTTCTCTCCTTCCTTCTTCCTTCCTCTTTTCTCCCTTCCTTCTTTCTTTCCTCCCTTCCTTCTTTCTTTTCTCCCCTCGTACATTCTTTCCTTCCTTCCTTCTTTTCTCCCTCCTTCCTTCTTTTCTCCGTTCCTTCCTTCTTTCCTCCCTTCTTTCCTTCGTTCCTTCCTTCCTTCTTTCCTCCCTTCCTTCTCTCCCTTCTTTCCTTCTTTTCTCCCTCCTTTCCTTCCTTCTTTTCTCCCTTCTTTCCTTCTTTTCTCCCTTCTTTCCTTCCTTCTTTTTTCCCTTCCTTCCTTCTTTTCTCCGTTCCTTCCTTCTTTCCTCCCTTCTTTCCTTCGTTCCTTCCTTCCTTCTTTTCTCCCTTCTTTCTTTTCTCCCTTCCTTCCTTCTTTCCTACCTTCCTTCTTTCCTCCCTCCTTCCTTCCTTTTCTCCCTCCTTTCCTTCCTTCTTTTTTCCATTCCTTCCATCTTTCCTCACTTCTTTCCTTCGTTCCTTCTTTCCTTCCTTCCTTCTTTTCTCCATTCCTTCCTTTCTCCCTTCCTTCTTTTCTCTGTTCCTTCTTTCCTCCCTTCCTTCTTTCTTTTCTCCCCTCGTACATTCTTTCCTTCCTTCCTTCTTTTCTCCCTCCTTCCTTCCTTTTCTCCATTCCTTCCTTCTTTTCTCCCTTCTTTCCTTCCTTCTTTTTTTCCTTCCTTCCTTCTTTTCTCCGTTCCTTCCTTCTTTCCTCCCTTCTTTCCTTCGTTCCTTCCTTCCTTCTTTCCTTCTCTCCCTTCTTTCCTTCTTTTCTCCCTCCTTTCCTTCCTTCTTTTCTCCCTTCTTTCCTTCTTTTCTCCCTTCTTTCCTTCCTTCTTTTTTCCCTTCCTTCCTTCTTTTCTCCGTTCCTTCCTTCTTTCCTCCCTTCTTTCCTTCGTTCCTTCCTTCCTTCTTTTCTCCCTTCTTTCTTTTCTCCCTTCCTTCCTTCTTTCCTACCTTCCTTCTTTCCTCCCTCCTTCCTTCCTTTTCTCCCTCCTTTCCTTCCTTCTTTTTTCCATTCCTTCCATCTTTCCTCACTTCTTTCCTTCGTTCCTTCTTTTCTCCCGTCCTTCCTTCTTTCCTCCCTTCTTCCCTTCCTCCTTCCTTGACCCGAAGACAGCACAAGGGTTAACTAAAGTGTACACTTATATTATGGCCATCGGATGTTTATTACAGGAAAATCTGGACCTCAACAGGTGAGAGACACAATTCAGAGAAAATTATATATAAAAATGTGTGACAGACGGCATGAAATAATTAAATTGAATAAAAAAAATAAAATTAACGTGCAAAGTCAGTGACCGATAACTTTCCTGCCGAGACCTTTAATTCCCACATTAAGACCATTAAATACGGGGTATAAAGGAAATGAGCCCAATATAATCTGTTTCTATGGTAACGCAGGATCACGTCATCCAATTAATAGATTCGAGGCAACAATCTCGACAGAATATATGAATTTGCTGACAATAGATTAGAAAAAAATACAAATTATGAACAGACGCCCTCAGCCGCTTAAGTTTTTGCTCGTCACCCGTCATCAATAACCGAGCGGAGGTCAAAGGTCACGCTGCTTTATAATCCCCGGGATGTCAATGCCGAGAGGAAGCCTGATTCTCCTCCATCATCCTTCATCCCGCTGGAGGAGAAGAATCACTGAGGTGTATCACCCCTCGACTCCCCTTCCTCCAACACACACACACACACACACACACACACACACACACACACACACACACACACACACACACACACACACACACACACACACACACACACACACACACACACACACACACACACACACACACACACACACACACACACACACACACACACTCCAATTGTGATGCAAACATGCTCCAGCGCTTAACTTTAGCTTAAAAAGTGTGCAGGTTCTCTGGACGCATCTGCACTTCAAAGTCACGTGACCTCTTGACACCAACCCTCCCCCTCCGAATCATCAATGACATAATGTGCAAAAAGATTAGATAAAATAAAATCACCTCTACAGAGAAAAAGGAGTCACCAGAACACCTTTGAAGCGAAACAAGCGTCCATCTAAGTATTTATTGTAACTTTTTCAACATTTTGAGAACAAGTGAAGCCAGGAAGCGATAAGTTCACCTTTACATGAACACCTGGAACCGACCGGCGAGGCAGGGAGCGCCGGGAAACTCAAAATATGATCAAAATTGTATTAAAATTCATGTTTTAAAACCTATAAAATAACAAAAGACTAGGGCTCAAATTTTTTTTTTCATTCATCAATAACTTTTGAGAGGAAAGCATTTCATACCATGTTTTCAGACTTAAAGGTGGGATGAGGAACATGCACACACACACGCACACACACACAAAACGGGGGATCTCAAAGCGCTTCCTCGCTCATGGTCACGGACAAAAGCAGGAGGCAGGGATTGGCCACGGCTCAGGAACTTGACTTTAAGAGCAAAAAGAACAAAAGAAGAAGAGTCAAAGGATGTTGGAGGAGGACGAGGGTGACATGGTGGTGCAAAAGCAGGAGGGAGGGGGGGCAGATTTTCATGCTCGGCAGCAAATAAAATTAATCCTGAGCTCTAATTGATTCATGCGATAAGTTTGGTTCGGACAAGCGTAAAATTATCAGACGGAGTTAGTTTAGTGAAATAAAAGTCAGGGGAGTTCAACTACAATCTTTTACAGACTTCTGAGCTCAGATTGAACACATCCATCAGGAGCCCTGATGGTCTTTGATGGGACAGAAGTGATGCAGGTCGTGCACAAAAGAGGCAGCCGTGTGGAACTCAGTGTTTAATAATAATAAAAAAAAAAGTCTCAAATCATTTAACCTTTGAAACACGAGTGCAACAACAAATGCTTTGCAGAATTTAAAAAAAACATACAAAAATTGACAATTTTCCATAAAAAACATGAAAAAGTAGATATAAAAATGAAGAAAAGAAACAAAAGAGCTAAATCTGTGAATCCATCTTCCAACAAGGGAAGTCTCTTTTCATGGGAAAAGATCCTGAAAGCTGGACCTCCCATCCCGCACTTGGACTCGTCAGGGTGTGTGTAAACCACGAGATGTTTGAGATAAGACTGGGCAAGGCCACCTAGAGCTTCATATATCACCGACGTAAAGGGGCTAGAACAAAGATGTGGTTTTCCCTTGGCAAGGTTCAGCCTTTCTGCTTCAGCTTGTGAAAGGATGCTCCTGATTTTCAAACCATCACTCAAATGAAACTTGTATATCAGAGCAAATGAATCATTAGATATGATCAGAATAACAGTAGAAAAGAAAGTCATGACTGATTTTACCCAAGGGAAGCTTAGATTTGTGCAAAAACTAAAATATCAAAAAGGATAAACCTGTAATTGAAACGACTTTTAATTTGAAAATCTCCCAAATATCACAACAACCTTTTTACACTTTCACAAGGTGGTTTTTTAAGGCGATTCGAGAACCAAGGCCCAGTCCCAATACACCCCATAGCCCTACTTTTCAGCACTACCCCTAAATTTTGCACGTTCCTGTGAGGGTAGTGGTGTCCCAATTCCTCTTTGCATGTAGGGCTAGTGGACATAACGAGGGGTAGGGTGTATGAATCTAGCCCTTCACAGCTAGGGATTTCAGATGTTGACTTCGCGACCGAGGGCCTGAGAAAATTTCCCAGAATGCTTTACGTCATCATTTGCAGACTGAATAAAAAAAAAACAACATGGTGGACATTTCTTATTTTTTAGTGAATAAAATCAATATTTTGAGTTAGTTTCTGCATAAAAATGCATTTTGATTACATTTTTAGCGGGAAATATATATTTTACTTTTATAATATTCACTCAGTGAATGTACATAATCACTCGCTTGCCCGTTGTTGCTTGTATCTTCAGATGTCGCCAGAATAAAGGCTGATTTATGGTTCTGCGTTACACCAACGCAGAGCCTACGCCGTAGGTTACGTGTCGATTTAACACAGAACCATCCCTGAAAACTTCGGAGCAAATTTCTTAACAGGCGTTATTAGGATAAACTGAGCACAGGTTGGGGATCTTAACGGTTACTTTTACGCCTGAAAAAAATATTAAAACTTAATAAAGTGGCATATTAACAGCGCTACAGCTGAAATTAAAACAGCTTTTAGCTCTCGGCTTCCTGATTTGGTGTGACGTTTGTGCAAACGTAACTACGCAGTCGCTTACGTACCCGAACGTAAACCACGCAGTGACGTAGCAAGTGGTGTCCCAATCCCTAGGGAAGATTACAAGGGCCCTACGGTTTGCGGCTTCATTTTTAGGGCTAGTGTTAGAAAGTAAGGGGTGTATTGGGATTGGCCCCAAGTTTCGTCGGGAACGACGAGAATACACCATTGATATGAACAAACTGAACACCATGAGGATATTTAGACTCCGGTTAGGTGATGAGGAGGTCATCTGCATCTCTAACTACAGCAGACGGTACAATGAGGAAGTGTTTATGCTGATTAACAGGGAAACTTACTGTCAGATCTGAAGGTGACGGCCAGCCTGCGACCTCCATCCGACTGGACCTGAGAGAGAGAAAGAGGGAGAGAGACTTTAAATCATTTTTTTGTTTTATTCATAGCTTAGATTATCTTAACCTGAAATGGTTCCAGTACGTGAACCCTCGTTCGGGGGAAACGGAGAGATGAAAGTCCCGTAAACATCAGTGCTCTTCAAGGCTTCACTCAGCTAAAGATTATTATCAATGTTCCAACCATCCGGTGGTTGTTTAAACCGTAAATCTGGTGGATGGAATCAGCCGGAAGCAACAAAAACACTAAATTCATACAAATGTTTGCATAATTAAGGCTGCAGTCTTTTGATTGACAGCTGCCACAGCCTTGATTTTGAGACTCCTATATGTTGACCAAACAGAAAACGAGAGCGTCCAGAGCTGAATGGAGAACTAGCAGAGGTCCACTGGATCCTGCAGGGATTCGGTGCAACTAAAGCCCTAAAGGTGACGTCACAGGGGCGTTTGTCCAGCTCTTCTTATACACAGGCGGGCAAAAAAGTATTTAGTCAGACACCAGTTGTGCAAGTTCTCCAAATTAAAAAGATAAGAGAGGCCTGTCATTTTCATCACAGGTATTTCTCAACTATGAGACAAAATGAAAAAGAAAAATCCAGAAAATCATTGTGTGATTTTTAGAAAATGTATTTGCAAATTATAGTGGACAATAATACGGAAGAGTATTAGGGCCAGGCAGGAGAAAAATAAAAATTATATTTAGAGGAGGAAGATTTTTTTTTCATTATGCACTTCGAGAAAAAAGTCGAAATGTCGAGATTAATGTTGAAGTAGAATTTCGAGAAAAAAGTCGAAATGTTGAGAAAAAAGTCGAAAAAAGTCGAAATGTTGAGAGAAAAGTCAAAATTTCGTGGAAAAAAGTCGAAATGTTGAGAAAAAAGTCAAAATTTTAAGAAAAAATATTAATGTTGAAGTACATTTCGAGAAAAAAGTCAAAATGTTGAGAAAAAAGGCGAAACTTCAACTTTATTCACAAAATTTTGACTTTTTTCTCGAAATTGTATTTCAACATTAATCTTGACATTTCGACTTTTTCTAGACATTTCGTCTTTTTTCTCGAAGTGAAAAAATCTTCCACTCTCAATTTTTTTTTCTCTTGCCTGGCCCTAATACTCTTCCGTACAATAAGTATTTGGTCAATAACAAAAGTTCTTTTCAATACTTTGTTGGCAATGACAGAGGTCAAACGTTTTCTGTAAGTCTTCACAAGGTTTTCACACTGGTATTTTGGCCCATTCCTTCATGCAGATCTCCTCTAGAGCAGTGATGTTTTGGGTGTCTTTTATACTAATAACAAGTTAAAACAGGTTCCATTAATACAGGTAACGAGTGGAGGACAGAGGAGCCTCTTACAGAAGAAGTTACAGGTCTGTGAAAGCCAGAAATCTTGTTTGTAGGTGACCAAATGCTTATTTTACAGAGAAATTTACCAATTCTTTCAGTAAATATCCTACAATGTGATTTCCTCGATTCATATAACTCTCATAGTTGAAGTGAACCTATGATGGAAATTACAGGCCTCTCTCATCGTTTTAAGTGGGAGAACTTGCACAATTGGTGGATGAATAAATACTTTTTTGCCCCACTGTAGTCCATGCAGCCCTGCCGGAGGAACACGACTGTCACAAAGGCGATTCATTAGTCTGCAAAAGTTCTCCCCGAGAGGACGTGAAAGGGCCTCAGCGCGCAGCAGAGCCAGAGGTGTGCACGCCTGGAAGCGCTCCACACATCTGCACTTTAAAACACGATGACCTCATGACATCAGGACGAATGGCTGCTCTGTTCACTCGTACAATGGTCCGTACGCCCACTTAACTAAATGAACCAGTAAAAGACAGAGGAACAAAGCGATACATCACGACGTCGAGATTTTGGAGGAAAAAAAAACCCTACACTTTGGTGAAAATCCACAAGAGCCATACTGAAACTCTGAGCTGGCAATCGAGCAGTGGTGGAAATATTCCAGGAGAAAACATCTTGATTTAATAAATGTAGAGTAAAAGCCAATCAGAGGGATGTAACTCACAAAAAAGGAAAGAGTAGGAAGACAGAATTGATCTCTTAATACAAAAGGACAGCAGGTAAAGTAAGAACGATGCAAGCTGAGACTGCATCCATGTTCACGTGCTTTTATTTTGAAAAGTAAAACCGCCATCATCAAAAACCGAAATAGTCGGACCCATTTTCGGTTAAAAAGCTAAAAACTGGTGTGAATGCAGATTTGTTTGCCTAAGATAAGCTGAAGTCAGGGCATCATTTACCCAGAATCCTCTTCTTTGTCTGCATCCACAAAGACTCGTGTGAGCCTTAATTCTGCAGGGTCTTAATAGTTTTACAGGCTTCACTTTGTTTTCATGTTGCCTTAAACACACACACACACATACATACATACATACATACACACACACACACACCTTCAGACTTGTTACAGAGGTGTGAGACTGTGGTCACACGCAAAAACCGCACATTTACACCTGAAACCAATCAGACAGACACCCAGCTGTGTGCATGTATGCTACAGGAGGGGTTCCATGCTTATTAGCAGCCACTGTACCCCAACAACCCATCCATGCAAACATGGAGGCATATGTTGTTAATTATGCACTTGAGAAGTCTTGCACCGGTGCACCGCATTCTCCAGCCTTTAAAACAAACACTAAAACAGACCCTAAAACCAACTCTTAACCATCAAACAGCCGTTTGAAGAAGCGCTAACAAAAAAAAAAATATAAAAAGAATTCACGTTCAAAACCCTCCTGGAAAAATCTAAAGCTACCCACGCAGTTTCTTCTCGTGCTCCTTTTCCGCACGTAATCGCCTTCAGTTTGCCTGCACCGTTGACCTTTGACATTTAGGGGTTTGCGTTCTGCCGTGGGCTCAGATGTCCCGCTGGCAGCATTGAACCGCACGGCTAATTAAAATCAAGGGAGCTTATTCACTCACGGCACAAAAAAAGCAAACTTCCTGATTTCTTGTATTGAGGGACAACCCCCCCAATTCTGCTACAACCTCTTTAAAAACGTGGTGAGGAAAAAAGTATGTGGTTGAATGCTAAGGACAAAAAAAAAAAGGTATTAAACACGTTAATATCTTTATGTTTAAAGCTCCAAAATAAAATGCTTCAGATAAGATCATGAAACCTAACTTTGCACAAACATGCAGGACTGATCAGAATAACGCACGAAAGAAGCTGCGCACCGCCATGATATAATAATAAGTGTCTTATTTAGTTTTTCTTTACAATCACACCATCAAAGGCCAGATTCATCAAGGTATTTGTCGTCCACCGAGCGCACGAAAGCCTCCAAATAATCCAATAAAACTCCCCTCCTGAGGCAGTTCTTAATAAACTTAAGTATAGAGAAAACGAGAGCTTTTTTGTTGCCATTCCTTGAGATGAAAGATGAAAGGGCACACTACAGGGCACCGTAACTAAAAGAAGAAGTAGTTTTGCAAAATGCCACTCAACTTTACAACTAACACATTTATGTTGAAACGCTTTCTGGGTTGATTCATCTAGAAAAACAGCTCGTGTGTTTTATTTTGGGTGCCTGAAATATAATCAAGCACCACTTTTTTCTACAGTAAGTTCACCATCCAGGTCTGAGTCTTTGGTCTCCTCCTCGCTAGGGCTGGGCGATATGGACCAAAAGTCATATCTCGATATTTTCTAGCTGAATGGCGATACTCGATATATATCGATATTTTTTCTGTGACATAATTGGGGTTTCCCCCAAAGCATTATAGCATAGCATCTCTGTTAGCTTCATTTTTTCTGAGGCAAACCCTTAAAAAAACAGTCAGTTTTAATACAAAGCCTCGTGCCAAATGTCACACAGGTTCCTTTATTAACAGAGGTCTGCACAATATCAAAATGTATAAAACAAATGAAATAAAAATAAACTGCCAGCATATATAGAATAAAAATGCTTCTTGAATAAAATAAAACAAATATCCCTTTCCTGCATGACAATTAAATTAAAATACACTGTGCAATTAATACAATGTAGACAGTAACAGGCAGACTTTTCCACTGAGGTTGACAGTTGTGCAAATAACTAAAAATTTGTGCAAATCTCAAATAAAACATTCAATTCGTCACAAAATAAGCTATATCAAAATCATTAAGAAAAAAAAAAAAATTGAAATAATCGATATAAACGATAACTCGTACATTTGAAAATATATCGATATATATTAAAATCTCGATATATCGCCCAGCCCTACTCCTCGCGTTACTCGTCTATCTACTGTGGCTTTGCAAGATTTGAGCAATGCTGCCAGATTAGTGGTGTATTTAGTGAATAAATCTGGTATTTCTGCACGTTTTACACCCTCAGCCAAAAGAGTTGTTTTCTCAGCTTCCTTATTTCTCATAATGTTTTATTATTCACCATCTGCTGCCCCCGCTGTAATGTTTTACATCTTTCCACCCTCTACATATCCGAATCTATTAGACGTCTTTATTAAAGAATATTTTAGACTTCAGCATTGACAATTAAAAAATAGAGGAAGAAAGAAATGTGTCCCGAAAGGAGTCTGGTGGTTGATCCATCACTGGTTCTGGCAAATGCATGTCGTCTTGGACTGTTTTATTGTTTATTTTCTTGCACAAATCATGAGATAGATGGCAAAAAAATGTGTTTCCACAGAAAGCCTAGCAGAGAAAGGGCAAGCGTTTCTCTTTCTGTAACAGCTTCTGGTCATAAAGTCACAAAACCTCCAGCTGCTGAACCACTTAAGAGCTGGTGTATATCCTCCCTCCTCACGGTTCGGTTATTAAAAAAGAAAGAGAGAGAGAGAGAGACATCAAATGTTTTTGCCAGCAACGTGACAACGAAGCCAGGTTTTTTCCGGCCGAAGCCTCCGTGGCCTGAAGCCCCCTCTGGGGCGACGAGGTGGCCTCATTCAAATGGATGAGGGTCCTGTTTGTTATGCTGTTGTCCGTCGTAACCCAGCGTTTGTCGAACAGACAAACAAAGTCCGAGGCCTCTTCTCCCCCACACTAATTATCGGTTTCCTGAAGACTGATAATGCCCAACTACTTCCCTTCCTGGCTAAATTGGTGGGTGGAGGTGAGAGAAAGCAGAGTCTGAACTTCTCCCTTAAGTATCGCTGAAGAGGCCGATACTCATAAAATAACCACCGAGGATAAAAAAAGTAAACAAGAGTGATATAAAAAGGCAAATCACAATTATTTAAAAAAGGTAAATGAACTGCAGAGCAGCTGTTTAACATCCAACGTGGGAAATGTCGCAGGTTTAACTCTCTGTTACAACTCACTTCCCAAATATGGAAATGAAGTCCACAATAAAACCATAAACACCGAATACAAAACCTCAAACATCTGAGAAAAAAAAAGAACAAACTTCCCTCGGGAATCCCCCCCGAAACTCACTCGCACAGACTCAAAATCAGTTCCTGTAGTAATCAGACAGTTAATTGCAGGCTGAGTTGGCTGAAACGGCAATTAATCAGAGCAAAGGAGGGAAAAAAACAGAGGGAGAGGGAAGGTGGGGGGGGGGGCGTGAGAGAGAGGGACTGGAGGATGCAGACGGACGGTAATCACACAGCCCGCAGGGGAAAAGAGAAGGGAAGAAAGGTGGAAAGAGGAGAAGGAGGCATCTGATTAAACAGGAACTCTTTCAATTGGAGCTTTCAAGGTTCGCGGAGCAGATTTCTGCCCTCCTCCGTTCTGTTTGGAGACGCCGGACCAGTTCCAGATGTTGGGACAAACTCCCAGCTGACCTTTAATCAACACGCTGCCCCAAACATGGAGGTACAAACAGCCAGGGACGCTGGGGAGGGAGGAAAAGGCCGGGAGTAATGGATGTGCAGCTCAGAATACCCAACACGAAACAGGAGTTATGGTCGCGTTCCTGCACTGATCGATGGCCCGATGTTAAATAATGGTTTTCTAACTGCGTTATTTCATGAAAGGTCATTACAGCGACTACACGCGATGCTGCAGACCTCCTCGGGTTCATTTATTCTCACGTTACTGGGGATCCTGTTGAGAAACTTAAACATAAGTACCTTTACATTAAAGTTGCTTTCGTCAACGAAAATTATGACTAAATATCGTCGTTAACGAACCTTTATCACCTGAAGAAAACGAGACGATACGAAAATGCTGGTCATGTGACGATAACGATAATTAAATATATAATGCAATATCGTAGAGGAATAAAAATGAGACTAAAATGTAGATTGCAAAATAAAAACTGCTAAAATGTGTCTTTATTTTGCTGGGAGAAGAAGAGACGATCTTTGGATACACTTTCCTACATAGACGTGGAAAAGAAAACCCAATGTGTCGTGGATTATTGATCAGCACAGATAAATTCATCATAGTGGGTGATTTTAACATTCATATGGATGTTGAAAGCGATAATCTTAAATTAGCCTTCGATTCTCTTCTAGAATCAATGGGTATCTCACAAAAAGTGGATAAACCGACGCACTGTTTTAATCATACTCTCGATCTCGTTCTCACCTACGGTGTTGAAACTGATGGTCTGTTGGTGTCACCTGTAAACTCCCTTTTATCCGACCATTACTTAATAACGTTTGAATTTAATTTTGTTGATGTTGAAGTGCAAAATAGGAGGTATTATTTTAGCAGATGTTTGTCTGATGAAGTTATTGTTAAATTTAGGGAGGCCATTGCTTATCTTACGACAGTGCGAAATAGTGATGTAGTCGAGGCCAGTGACCTGGGTTCTACCTCTGCAGATGTTGATTTCCTTGCTAGTAACACTGCTGATTTGTTGCATTCAGCTTTAGATGAAGTTGCTCCTTTGAAAAGGAGGGTTTCTAGCCACAGGAGCTTAACTCCCTGGTATAATTCAGATATCCGCATGTTGAAACAAAACGTGCGTAAAATGGAAAGGAAGTGGTACTCTTGTAGGTCTGTAGACTCTCATCGTGAATGGAAAGATATTCTAATAGTATATAAAAAAGCCATTCGCAAAGCCAGAACAGCTTATTATTCAACGTTGATAGAGGATAACAAAAGTAACCCACGTTTTCTGTTCAGCACTGTAGCCAGGCTGACAAAGAGTCACAACTCTGTTGAGCCGTGCATTCCTGCAGCTCTCAGTAGTGAGGACTTTATGGGCTTCTTCAACAGTAAAATCGCGAGAATTAGAGAAGAAATCAACCAGCCGGTTGTAGGTGTTTCTTCAGCTTTAGCGACTTCCCTAGGCTCTGACTTATCTCTAGACTGTTTTGATCCTATAGACCTCCCTGAGCTGACTTCACTCGTTAATAGAGCTAAGTCAACCACATGTATGTTAGACCCCATCCCGACTCGACTATTCAAACATATTTTTTCTCTTATTGGTACGACAATACTGGACCAAATTAACTTATCCCTAAGTTTAGGATATGTACCACAGGTTTTCAAAGTCGCAGTAATTAAACCTTTACTTAAAAAACCTTCTCTTGACCCAGACACCTTAGCTAATTATAGACCAATTTCCAACCTTCCATTTGTGTCTAAAATTATGGAAAAGGCAGTTTCAAGCCAGTTATGTGACTATTTGTATAGAAATGATCTGTTTGAAGTCTTTCAGTCAGGGTTCAGAATGCATCATAGCACAGAGACAGCACTTGTTCGAGTCACGAATGACCTCCTTATGGCCTCAGATAAGGGACTAGTGTCCATACTGGTTCTACTGGACCTCAGTGCTGCTTTTGACACTATAGATCATGGCATTTTACTGCACAGGTTAGAGCATGTTGTTGGGATTAAAGGGACAGCTCTATGTTGGTTTAAATCATACCTATCTGACAGGTTCCAGTTTGTTCATGTACATGAGGTTTCTTCAGAACAGTCAAGGGTCTGTTATGGTGTTCCGCAGGGTTCAGTGCTAGGGCCAATCTTGTTCAGTTTATACATGCAGCCGTTGGGAAGTATAATCCAGAATCACGGCATACAATTTCATTGTTATGCTGATGATACGCAGCTCTATTTGTCTATGAAGCCGGATGAGACAGAACCGTTGGTTAAACTTCAGGCATGTCTTAGGGACATCAAGGACTGGATGTCCAGAAATTTCCTGCTTCTAAATTCAGATAAAACAGAGGTTATCATTCTTGGTCCAGAGCATCTTAGGAAGGGATTAGATGGTGTTGCGATGGCTTCCAGTGCAACTGTGAGAAATCTTGGTGTTATTTTCGATCAGGATTTGTCGTTTAAACCATATGTCAATCAGGTTTGTAAAATAGCCTTTTTCCATCTCCGTAATATTGCAAAGATTAGGAAAATCCTCTCACAGAGTGATGCAGAAAAACTAGTTCATGCGTTTGTATCTTCTAGACTAGATTACTGTAATGTGTTGTTAGCAGGATGTCCAAGTAATTTGCTGAATAGGCTCCAGCTGATCCAAAATGCAGCAGCACGAGTACTGACAGGAATCAGCAGGAGAGACCACGTCTCTCCAGTGTTAGCGTCGCTCCATTGGTTACCCGTAAAATTCAGAATCCAATTTAAAATTTTATTACTTGCGTATAAAGCCCAAAACGGCTTAGCTCCGCATTATTTGCAAGACCTGATAGTGCCTATGTTCCTGTCAGAGCTCTCCGTTCTCGGAGTGCAGGTTTACTCGTAGTTCCTAGAGTATCTAGATGTAGATTTGGAGGGCGAGCGTTCTGCTATCAGGCGCCATTACTATGGAACCAACTTCCAATCTGGGTTAAGGAGGCTGACACCACCTCCACCTTTAAAACTAAACTTAAAACCTTTCTGTTTAGTAAAGCCTATAGTTAGTGTTTAGTAAACCTCTAGCTGGTGTTGGTAAATCTCTAAGTAGTGTAAACTTTAGTGTGTCAGAGTCGCTCCTGTGGTTTCTTGTGCTGGCCCCCCCTTTTCCTCCCTTTTCTCTCTTTTGTCCATGTTGCAGCATCCTTTGCCGGACACCGGAACCTGCAGTGTGGGAGTGAGGGGGGCAGGGTAACGGCCCCTTTTGGGCGGGGGAGAATGTTCGTCCCTCAAGACTCCTCTCCCTGGCCCTGCCCCTTCTCAACCTTTCCCCGACCCTGCACCCCAACCTGGGACTTGATGATTGGGCCGGAGCTTCGGGAGCTGCGTGCTGGCCTGCGGTCCCCACCCCTGGTCATCCCGTTGCTGGCCCCCCCTTCTCCTCCCTTTTCTCTCTTTTGTCCTGCAGGTGGCCGTGGGTGGCTTGTAGCTTGCATTACGGAGCACAAGTCTTTTCCTGACCCTGCACCCCAACCTGGGACTTGCTGATTGGGCCGGAGCTTCGGGAGCTGTGTGCTGGCCTGCGGTCCCCACCCCCGGTCATCCCGTTGCTGCTTCCACCTGCCTGCTGTGCTGTTGCCGTCCCTGACCCACCAGTCTGGCCCTCGGCAGGAGGGTCCCCCCTGATGAGCCTGGTCCTGCTCAAGGTTTCTTCCCTCCTAAAGGGGAGTTTTTCCTTGCCACTGTTTGGCTTAAGGTTTTTCTCCCACTAGGGGAGTTTTTACCTGCCATTGTTTATGTAATAACTGCTCGGGGGTCATGTTCTGGGTATGGGTCTCTGTAAAGCGTCTAGAGACAACTCTGTTGTATTAGACGCTATATAAATAAAATTGAATTGAATTGAATTGAATTGAAAAAGAATAAGACGGGGAGAAATGCGGAAAAATAAATATGTTGTAAACTCAAATTAGAGTGTCTTCTGTATCTGGAATGAATGTATTCTTGAGTCTATAAGGTAACAATAATATGATATTAAGATAACCTTGTTTGAATTGTAAAATGGGTTTGGCTAAATACAATCTTTGACTAAAACTAGACTAAAATCTCAGACTTTTAGTCGACTGAAACTTGACACGACTAAAAGGAGTATGAACGTGACTAAAACTAATAAAAACTCAAATGATAGCTTGACCCTAATCCGAGTTATTCCAGCATGTATACCAACCCACACTTAGCCGAGCTACTGACCGCCCTTGGACCCCCCGTTCAGGAAATGACGACACCGTGGGAATAACAACAGTAACGGCATCACAACAACACGTAACAGAAGAAGGAGAGGGAGACTTTGCTGCATCTTACCTGCAACATGATCAGCTTAGTATGTACCACATTTACATTTACAGAGCCTCTGCATCGTTAGTGTCCATATTTCTGCATGTTGTTGTCCACCTTCGCTCTTGTTTACTAATTGTACTGGAAGAATGTCGAATTTCAATCATCCGACTACGGACTGGACTACCGTCAAGTAACCAGGAGTCTTGAAAAGGCCTTGTGGAGACTACGCGTCTAAGATGTTAGATAGCAGCAGGCTGCAGCAGCTAAGTGACGTCTGGTGACCAACTCACCACCCCAGACTTCCTTCAAATTATGTAAAAAGGAACGATACAGGAAATCTTTCCTACTGACTGCAATTAAACTTTTCCACCTCAGTCAGTCACGATCATCACACACCTGGACTGAATCTGCCCGTCACCTTGCACTATCTATTTATATATCTTGTGTTTTTTCCAAGTGTCCTTTCTTTTATACCTCAGTTTTGTCTTCTTTTTTTATTCTATTGTATTTATACCGGACTGCTATGACAGCAAAATCTCCCCTTGGGGATGAATAAAGTCATCTATCTATCTATCTATCTATCTAAAAGCAGTTATGTGCCGCTGGATGGAAATATTCTTGCGTTCATGCAAAGGCCTGCAAGCTAAAAACTTCAGGGTCTGTTAGTGCTCGTAATGTCCTCCTGTACTTACAAACAACCATATGGGAGGACGAGGCTCCGCTGGGAAGCACTTGGTTGAGGTTGACTAAAAACCCAAGAAAAAGCAAACGGGAATGGTGGGTAACAAAACCTGTAATAAGCTGTTTCTCAAAGTTCTTCAAATAAATGATGGATGATCAGCTACTTTATTCAGTCGATTGCCAAACCCCCAAAGTTATGGATGGATGGATGCTTTATTAATCCCGAGGTGAAATTCAAACTAAATTAAGAAGCAATAACAAAAACCTCGACTATCCCTCTGGACGCAGTAGCTAAAGGATGATGTGTCACGTGCTGCTGTCCGTCTGCGATTCTGTTCACTTGAATTAAAAAATAAATAAATAAAATACCTGTAAACTTGTTTAAGTTTCAACACACGACTGTTTTAACAGTTAAAATGATACAAGAACTAATACTGGAATGGACTCCAGTCGTTACTCATCTACTGAAATCCCGTCACAACAGTAACTTGTGAGGCACCTTAAACATAACGCTCCCATCGGAGCCTTGAATGAGCAGGAAAAGCCCGAGGTTTGGCCCGAGTGTGACGGGATCCGTCAACCGATCAGCTGATCTCGGCTCAGCAAAGAATGAGCTCCGAACCAAAGTGAGGTGCAACAATGCGAAGCCTGTGTGCGAGTGTGTTTGGGGGCAGCCAACCAGAGATTTCCCACCGCAGGAACAAAACCTGCAGCTGCATGACTGCTCCTCAATGCCCCCCCCTCTTCCTCCTCCTCCTCCTCACTCGAGGAGGAGTTACTCCTCTCCTGCTGTGATGGTTTGTCCTTTTAAAAGGTTTTCCCTCGCTCTTGTTACAGCGAGTAGAACAAATCCTGACTTCCTTACAAAAAGATGTATAACTTGGTGCTGCAGTCTGGAGGCAGGAGTCATGTGACCTCCAGTTCAGGTGGGGGCAGGGACAGGTGTGTGTGTGTGTGTGTTTTCTAGGCCTGTGTTGAAAAAATCGATTTCACAATTCTAAATCGATTCTCAAATTAATGCCTAAAAATCGATTAATATGTCTAAAGATCGATTTTTTTCAATTTTTTTTTTTTTTTTTTTTTGGGGGGGGGGGTGGGTTCTTTTATTTATTTATGTATTATTATTTTTTCATCATTACATTACAACTTTTGGTTATTTTTTTGTTTATCCCCATAAAGGGAATGTTTTGTTGGACATGAGAATAACTGGTGCCATGTTTTTGCCTTTAAATATGTTTAAAGGTATGAAAACATTAAAGTGTTAGGTTATAATTGCATAAATTGTCTATATTTCATTACTTTATATACTGTCTTGGGGTTAAATTTGCAAAAAATGCTAAAAACCAAATTCTCAAAAATCAAAAAACCAAAATAGACCGAAAAAGGAAAAAATAAAAATGGAATGTGGGAAAAAATAAAGCCGATTTCATCCGTCTCCGTTTCCTCCCTGGATCTGTTTGGTAATTCTGACCCACATGATGTTTCTGAAAGCAGTTCTATCAGCATTCTGGGAGCTGATTGGTCCTTACAGCATCATTAGCTGACAATACTTACTGTTGAATCTCAATATAATACTAGCAGTAATATTTTGCATAACTACAGTCATATAATTCATGCAACAGCTCAAAAAACTGTTTTATTAACACTAACCCAAATCAATATCGGAATCGAATCTTGATAATCGATTCTGAATCTTAAGAATCTGAATCGAATCGATTCTTGACATTTGAATCGATCCCCAGCCCTAGTGTTTTCTTCAGTGGGCTCCCCATGACGTAAATACTGCTCGTGATATTATACTTATCCTTTCTGGCACAGAACTTGCAAGTCATTTCCCGAAAGCAAAGATGTGAAACTCATTTTATTTTTCCTCTAGAAATCTTTGGAGGATGACAAAGTAAAATATCGCTCTCTGCTGTTTTATGTAAGACGGGAAGCATCCAGCCCCCATCATTCACCTTCCGCCAGTTTCAGTCGCCGCAAAAACCAGAAAACACACGTGTTTCACATCGGACGCCCACCCAGCCGTGACGCCCGCCCCCCCCCGCACCCCCGAGGCCCTCTGATGCCAAAAACACACAGAGGCCCTGGAGGATGATGGGATGTGTGACATGGTCACAGAGAGGAAAGTAATTTAAAATGATGACAGGTCAAGACAGAGACGGATGAAGAATCCAGATCATAACTGGACGAGAAGGAAGCCGAATGATTTCCTGGTACGATTCCGTCTTCCTCCGCCGAGACAGATGTGATGGCTTCAGCAGATGTGTTTGAAGAAAAAAAAGAAAATAAAAGGAAAAGACAGATCCATCATTCTGGCGTTCTGGAAATCTTCTGCAGTGTTTCTGAAAACAAGTAAGAAAAAAAAAAAAAAAAAAGGTACCTGCAAATTTCAATATTTTCCACGTGGACCAACGCCAGCGATTTTATACATTATGCAAAAGTACAATTCCATCTGTACGAAAAAGCATTTTGATGCTCTTAAGTAATGAGATCATGTTACATCAGTTGCAGCTCTTTTAACATGTGTTTCTGTATCATCATCTGTGGAGTGGCATTGCTGCTAATGTCGGCCAGGCTTCGGGGAGGAAAAGAAAAACAGGGATGACAAAAGAAATGTGCAGCCCGTTAACGCACGGCTGAAAGAAAGAAAAATAATATAGCTTGAGAATATCTGAGGCTACGATTACAGTTATTATGAGACAGGCGATGCTGCTCCAGGGAGAACAGGCCTTGTTTCTGTAGCCATGAATCTGACAGTTACTGCTGCAGTGAAGTAATACCAAAATAAATGAATAAAAATGGTGATTATCATGTTCATGTGATGAGGTCTGTTAATCTGTTAGGGATTTTGGAGGTGAATTTCGCCTGAACAGGCCTATGCAAATTAAATTAACAATATCTCCACAATTATAAGGACAATATATGCATAATGTTGGCCTCAATGGATAGTTAAAACCTCACAGCATATAGTACACTTCCAGTGTCAGAAACATTGTGAATGTTCACATGTCTGAGCAAATTGTGATAAACCAAAGAAAAAAAAAAAGACATTTTTATCCTTGTCTAATTTCTTTTTAGTTTGCACATTGGAAAACACCATGATAGCAAATGTATATAATTATAAAGACACCACTGCCTGGATTCAGCAACTCCTTGACTACAACCGTACCAAGTTACGTGATAATAGCTTAACGCTACATCCTCATCCTCACTGCAGCATCTTCCTCCACGTGGAGGATCCAGAATCATAACAGTGGCTGCATTTGGTTTAAAAGTCCATAAATTCAACAAGTTTTAAGAAATAAAAGATTAATTGAATTGATAAATTTACTGACAAATAAATCAGAAATTGCAGATGAAGGAAGAAAATATGAGCCGGTTTCAGCAACTGATACCAATCACCAGACTCGTGGTCTCGGTTTTTACCCGAAGCCCGATGCGACCCAGACGCCGGCACTTGACCTCGGCAGGATTCGTATCTTTTGGGGTTCAAATCGCATCCGGTACCAAAGGCACCGACCGAGCACCGAGCTGGGGGGGGAGCAGGAGACGCTAAACGGCTCAAATTCAGAATACACGCCTCAAAATAGAGGACTGCTTCCAGATATAATGGTGTGATGTAAAACAAGCACGCACACACACACACACACACGCGGGGCTCTAATAACCTCACACCTGTAGCATGGCAGGTCTCAGACCCCCATCCAGCATCCTTTGATCTGCTTCTGAAAGGACAGGAAGCAGGAGAGAGAGAGGGGGAGGTGGCAGGGAGAGAGAGAGAGAGAGTGTGTGTGTGTGTGTGTGTCTGCGTGCGTGTGTGTGTGTGTGTGTGTGTGTGTGTGAGAGAGTGTTTGGGGGTGGGGTTGCAGGAAGGAATGTTTCAGCAAAGTAAACAGTGTGAAGCTTCCTGTAGAAAACACTTCAAAGCCAGAGAGGAAACCAGGATAACACACACACACACACAAAGACACACACATAGCCGCGCACACACACACACACACACACACACGGCATCAAAAGGCAGGTCGGAGTCATCTGTCACCACAGGAAAATTGAAACCTGGGCGCCATGCACCCTCACAATCACACATGCAACTAAGTCAACCACCTTAGTCGCAGAAAACAATAATCACACGCACTCAAATCTGCATCATTTCGTGTGGTGTGTGTGTGTGTGTGTGTGTGTGTGTGTGTCTAAAGTTTCTCCAGAGTGATTATGTGCGGTTCCTCCTGGTCATGTATGATAATAAAGTATCTGAAGTCTGAACGAACGGTGAGACGAAACAAAGAATCTAAAGATGCCAGATTTGGTTTCTGGGAGAAAACAGCCAAAATAAAACATCATTTATACACTCAAGTCTAGGTTTAAATGAAAATACTGTTTAAAGAAATCAAGATATGCTATTCGACTTCCGATTATAAAGCAGCTCAGCCCCTAAATGACAGAGACAGAGTCTAAAACCCGCTGCACAAGCTTTAGAAATAACAGGTTTGTAGTATATATTTAGGGGGGGGGGGATCTGTTTCATCAATTTCTAAAAAGGAAACAAAACTTGTATGAAAAGCAAAGGCAAAAAAAAAAACTGATTGTAATAAGGTGTAAAAAGCAGAACAAAAAAAAAGAAAAAAAAGACACAAAAACCAGGCTTCTTTTTGACCAACAGATAAAGATAAAAAATAAAATCATCCCCCAAACCAGAACTGGTGAAGTCCTTTTTGGTCCTGTTTATTGGGGCTCGTTTAAGTAAAGAAGAAAAGTCAAACACCAACTTAGACCTGACGTTAAAAAATAAATAAAATCTAATGTTCCTGTAAAAGAAACTAAATTTTTCCATGAATAAGTTTGTTCTGGAGCCTAAAACTTCAAGTCTGTCCATTTACAGACAAGATGCGTCAAAAATGTGTCTTTGATAACTTTAAAACTTTAAATGTTAGTGTCTTTATTCCCTTTTCCAGCTGTGATCTACTTTATTCGAGTGTCCTGCAGCAGCCAGGTTGTTTTCTGGATTCGTGTTACCTGAGCCGCACAGGTAACAAGGTAACATGACCCAACAAATCTCAACGCTGTTGCTCCAAAACTGCGGTTTTATCTTCGGGTTTTTACTTTTATTTGTTTCTCCAACTAATTCGGTAGCAGAAAAGACAGAAGAAAACATCTGCAAGTTTCCTAAAAAACTAACTTTTCCTCCAGAACTCCGTCAACGCAACAGCAGAAACCTCAATAATAAATACATAAGGATAAAGGCTGATTTATGGTCCCGCGTTACACCAACGCAGAGCCTACGGCATAGGGTACGCGGCAACACGCACCGTACGATGCGCGTCGCCGCGTACCCTACGCCGTAGTCTACGCCGTCTCTACGGCGTAGGCTCTGCGTCGATTTAACGCGGAACCATAATTCAGGTTTAAGTGGGGTTTTATTCCGCGTTTTACCTTGTATCCGCAGCGGTCCTGGCTGGTTTTGCTCTTCCCTGGAGTGGTAGATCCGCAGGAGAAGAAGAGGAGCAGGAACCAGCCGCAGGGAGAGGTGAGGAGGCTCCGCGGCGCCGCCATTCCCGTCGCAGGTCCGAGCAGCTCTGACTGTGAGCGGCTCTGGATCCGAGAGGAGGTGCGGCGGCCGTGCGCCCAGGCCGCTTCTGCGCATGTCTGTTTTTTGTGAAGGGGTGAATCCTAAACACCAGTTTTAGGAGAAACAGGTTCCCATTTAACTCAAATACATCCCCAAGAAACTCATGTTTAATCAGAGCTGGGTAGAGTAGCCAAAAATTGTAATAGTAAAAGTATTGTTACTTCAGAATAATATGACTCAAGTAGAAGTAAAAAGTAGTCATCCAAATAATTACTTGAGTAAAAGTAAAAAAGTACTTAAAACTACTCAAGTACTGAGTAACTGTTGAGTAACGTCTGATTTATTTTTTTAACACAACCATTCAAACAGACAAAAGTACAAAATAAGCATCTTCAGGGAAATTAAATTAATAAAATAAATTAAAATTAATAAAAAATAACTTAAATTAAAATAAGCTTAAAGTAAATTAAAGTACTTTAATAAATAATAAAATAACAGAATAAAAAAATAAATTAAGCACAAGTAGCACAAAATTTCAAACCTTTGTACTCTCCACAGGCAGAACTAGAACAAGACCATGAACTCATATAAACTCTGTGTGTGTGTGTGTGTGTGTGTGTGTGTGTGTGTGTGTGTGTGTGTGTGTGTGTGTGTGTGTGTGTGTGTGTGTGTGTGTGTGTGTGTGTGTGTGTGTGTGTGTGTGTGTGTGTGTGTGTGTATAAATGTGACAAAACATGCAAAAACAAACATTTTTCCCAGTGATGCAATTTCATGACATTGATGTCATGAAATTGATGCATACGTGGATAAAAGGGATAAAAGAAAAGTAACAGCTCAACGTGGCCTAATGTAGCGGAGTAAGAGGAACAGTTTCTTCTTCTCAAATCTACTCAAGTAGAAAAAGTAAAAGAAAAAGAAAAGAAAAAAGAAAAAGTATAGTGATTCAAAACTACTCCTAAAAGTACAACATTTCCCAAAACTTACTCAAGTAAATGTAACTCGTTACTACCCACCTCTGTGTTTAGTATACGTTTTAATTTGACAGTAGAGAGGAATGTAATTCCCTCCCAGACCAGATATCAGTACCACTCAAGGTGACCAAACTTACTTATGATCAGAAAGTATTCACATTCATTACTCAGGTAGAAGTATAGATACTAGAGTTTAAAAATACTCCTGCAGAAGTTGAAGTATCAACTCAAGTTTTTTACTCAAGTAAAAGTATAAAAGTACTTGTTTCAAAATTACTTAAAGTATAAAAGTAAAAGTAATATAAGGGGGAAAAAAGCCATTAAGGACAAAAGCCATTGAAAATGAATGCATCTTAGTATAATGTAAATTTATTAAAGAACCATATATGTGTATTATTGAGCATTAACATGTGTTTCAGAGAGCAGCAGATATGATGACTAGTTGCCTATAAGTATTGTAATGGTGCAAAAAGTCAAACTTCAGAGGCATGTTATCATTTATCCTAACCTTTATTGGAATGTACATCCAAGTTTAGTTGCAGGAATCTGAGGGAACGGATGCAAGAACAAAACTGGACAAGAACATCTGAAACAACCACAACCAAATTCACTCTATCCGGATGGAGCAATTTAACTGGATAGTTTTTTTTAAAGGCCGAAATGAAATAGAGTAACAAGGCTGTTTTCAAATTATAGAGAACCATCAAATGAATTATTTATTAAATTAAGGGCATTTAAATTCATGGATTTAGTGGAACACAAAATAGTATTGATAATGTACAAAGTGTTCAACAGATCGTTACCTAGTAAAATTGTAAGCATCAAGTTTAAAATAAGGGTACCAGTAAGTAGATATGAGCTTTGAGGGAAACATATGATTGAAAAACCAAAGTCTAGGACTAAAATTTTTTTTTTTTTTTTTTTATTATATAATTATAGGCCAATATCTAACTTATCAGTGCTGGCCAAAGTTATTGAAGCTCTTGTGAGTGAGCAAGTTAAGCTGTTTTTACATTCCAACTTTCCAAATTTCAATCAGGATTTAGGAAAAAGCATAGTACTATCACAGCTGCAATGAAGGTGGTTAATGACATTTCTGTTGCACTTGATAAGAAACAACATTGTGCATCTCTTTTCATTGATTTGTCGAAATCGTTTGATGTGGTTGACCATGATATTTTAAAACTTAGACTCTTCCACTCTGGACTCTCGGAGCATGCAGTCAACTGGTTCACCAATTACCTCAGCAATGGGGCTCAGTGCATCAAACACGATGGCCTGTGTTCTGATTTTATTACTGTCCACAAGGGGGTGCCACAAGGCTCTGTTTTAGGCCCCCTTTTTCTATTTATTATTTATATCAATGACTTGGGTCTAAATTTGACAGATGCTAATTTACATTTCTATGCTGATGACACAATTATTTATTGCTGCGAATCTACTCTGCTTAAGGCCATTGAATCCTTGCAGAAAGCCTTTGCTGTTGTCCAGCATTCATTACGTCAGCTGAAGCTCGTTCTCAATGCAGATAAAGACGAAGCTTATGCTGTTCTCCAATTCTAGGATCAGGCCACAGGTTATCCCCTCAGTGACCACTCTTGAGGGAAATGCAATTGAGGTTGTACATGAATATAAATACCTAGGTGTTTGGATCGATGACCTACTCACTTTTAAGCAGCATATAGAGACACTTGTGAAGAAGCTGAGGATAAAATTGAGTTTTTACTTTCGAAATAAGCTGTGTTTTTCCTTTAATGCTAAGAAGCGACTTGTTGCTGCTACCTTTTTACCAGTACTAGATCATGGAGATATTTTGTACATGAATGCTTCTGCTAAATGTCTTCATATGATCGATACGGCATATTCTGCTTCCCTGAGGTTCATTACAAATTGTAAACCATTGACACATCACTGTGAGTTCTACTCTCGGGTTGGATGATCTTCTCTGGCCACCCGAAGGCTCAGTCATTGCTATACTTTTATATATAAGGCAATGCTAAGTCTGCTGCCTTCTTGCATCTGCTCCTTGATTGTACCGAGAGGTCCTGGTTCTTACTCGTTCCGTTCACAAGACTACCTGTTGCTCTCTGTTCCTTTTGCCCAGAACTGAACTGGGTAAAAGAGCCTTTGCTTATTCTGCTCCTTCAGCCTGGAACACATTACAAAATGCCTGGAGGCTAACAGTGTTAATTTCTTTGAGTACTTTTAAATCTAAATTGAAAATACTTGAGGCCGACTCCATTACATGTACCTGTTTTTTGTGATTTGCTTGCTTTTTTTAATTTCATTTTAATTGTATTTTATCGGTTGGTGTTTTATCTGTCACTTGTAACTCTGTGTAACTATGTGTTGTAATTGCTGCTGCCTATCTTGGCCAGGTCTCCCTTGGAAAATAGGTTTTTAATCTCAATAGGATCTTGCTGGTTAAATAAAGGTTAAATAAAAAATACATATATATATATTCTCTCATTCTTATTAGGTAGGTAGGGAGGCTTTTATTGCACCGTGAATGAGAGGGAAACGCAATTTAATTCCTTGTATGTCTGATATATATTTGGTGTGACAAATAAAGTAACCTTGGTTCAAGGTTACCTTGAACGTAAGTTCCCAATAAAGCTGCTCTGTGAAGTCGAGTCTTTATTCACATCTTAAGTTTTTCTTTTTGCTTTTTCTTTCTTTCTTTTTTTCCATTTAAACTATGATTTTTGGTAGGTTTTTCCAGGCTGGTTTGGATGTTCTGGAGGTTTTTTCCTCTCATGTCTACTGCTACTCTGGCACTTTTTATAATATGATGATCAAGTACTTGTAGTTCTTGAGACTGATCTTAGTCTCAAGACCCCTTTTTTGTGGTCTTGTTCTTGTCACGGTCTCGACAATCTTTGGTCTTGGTCTTGTCTCGGGTCTCGCCAGGTCTCGGACTCAAATAATTGAGATGCCGTTTCACACCAAGGTGACAGAATCTGGTGATCAGCAGTTCTTCCTCTTGTTAATGTACAGTTTTGTAAACTATTTGTATTTTGCATCTGATTGAATGTTTTGGTGCATCTGCATGTGTCTGTATTTAATTACAGTTTTGTGTTTATAACGACCTTGTTTGAATAAATATATGAATAATATTTGCATATCGTTGTGATTGATTAAGCATCAGGTCCATTTCAGTGATGTTGACATACGGTGTAATCTGATTACTATAATGGTAAATAATGTAATTTCAAGTTGCTAATTGTATCTTTAATATTTAAAATTCATGTTTAATATACAAATTAAGTCCAATTTAAATCAGTAACATTTACTATTCATGACTTTTCTGAGGTGGAGGGGGGTGTTGGAGCTGGTTATTTTGCTAGAGGACTTTGGGACTAGTTAGTAGTCGTGTCAATACTTAAAAGCTCTGGAGTCAATCCTCCAATAGTGTAGAAATAGCGGTAGTGCAGTCGCCACACATATCTGATCTCAGCTGATGGATGGAAACATTTATAGTGAGTTCAACATCATCATCCACTTCTCTGTGTTATTGAGCTGCAGTTGAATACAAGCTCATATGGAAACGAGCTGAACCAGGATGGTGTTCTACAATCACGCAGGATCAGGAAATAACCAGGTTTCTTTTTGGTCTTGGTCTTGAGCTGAACTAGTCTAGGTCTTGATACTCTCTGATCTTGGTAGTGTCTTGGTCTCAGTTTAGGTCGGTCTTGACTACAAGTCCACTGTGATCTCATCCATAAGTTCTCTGAAGAGTGATAGTGAACCGTTTGCTCATACAGCACAGCAACGGGTTATAAATGAAGAGCACAAACGTTGGGGAAGGCAGCTGCAACACACCCCGCTCATGTCACATCAAAGTCAGCGGTGCCTTTCATCTCAGTGGATCCAAGCAGCCATTAAAGGTGAAAAACAATGGATGACGCATAAAGTCACGTGACCCACTGGTTTATAAGGTCAGATTGATTTTATCCACGTACAAGAACACGCCCACTGTATGTCAATCAAAGTTAGCCTTGGCTACCAGATCCATCAGTGAATCCCCACGACATGTCTGCAGAGGTGCTTACAGCAGAATATATAGTTTAATATGTTGACTCGATGGCGAAATCAAAAATTACATTCGTGTTTAGCCACGTAAAGGGCGGTAGCGCAACGATTACAGATGGGGGAGAAACCGTGGCTCGCCATTGGCTGAGCCAACCGTCAATCAATCATACAAGAAATAAATGTATTGCTTTCTATAAAGTTACCTGAGGTGGTACGAAAAGTCTTCAACCCCAAACACGTGTCAAGGATGTGAAATCTCACTATGGACACCAAAATCTTTGTCGAAATGAGGCTGTAAACCTTTTCACATCGGAGATGAATGGAGATTGACTCACCTTTGGGAAGCCCCCCAGTGGTCAGTTGAGGAACTGCTGTCGCATGTTTGCATCAGAGCAGACCCACGTTTAAGTTTACCCTCGGAGGCGGTTACTGATGAGGCCAGCTTGACATCCGACCCCATTTCAGTTAATGTAAACAAGCAAATTACTAATATGGAGTTGGACACATGAGGAATGTAAAAGGGTTTGTTTTTACTAATCCATTCTTTTAACTTTCATTTTTCATTTGTATTCAGAGTAAACCAAAGCGTAAACAGCTCGAAACCATTTGTTTCTCCCCTGAGTCCATTTTAGAAAAATCAACATTAAACATTTTTATACTTCTTTTCCATGTTTTGTCGCTAAAATGTTGTCGTTGTTAGTTGTCAGATCATGTCATGTGTGACCCTACTTCACCCTGTGAACAGGTAAATGACTTCAAAGACGCCGTTTTCAGCTTTACACGTCACATATACACACACACACACATACATATATATATATATATATATATATATATATATATATATATATATTAGGCATTAATGACATGTATGGAGGATCAAAAGTGTTACGATTCTTATTAAATCCTAATGACACGAATATCTTTTGTTCAGGACTTTACAGGTTTTAACTTAGACAAATAATTTTAAAATGTAAACAACAAGATTATGTTTGTAACTTATGCGTAAACTGAATTTTATGATTTGTTTTATTTTAAAATCATGCAAATTATGTTTAAAGCAAAATCAAAAATGCTCCCTGACCCAATACAGAGGTTCTTTTCAATTCAGGAGACTCGTTACAATCTCAGAGGTGTCTGTAATTTCACAGTACAAATGGCTAAAAAAGGTATGAAAAGGAGATGTGTCTCCATCGTTGGAGTTAAATTCTGGAATGATGCCAACATAAATTTAAAAACATGTCATTCTTTTGTTGTATTTAAGAAAATGGTTTGTAAAGCTATTTTTGAAGCTTATAAGTGCAATTGACCATCTGTCAATGTTTCTTTGCTTTTCTATTGTTTCTTTGCCTTTTGTTGTTTCTTTGCTTTTCTACTCTCTTTTTGGTTTTCTGGAGGTTGGTAGCCAAAAATAGAAAGTTGTTAATATATATTTTTTTTTTTTTTTTTTTTTTTTTAAATATTTTTATCCCGGTTTTTTTCCCCATTTTTACCACCCCGTGCTCCTACCTACTGACAGTCCTGGGCATTGCCATCCTCTACCAACCCCGGGAGGGCCCTGCACTGAGCTCAGGTCTCCTCCTTAACCTGAGGAGTGAGCAGGCCGCATCTTTTCCGACCGAAAGTTGTTAATATAGGATAGGCTTTTATAAGCAGTTTGCTTCTGCCTATGCCTTTTCAGTTATTGTTCAACACATTTTTTCTTTTTGGTTTAATAGTTAATGCTGTGTACAATGTTTTTTTGGTGTTGTTTTTGTGTTGCAATGACTGAATAAACTTCATTCATTCATTCGTTCATTCAATTTGAATAATTTATATTTGAATTTGAATTGCTCAACTTGAATAATTGCATTAAAAAACTGAATCTGAATCACATAATTTGAATTTGTATTGTTTAATTAGAGAATAATTCTGCAATTATGCAATTCTGCAAAAAATCTACGCAGTCAGTTTGACAGAAATATGTAGCTCAGGCGGAGTGAATAGCTTGCTCATTCAAAAAAGAAAGAGAGAGAGAGAGCTATTGTATTAATGTAACTTTCATTTATTAGACACAAACTATACTCATATATGTTAATAAAGTGAAATATTTCAATACACAGAAATTAAATAATTAATATCCAACTTTATCTCACAAAGTTAACATTATTGATATAAACTGGCCACAAATAGTTTGTAAAATGATTGTTAGTGCTATAACAAATAATTTGCATAATTATTCTTTGTTTACTTTTGTTTTTCTAACTCTGAGTCCACTTGTTTTTTTAATAGCTTAAGTCACCTAGGATCATTGTGATCCCTTATAAAATGTGAAATAGTGTGCATGTAGCCTTCGCTCGTGATGATCACCTTGTGTTTGTGATGTTGGTTAAAAACAGATGAAAGATTCATTTTCACCAAAAACATGTGCATGTTCAGTGAAGTCATTCCTCAAGGATTTGTGCATAATAGGAGAAATCTGTGAAAAGCCTCCAGCTGCAAACCAGTTACTTGTACTTTTCATTGAGAAGTGTGTACAGGGGACTGAGGCTTGGCTGGAGGGAAAACATACATGTACAGAGGCCTATACTGTATGTACAAATGAAAACCGTAAAATAATAAAATAATAATACATTTTATTTGAAGGCGCCTTTCTAGACACTCCAGGTCGCCGTACAATGGTTAAAAACAGTGCAACACAGTAATAAAAGCTAGGGGGTAAACAAATACTCAGATTAAGTTAAAGTACCATGACAACGACACAGTGCAAGTGGGGTCAGAGGGAGAAGGCGGTTCTGAACAGGTGGGTTTTCAGTTTGGATTTGAAGTGAGGGAGTGAGGTGGTGTTCCTGAGATCCGGTGGTAGGCTGTTCCAGAGACGGGGAGCAGAGCGGCTGAATGCTCTGCTCCCCATGGTGGCAAGACGGGCAGGTGGAACAGTCAGGTGGATGGAGGAGGAGGATCTGAGAGTGCGTGAGGGCGTGGTGACGTGGAGGAGGTCCGACAGATAGGGAGGGGCAAGGTTGTGGATTGACTTGAATGTTAGGAGGAGGATTTTGAAGTCGATTCTGTGTTTTATTGGAAGCCAGTGGAGCTGTTGTAGGACGGGGGTGATGTGGTTGATGGATGGGGTCCTTGACATGATGCGGGCAGCTGAATTCTGGACTAACTGGAGTTTGTGGAGGAGTTTGTGAGTGACACCGGAGAGGAGAGAGTTACAGTAGTCAAGGCGAGAAGTGACAAGGCTATGCACGAGAGAATAGAAGTGGTGTGGGGGGTGAGGGAGGGGCGGAGGCGGTTGATGTTGCGCAGGTGGAAATAAGCGGACCGGGTAATGTTGTTGATATGAGAATGAAAAGATAGGGTACTGTCGAGGAAGACACCCAGACTCTTGACCTGTGGGGAGGGGGAAACAGTGGAGTTGTCGATGAGTATAGGGAAACTTTCGGTTTTGTCACTGTTTAATTTGAGGAAGTTGGAAGAGAACCAGGATTTGATATCTGTTAGGCAGTCAGCGAGGGACGAGGGTGGGAGGGTGGAGGTGGGCTTACTGGAGAGGTAGAGCTGGGTGTCATCCGCGTAGCAGTGAAAGCTGATGTTGTACTTACGGAAGATGTTGCCGAAGGGGAGAAGATAGGTGATGAAAAGGAGGGGCCCCAGGACAGAGCCCTGGGGCACACCTGAAGTGACAGGGGAAGGCTGGGATGTGAAAGATTTAAGTTTAATGAACTGAGTGTGGCCTGTGAGGTAGGAACTGAACCAGTTTAGAGGAGTGTGGGTGATGCCGATGGCGCGAAGTCTATTGAGGAGGGTGGGGTGGCTGATGGTGTCGAAGGCCGCACTCAGGTCAAGGAGGATGAGGATAGTGAGTAAACCAGAATCAGCTGCCATGAGGAGGTCATTGGTTATTTTTACAAGTGCAGTTTCGGTGCTATGGAGGGGGCGCAAGCCAGACTGGAATTGTTCATACAAGTTGTTAAGTGATAAATGGTGCTGGAGTTGTGTGGCAACTATGTTCTCGAGGATCTTGGAGATGAAGGGCAGGTTTGAGATAGGACGGAAATTATTGAAGTTGGTAGGATCTGCACCAGGTTTTTTCAGAATTGGGGTTATTGCAGCAATTTTGAATGATGAAGGAACAGCTCCAGTGGTGAGAGAGGAGTGGATGATGGACCAGGACTGTCGGGAGGGGGTCCAGTTGGCATGTGGTGGGCTTGGACCTGTGTATGAGGTCAGAGATCTCCGAGAGGGTGGGGAGCTCAAAGGAGGAGAAGGGGTGGGTGGGCGATTGGAGATCGGAAGTGACGCTAAGGGAGGTAGAACCAAGGTCCTGATGGATTTGCAGGATTTTGGTGTTGAAAAAAGTAGAGAGTTACAGAAGGCAGTTGAGTAGAGATGGGGTGGTATAGAGACTCATGGGGAACGGGTGATATTGTTGAACAATGAAAACAGGGACTTGGTGTTGCCTGCGTTTGAACAGATTCTGCTGGAGTAGTAGTATCTCATTTATTCAAGACTATGAGGAAGTTTGGGCTAAATGGCTGAACAAACTTGCCCACACAAGCACTTTTGCCATGAAAGGGGCCTATTGGAGCCACTGGAATCAGTAAAACCTTTAAACTCTAGCGGGACACATAATAAAACTTATTATTTGATGACTCTTCTGTGCTCTGATTAAAGAGTAAACTAATTTCTTCTTTCTTAAGTTGGTGGCATTTTAATGGAAACAGCCTGCGCAGTGTGGAGGCCTACAACCCTCTTACCAACAGCTGGACCAAAGTACCCCCCATGCATAACTACCGCTGCAACTTTGGCATTGGGGTGGTGGACGACCAGTTGTTTGTTGTCGGAGGGGACAGCAGTTTTGCTCCCACGTCTACTGTGGAGCGCTATGAAGAGGAGGGCCCGGAAGGTGGTACCACGTCTCCAGAATCAAAAGATGTCGTTCTGGCCAGAGCTGCTGTCTGCTGCATGGACACCAAAGCCTGGCTGAGAACTTGTTCCCTCGTGGCCCATAATCGTCCCTGCCAGTTGATCCATCTGACTACCAGCGCTGTTACCACATCGTGCAACATTGCATTGAAAATAAAACTTTATTTGCACTTTAAAAATGGTTATTCCTGCTTATTCTATTGTCTTTGTATACACATACATACATACATACATACATACATACATACATACATACATACATACTAGAGGTGTAACAATATATCGTGCCACGAAATTTCGCGATACAAAAACGTCACAATACGTGTCGTGGAGGTGACAAGGTGTATCGCGATATTGGGTTATTAATATTAATCTATTGTGTTGACTAGTAACGCGCATCCGGCCGCAGCCGCGACCGCGACCGCATCTCGACCCGGGAACCAAAATCTTACTCCGCTCAGAAGAAACTAGTCCCATTTTGTGGTCCCGTTTTGAGCTCTGAACTTTTACTAATGTAAGGCTGGTGTAGAGTTAAGCCTTACCTTATTAAATTAAACCTTTTTCGGGTCGTGAGTAGGATAAACACGCGGGCAACTTCTGCTGCGCTCCAGTGTACTTTAATGTCCCTCAACAGTGTAGGATTTTAGAACATCAACACAGCACCTAGTGCTGTATCACTCCGCCCAATCTAAAACATATTAACAACTACAGATAAACTGACTAGTGTCATTATAGTCCCTGATTTACATCAGAATATAAAGAATATATTTATAAAATAATGAACCCTTAATTACCAAAATAAACTTCTTAACAAAAATAAATCTCCTCTTACACTTATAAGGTGAGCATGAATCAATCTTTTTTATGATGTAAAATTGTATGTATTTATTTACTTTTATTTATTTATTTAATTTTAGTTGTTAAATTAGAAAGAAAAAAGTCAAATCATACATGAGAGAAACTATTCAGTTTGTGGCAAAATATTTTTCCTTGTATGAAACTGAAGATGCATAATGCAAACCTGACATTTACTTTTAGTTCAGTTTGTGGAAAATGGTTGGCCTGGCTTTCTCTTTAAAACTTAAACAGTTATAAAGCATTACAAACTGTAACAATAGGGCAAACACACAGCGTTGTTTTGTATTTTGTGTCTTTCAAATAAAAGACAAATTTTTCCAGTCATATGTTCCTCATTCAAGGTTGTTAAAAAAATACTGCTATAATATCGTATCGTATCGTTATCGTGACCTCAATATCGTGTATCGTACCGTATCGTGAGATTAGTGTATCGTTACACCCCTAATACATACATACATACATACATACATACATACATACATACATACATACATACATACATACATACATACATACATACATACATACATACATACATACATACATACATACATACATACATACATATATACATACAGAGAGAGAGAGAGAGAGAGAGAGAGAGAGAGAGAGAGAGAGAGAGAGAGAGAGAGAGAGAGAGAGAGAGAGGGTTCAAGTGTATTTGCATTAAATTAGATTTTTTTTCCTCACTAAGACCATGTTGAAAAATGTTTTTCACCTTCATTTAAGTTACCTGTCATAGACTAACTGGCAAACATATTTCCATTAAATTCCATATATTTTGATGGAAAATTCCCAGAAATTTGAGACCCTACATCTATAAGGCCCCTTGTTTTAATATAGCATGTAAAAAATGACCAAAAAATTCTACCACAAAAGCCTAAAAACAAACTATAATCATCAGTATATTTGACAACTTTGCAAAAAAACATATGATGCTCTATAATGTATAAAAACAGTCATAACAGCACAGTAAGATGACCCTCAGTACATGCGTAATGCACTGGTTAATAATCCACCTAATTATTCAAATGATTTGAATGATCGCTTTGACGACCTGGATGTTCTCCAGATAAAGACATGAAATTGTAAAGCCAGTTTTAGCTTCTTTTCATTAATTTTCAATACTATTTAGGCTCAGCTGGTTTTGGATTGTTAATTTTAGTTGTTGTTTTGGATTATTTTCTCAGTTTCAGTCTTATTCGTTGTTAACCATAATAACTCTGGTCCTCCTGAGTGATGTATGTATGTACAAAATTAGGTTTAATATAAGTCAAAAATTAGATTTCATTTAACATCAGTTATTCTTTTTATTTGAAAAAGGGCAAAATAAACAAGATATACAATTTACATGGGAAGAAGCAGCCAGGGATCCCGTGGCGGCGGACCGCGACCCAGGCAATCCCCGGCCACCCGGTCCGGGCCGGACACGTGGCCAGGAGGCCCTCACCCCCCAGGCCAACGACCCCCACCCGGCAGGGGGCCAGCCTGCCCAGAGAGACAGAGCCGCCCCGGCCGCCGACGTGGGCAGGTGCACCCGCCCCTACGAAAGTGGCCCTCCAGGACCAGAGGGGTGCCCCGCCGTGGAGGCAGCGGGGATGCTTTCATTTCTGAATACTGGTAGCGCATCTTTTCTTCCACCAGAAGCTTTTCGTTCAATCCCTGAAACTGTTGCTCAAAGATGACGTTCATGCGAAGAGACTGGTTCTCTTGCCATTGTGTCTTTGACTTTTCTTCCAGATGTTGTTGTTTTAAAAGTGATTTTTGGGATTTCAAAAGTTGACTTTGGATCTTATCATTAATCTGGGTCAGGGTTTTATGATCCATTTTCATCCTTTTGTATTCTTCTTGTAGTTCTGTCTCATCTCTTAAACTCAAATTTATAGCTACAATTTGTTGTTCGAGAGCCTTGTTGTTTCTGACCAAGTTTTCCAGATTCTCTTGCTCCTTCAAACATTTTTCCTCCAAGTTTGTTTGAGTCTGGCGCTTCATGTTCAGATGTTTGACTAGACCATTCAAGTGTTTGCCCAAGTATGTTGCAGCATGTTTTTCTGCTTTCAGAAAATTGTATCTGATCTTTGGGTCTTGGCCATGTGACAACTCATTGCTTGTTTCTTCCGTTTGAGTGGAAACGCTGTTTGGCTGTTGTGTATCGTCTGTTTCGTTCTCATTTCTCTCCTGTTCCTTGTCCGTTTGTGCAGATCCTGAAATCTGTGGACCTTTTAATGCTGCATTATGCTCTTCCTTCACATTTTTGAAATTCAAGAGTTCTGTCTGAAGATCCTGAATTTTTCTGGCAATCTCAGAGTTGTCGTTTTTAGCAGCCTCTGAAGCCGACTGCATCTCGGGACACTGGCTTTTCATGGCTTCGATTTGTCGGAGCTCATTGTCGAGCTCGTTGAATTGTGCTGTAAGTTCATTTCTCTCCACTGCAAGCGCATCCAAGTGACGCTTGTTCATATTATAATTGTCAATCGATTCTTTGGCACTGTCGTACTGGTCTTTCAGCTCCTGTACTTTACATTGGAGAATGCGGTTGTAATCCAGCATTGCCTTTCTTTGGGCTTTCATTTCTGAATACTGGTAGCGCATCTTTTCTTCCACCAGAAGCTTTTCGTTCAATCCCCGAAACTGTTGCTCAAGGATGACGTTGTTCATGCGAAGAGACTGGTTCTCTTGCCATAGTCTCTTTGACTTTTCTTCCAGATGTTGTTGTTTTAAAAGTGATTGTTGGGATTTCAAAAGTTGATTTTGGATCTTATCATTAATCTGGGTCAGGGTTTTATGCTCCATTTTCATCCTATTGTATTCTTCTTGTAGTTCTGTCTCATCTCTTAAACTCAAATTTATAGCCACAATTTGTTGTTCGAGAGCCTCGTTGTGTCTGAGCAAGTTTTCCAGCTCCTCTTGCTCCTTCAAACATTTTTCTTCAAAGATTGTTTGAGTCTGGCGCTTCATGTCCAGATGTTTGACTAGACCATTCAAGTGTTTGCCCAAGTCTATTGCAACATGTTTTGCTGCTTTCAGAAACTTGTATCTGATCTTTGGGTCTTGGCCATGTGACAACTCATTGCTTGTTTCTTCCGTTTGAGTGGAAACGCTGTTTGGCTGTTGTGTATCGTCTGTTTCCTCCTCATTTCTCTCCTGTTCCTTGTCCGTTTGTGCAGATCCTGAAATCTGTCGACCGTTGAAAGTTTTAGCAACAAACATTGTCCTTTGAGCTTTGTAATAGCTTCTGGTTTTTAAAACAATGTTAAGTCTCTGACAGGGACGTGCGGTCATCATGTCAAGTAAAAAAATAAATAATTATAACATCAAATGTATACTAATATTTGTCCACTGATCTGTATGTATCTTTATGTATGACTAATTTCGAACATTTATTATAGTCAAAATCGCTGAATTTGCCTATTTCCTGTTCAAATACGGGACTGAAACGTCAGGTGCGGCAGCAGCGAGCAGAGCCTCACCTCTGATTGATCAATCCATCACAAACTGGGCTGATACGTGCGATTGGCGAGTGCTGGTTGCCGTATCTCTGCATGTCGCCAATATAAAGTTTGCAGATACGTTTATTTGACCTGATTTTACACAGTCTGGCTAAAGTCTTTAACCATTAAAGTTTAATGTTTGTTAGCGAGATATTTAGTTTCGCTGATGGGAAATAAAACCGCAGTGAAAAAGGCACACCTGAAGGGGGGCGAACGTGAGTCAACGCCGTTCGCTCACGTATTAAAATAAGTTACTCTGTTTTACAACAGAGTAACGGAGGTTTTTGTGGCGAAGGACAGGCGCATGGACTTCATTTACAAATAAAAGTAAGACCAAAAACACTTTCAATCTTATAAAAAAGAGATTAGACTAAGAAAAATACAATAGAATATTTAAAAACTAAATTTTGGCCTTAAATAAAATACTCTTTGTTTTTCTTTTCATGCTTTTTGTTGAGCAATCTGTATTAAATTGATTAAAGTATCAGAATTAAACGTTTTAAGAACAACTGAATATTTCACTAAAGGTCAAAATTTAAATCTGTGGTTTTGTACACCAGTCTATACTCTCATTTATGTTGTATGAATTATAGAATTGCGACGGCCTATACATGGAGGGTGTAGAGCAAATGCACGTTTTTTCTTACCTTTACGTATCTGTAATATGTACCATGTGTGCGCGCGTGTTTTTTTGTGAAGAATGCTGATGAGATATGAAATAACCAGTAGCCAATTGAATAAGCTACCCTTTTTGGTTTATATATTTGTAAATCTGACACTAAAGGAGTCAGTGCCTCACCAACCATGAACCTCACCGCATGTCACTGGTCTCTGAGAGGTTTGTGAACAGAGGTTGTCTGACGGTTTGCACAAATGGAATGATCTGAACCACCAAAGACCTATGACATCATCGCTGACGTCATGACACGCCAAGAGTTCTAAGCCTTTAGCTCCGCCCACATTCCGCTACATCGCAGGCAGATCTAAAGAATCCCATGTTTTAAAAACGAAATACAAAATTATATAACATCCATAAAGGTACTATCAAAAGAAAATCAGTCTATAAATGATTTATGTGAAACCATGTAAAAGTCTCTTGCTCTTTAAGTTACAATCTTGCTACGCTTAAACACTTTTGTTGAAATGTCAACCCCTGTGATTATTTTATTTAGGGATTATTTTATTTTATTTTTATTTTTTATTTAATCTTAGAAAAAATGTATAGGTATATACATATTCGCTTGTGTGTTGTGAACTTGTTATGTTTCAGATGCCAACAAATGTTTCCTCAAAGGAATTTCGTACTTTTGAAATGTTAAATAAAGTTTATTATTAAAAAAAAAAGAATCCCATCAGGGATAATATAAGAATTATATAGACTATAGACTAAAATGTATATTCTTATTCTAATCATTGAATGTAACCAGTACTCAAGTTGTAAAATAAAATCAGGGGGGATGGTGGATTTTATCATATGGGGACAGATAATTTGTGCTGATTACAAATAATATAATATATTACAAATAATAGCAGTGACCATAACACCTGCAGAAATACTGCAGGAATGACATAGCAGCAGTTAAATGCAGCCTTCTGAAAGCTTTAAATATCCACTGGGCTTACATCAAATACATCAAAACACAACAATAAATAACAGTTTTCTGAACTTATCAATATGACTCTGTCCTTCACAGGATAAGTAAAATGGATCACTGCAAAAACTCAAAATCTTAACTAGAATATTTGTCTTATTTCTAGTTAAAATGTTTCATTTTAGTAAAAAAAATCTCATTACACTTAAAACAAGACTCATCACTTGAAAAAAAAAATTCACCTGTTTCAAGTAGATTTTCAAAAGTAGAAAAGTAGAAAAATCTGCCAGTGGAACAAGATGTTTTTGCTTGTAATAAGAATTGGCAGATTTTCCTACTTATTTCAAGTGAAAATTTACTTGAAACAGGTGAAAATTGTCAAATAAGTTATTTTTCTGGTGTTATTTTTCTGGTGATGACTCTAAATGTTGGAATAGCAGTAAAACCACATTCATTGATGAAATGACATAAGGGATGGAAAGGGGGGATGGCAGTTTTACAGGGGGGATGATTATGACCGTTTTTATTTCAGGGGGGATGATTTTTACCGTTTTTATCCCCCCTCAACTCGAGTACTGAATGTAACTGACCTGAAACAAAAACAGGTAGATCGCCATTCCGGATCTTTTTGCTGTAGACGCCTACGATGAAACTGAGCATAGTTAGAGCCAAAATGGCGTCTCTCTCCCCCATTTAAATGAGCATCCAATCAAATTCATGGAAGTTTCTCCTGTCCAATCAGCGTCCACCTGGGGGCCTACGTCAGAGCAGTGGGCGGAGCTGTGTCGGGGTGTTGTGAATTCGTGTAGCACAGAAATCTGGAGTGGGAGTTGTCGGGCCGATCTGCTTTTATCGATCCGCACCGATTGACAGCCCAGCAGCCACAGCCATGCCGGGGATAGAGAAGCTGCCGCTGGAGGAGACGCTGGAGGACAGCCCGCAGGTACGCGTCTCCCTTCCCCGCAGACCTGGCAGTGTGCTACCGTTAGCCCCAGGCTAGCTGTCTTTGTGAGTGTTTACGGACGTGCGGCGGAGAGAAGCAGGGGTTTAGCTGCACTCTGTTTCTCCACGGTTACGGTTACATATGCAAATACCAAAGGCTGCAGCTGCATTGCTCTCAAACGGGTGGAAAAACGAATCCAGCCTAATTATGTTGGTTCCTGCACCAAAATCCAGGGCACAACACCTGCTGTGACGTCACTGATCCTGCTGTGACGTCACTGATCCTGCTGGGGATTGATTGAAACAATGATGATTTATCTGATACATTACCATCTAAATGTCTTTTGTATATGTGTATATATATATGTATATATATATATATATATATATATATATATATATATACATATATATATATATATATATATATGTATATATATATATATATATATATTATTAGGGATGGGCGGTATGGACTAAAAAATGTATCACGATAATTTCTGGCATTTATCCCGATAACGATAAAAATTACGATTTAAAAAAAAAAAAACAAAAAAAAAAAAAACAATTCAACTCCACCTTTTGTAACTATAAATCTATCACCACATTCAGTCTCATGGAGCCCCCAAAACACTGCTCTAAAAGAATACTAAATGCTACTAAACTACACCAATTACATTGAATTAATAAAAACAATTAAATGAGTTACACCTGTACTGCAAAACTGGAATGACTCAGATCCGCCATGTTTGTTACACAAACACGTATCAACGGGAATCTTTCTTTCTTTCTTTCTTTCTTTCTTTCTTTCTTTCTTTCTTTCTTTCTTTCTTTCTTTCTTTCTTTCTTTCTTTCTTTCTTTCTGGCTCATATCTTTCTTTCCTTCTTTCTGGTTCACTTCCTTCCTTCCGTACTTACTTACTTACTCACTCACTCACTCACTCACTCACTCACTCACTCACTCACTCACTCACTCACTTCACGTATGTTGTGCGTCGATTTAACACAGAACCATAATTCAGGCTTTACACAAAAACGTCATCAAGAGGAATTTATCGTTTTTACCGCGAGATGACAAATTCTTACCGTGGGGAATTTTTTTGACGGTATATATCGTGAGCGGTAAAATATCGCCCATTCCTGATATATATATATATATATATATATATATATATATATATATATACACACACACACACACATACATTTATGTGTATATGTATGTATGTACAGTACTCGAGTTGAGGGGGGATGAGGGGGGATGGCATCCCCCCTTGAAATAAAAATGGTAAAAAATAATCCCCCCAGTAAAACTGCCATCCCCCCTTTCCATCCCTTATGTCATTTCATCAATGAATGTGGTTTTACTGCTATTTCAACATTTAGAGTCATCACCAGAAAAATAACACCTGAAGAATAACTTATTTGACAATTTTCACCTGTTTCACCTGTTTTCACTTGAAATAAGTAGGAAAATCTGCCAGTGGGACAAGATTTATCTTCTCATTACAAGCAAAAATGATCTTGTTCCACTGGCAGATTTTTCTACTTATTTCAAATGAAAATCTACTTGAAACAGGTGAAAATTGTTGTTTTTTCCAGTGATGAGTCTTGTTTTAAGTGTAATGAGATTTTTTTTACTAAAATGAGACATTTTAACTGGAAATAAGACAAATATTCTTGTTAAGATTTTGAGTTTTTGCAGTGATCCATTTTACTTATCCTGTGAAGGACAGAGTCATATTGATAAGTTCAGAAAAACTGTTTTTTTATTGTTGTGTTTTGATGTATTTGATGTAAGCCCAGTGGATATTTAAAGCTTACAGAAGGCTGCATTTAACTGCTGCTATGTCATTCCTGCAGTATTTCTGCAGGTGTTTTGGTCAGTGCTATTATTTGTAATATATTATATTATTTGTAATCAGCACAAATTATCTGTCCCCATATGATAAAATCCACCATCCCCCCCGATTTTTTTTTTACAACCCGAGTACTGTGTGTGTATATTTATGTATATTTATGTGTGTGTGTATGTATATATATATATATATATATATATATATATATATATATATATATATATATATATATATATATATAATGTGTTTAAGTGCAGTAATTCAGAGCAGGACATTGACAGCTAAAAGGAAATCTGATAACAGCAGAAAATGTAAAAATGTGATTTACAGTAAACTGACGCACGTGCAGTAGCATAATATGTCAATGCTACTTTCAGAGTCCAAAATGAACTTCATATTCATACGCCAACATCAGATAAACAGAGAACATTTAAATTGTTGCATGAATAAAAGAATGACCTCAAATTCTTCGCATGCAAACTCTACTTTTGACAGGGTGACATCAGATTCCTAACTTTGTTCGTACACAAACTATTTGAACTGTATTGTTGCACTTCCAATCTTCAAGTCCTAAACTCATCAACAGACATTTTAAAAGTATAAGCTGTTTAAATTCAGTGATATCATGGTAGTCATGGTGAACCATGAGGGCCCCTCATTATAATATTGTCAGAATAATTAACTGATATACTATCAGTTTGCTGACAGTTATCATTGTCAGCAACCTGGCTTATGATCCCATATTATATCGGCACTGTGCACCCTGACAAGCCTGTCCTTACGTATAAATCTTGCTGCCACATCGCTTTTTTTTTTTTAATACATGATATTTCCATGATATTTATTTAATTTTTTACAGATGCTTGCCAACCAAAAGCATAAAATACTGTTGCATGACACCTTGGGTAAAGAGTTGCTCTGTGGGAATGAGTAGCAGGTGTGGATTTGCATAGATAGTGGGTGAGGCTTTATGGTGTAACAAAGGGATCATTTAGCAACGTTATATGTTGAGATTTTAATAAAATGCAACACTGACATTTCCACCAGGATAATTTATTGGTTTCTGTTTTATAGACGCGCAGTTTGCTGGGAGTGTTTGAGGAAGACACTGCAGCCATCTCCAACTACTGCTCACAGCTGTATGAGGCCATGCAAAGGATTTACGATGCACAGGTACACCACACATATTTTGATTCGTAGAAGTAGTGTGTTCTTGTGAAGCAGCATTACTAGGTCAATACTGATTGGATTTTGTGCCTCCAGCTGATCGGTGTTGCTGTTCTTTTCTTTCAGAATGAGCTGAGTGCTGCGACACACCTGACCTCCAGGCTGCTGAAAGAGTACGACAAGCAGGTAGCAGGGCGGCCGCGGGTCCTTAAAAAGTCTTAAATTCAATTTTCCTAAAGTAAGGCCTCTAAATATCTTAATTGGTCTTAAATCTCAATCCAAGGGTCTTAATTTTAGAGGGAATGTATCCAGTCATCATTAAAAAGTTTATTTCATCGTTTTGCTGAGAATCTCCCGTGGAGGTTCTAAATCTGTGTTTCCAGATTTGGCGGGTTTCTGTCCAATTGGGCTGAAAAATATAGGACTTGGCAGGTTGATCAAATCTGGGCTGCGTTTCCTGATTTTTACTAAATATTCAGGATAAATTATTAACAAAAAAGTAGCCATTAAGGCAGAGAAAAGTAGAAACTTGCACAATAAACTCACTGATGTTGTATTTGGTTTTTGATTTTTTTTTTTAATTTTATTTATTTTATTTTTGTACATGTAAAAAAACAACACTTCAAGAGAAGTTTAAGAAAACAAAACAACAAAACAAAGAATTTCATACTTTAAAGGGAAAGTTCGGTTTTTTACAACCTGGACCTTATTTATGGCATTTTTTATGGTCGTATACTCACCCAGAGGTGTTTGGTGTCATTTGGAGTCCTTCGGAAGATATTAGGAGTTTTTTGCGAGCCGCTTCTCCATATAACGGTAGTGAACGGGGCACAGCGGGACACAGACGATGCAGCGTCTAAATAACACATGATTGCCGCGAAACTCTTCATTTCTTTTATGAATCACTAGATCTGCTTCCAGGACCCGTTGTAACATTGTGGCGCTGTCTGTGTAATAAATAAAATAAATAAATCAGTTTGTAAACAAGACCTCTGAACTCATGACGTCATCTCTGTGCGCGCGTCCCAGACACAGCTCCGTGTACAGCTACAGCTGGAGTTCGCTACTGTTAGTTTACTGTTAGTTATTTGAAACATGTCTGAATATTTGTCAAATTCTGAGGTTGTGGACGACGACTTTGAATGTGATGGACGTCCTTACCGTTTTGAGCCAGAGTATACGGCTGAAGAGCTCACTGAACGGAGGACAGAGTGCGCGCACAGAGATGACGTCATGAGTTCAGAGGTCTTGTTTACAAACTGATTTATTTATTTTATTTATTACACAGACAGCGCCACAATGTTACAACAGGTCCTGGAAGCAGATCTAGTGATTCATAAAAGAAATGAAGAGTTTCGCGGCAATCATGTGTTATTTAGACTCTGCATCGTCTGTGTCCCGCGGGTGCCCTATGCGCCACCGTTATATGGAGAAGAGGCTCGCACAAAACTCCTAATATCTTCCGAAGGACTCCAAATGACACCAAACACCTCTGGGTGAGTATACAACCATAAAAAATGCCAGAAATAAGGTCCAGGTTGTAAAAAACCGAACTTTCCCTTTAACACTTGATATCTTAATATACATGTGCAAAAAATCTACTCAATTTAATTGTAGTCTTTGTTTGGAGCCTGAACTTTTCTTGGCTATTTAGTGGTGTTGTGATGCTGGAAATGTATTAGGCATTTCATGATTTATGGTTTTAACATAGAGAATGTACGATTTGGGCTGTTTTTTTCATTATTTCGGCGGGTTTTACATCGTGTTTGGGCTGGAACCTGTCAGCCAGATCTGGCAACCTCAACCCGAGCGCTGGATTTCTTAGTGACTTGTCTTTTTTGTCTTATATTTCTTTTGAAAATGGTATTAAAAAGTCTTAAATGTACCTTGGTCAAACCTGTAGACACCCTGAGCCACTGCCTACTTTACACCAGGAGAGGCTCAGCAAACTCCAAGTTAGAAAGCCAACCAAGAGGTGATTAATTTGTCATGGAAAACTTGTAAGTTTCCAGTCTATAATCAGGTGATTTGAATTAAAACAATAAGCTCTGTGTGGATTAAGCGCTTAAACGCAGTCTATTAAAAAAAAAAACCTTCATCAATGAAGCCGTGATACGTAGATTCACCATGGCAACAGTATCAGAGAAGCAATGGCCCGCTTACTTTTCTGCACTACTTTCTATATCCCACACATGCTGGATCCAAATAATTTGGTTGGATATGAGTGATCGGGCATATGTCTTACAGACTGCAAAGAAAAAGACTTAACTTCTTAAGGAAGCTTAGGTCCTTCAGTGTTTTCAGAAATATGTTTAATATTTTCTATACGTCTGTTGTGGACCGTGAGATCACATCTGTTGGGGGAGCAGCATCAGAGCCAGAGACTTAAAGAAACTGATCAAACTGATAATGAAGGCTGGTTCTGTCCTGGAGCCTCTAGAGCTGATCAAAAAAGAGGAAACTTCATGAAACGAAGATCACGGACAGCCCTGAGCATCCTCTTCACAACAGAGCGTCTTCAGTCTGAGGCTTCCTCACATCCACTGTTGTTCAAGAAAGAACATCTTGGACATTTGATCCAAAGATTGTCCAGAACGAGCATCGGGAGTAATCAGCTGAATCTTTTTCTTTTCTGCTCTGGCATCAGATGGAGTCCATGCTGCTCCCCAGATATGCAGCTCACAGTCTGTTTCTCAAATACAAACGTCACAAGACTCTCTGGACGGATTTTCACTCCCCGTGACTTTGTCCTTTGCCAGTAAAAACATGCAAACCGTCAGATATCCTGCAGATTAAAGTGATGGAACAAAACTTTGTTGTAAACAAACCTGAAGACATGTGACGTGAGGGTAACAAACATATCATATTCCCACAATCTTGACGGATAAAAGTGTGTATATAAATATTTCTATGAACACCATCGTAGTTTTTTTGTGCAGATATTTTAGATATTGAAAACAGACCTTTTCTTATTTTGTGTGTTTTACTTGCGTCTGTGGCCAGTTATATGTCTTAAACATTGAAATATACTTTTGGGATGGATTATAGTACTGGAGGAATTTCCTGTTGGGAACTTGGAAATGTTGGCGTCCGATTTCAGTTGAAAGGCACCGACTCCCTGTTGGTTCGGAGCATTATCCTCCAGTCGGGAAAAGAGCGGTCCAACTCCAGCACCTGGACTGAGACGCCACGCATGCTGTAAAATAATTACCGCAACGTGATTTAAAATTAGCCCCCGGCCTTATCGTGCCAGCTACTGCTGTTGCCAGAGCCAGAGGACAAAAGCCTCTAAATCACGGGACGTCAGCTGTGCCTCCCATCAGCCTTATCACTGCAGCCTTTAGCAGTTTAACAATAGACACCAGCCTTATCTGTCGCTTCACACGCATCTACCTTTACCACACCTCTCTCTATTCACTGCACCATCCAACACTTCACGTTGCATCCTTTCTAGTTTGTATAAATTAGTTTGATCAGCCCTTGGCTCACACAATTTTGCACGTTCCCGTGAGGGTAGTGGTGTCCCAATTCCTCTTTTCACCTAGGGGGAGTGCTGGAAACGAGGGGTAGTGGATATGAATCTTTTCCCAGAATGCTTTTCGTCGTCATTTGCGGACTGAATAAAAAAAAAAAAACATGGCGGACATTTCTTATTTTTTAGTGAATAAAATCAATATTTTGAGTTAGTTTCTGCATAAAAATGCGTTTTCATTACATTTCTAGCGAGAAATATATATTTTACTTTCATAATATTCACTCAGTGAATGTACATAATCACTCGTTTGCCCGTTGTTGCGAAGTCTTTTTCAAACCTCGCCAGAATAAAGGCTGATTTATGGTTCCGTGTTACACCAACGCAGAGCCTACGGCGTAGGTTACGCGGCGACGACCGCCGTACGCCGTACCCTACGCCGTACCCTACGCCGTACCCTACGCCGTAGGCTCTGCATCGATTTAACGCGGAACCATAAATCAGCTCCCGAGCCGGCAGGCAGAAATCCCGAAATTTTCGGAGCAAATTTCTTAACAGGCGTAGCTACAACTGTTAGATTTCATCTATTAAACCAACATTTATCTTCCTAAATTATTTATTTCAGCCAGCGGTAATTCTCCACAGAGCTGCAGGTTTCTCCCCCGGGACGACGGCGCAGCGCGATCATGTCTGTACTCCGGCCGTGAACTGCTGCTGCTGCTCCGAGCCGGCGGCTCTTCTCATCTCTGAAAAAATCGGGTCAAATTTCTTAACAGGCGTTATTTGGATAAACTGAGCCCAGGTTGGGGATCTTAAGTTACTTTTACGCCTGAAAAAATATTAAAACTTAATAAAGTGGCATATTAACAGCACTACAGCGGAAATTAAAACAGCTTTTGGCTCTCAGCTTCCTGATATGGTGTGACGTATGTGCAAACGTAACTACGCAGTTGCTTACGTACCCGAACGTAAACCACGCAGTGATGTAGCAAGCAAAATCTAAGGGTAGTGCTGAAAAGTAGGAGTAGGGGGAGTATTGGGACAGGCCCCTGGGAAGATTTCAAGTGCCCTAAAATCTGTGGCTTCTTTTTTTAGGGGTAGTGGTAGTGAGGGAGGGCTAGTGGTAGAAATTGGGGGGTGTATTGGGATTGGCCCTTAGTTGCTCAACATTTATTTTTTATATTTTTCTGTCAATGATGAAGTACTTTACATTCCTTTGCAGTGCATTTAATGTGTAGTTACTTGTGTATGACGTGCATGTACTGCTCTCTGCTCTTGGTGTCGTGTGCAGCGTTTTCCTCTAGGGGGCGACGATGAGGTGATGAGCTCGACCCTGCAGCAGTTCGCTAAAGTCATTGATGAGGTGAGAGACGCCCACGCCTCATCTCTGGATGTCCGGGAGAGGACGTGCCGGGATTGATCGTTCCCTTTCTCTTCTCTCTTTCTCTCCAGCTCAGCTCCTGTCATGCCGTCTTGTCCACCCAGCTTGCTGACGCCATGATGTTTCCCATCACTCAGTTTAAAGAGAGAGACCTGAAGGGTAGGATGCACGCACTTCTTATTGTTGAACAGTCCAAATATATCAGACAGGGACAGTCTGGTACATTCAGTCACTAGGACTTCATCAGAGTTGGCCCATCATGTTTAATCTCCCTCATCAATACAGGAGAAACATTCTTTTTCTATTCAATTTTCTATTCAATTTCAATTCATTTGTATAGCGTCAAATCATAACAAAGGTAATCATGACGCTTCACAACACAAAAAACAGAGATAAAAGTGATCAGATATCACATACAGGACTGTCTCAGAAAATTTGAATATTGTGATTTTCTGTAATGCAATTACAAAAACAAAAATGTCATACATTCAGGATTCATTACAAATCAACTGAAATATTGCAAGCCTTTTATTATTTTAATATTGCTGATCATGGCTTACAGCTTAAGAAAACTCAAATATCCTATCTCAAAAAATTTGAATATTCTGGGAATCTTAATCTTAAACTGTAAGCCATAATCAGCAATATTAAAATAAGAAAAGGCTTGCAATATTTCAGTTGATTTGTAATGAATCCAGAATGTATGACATTTTTGTTTTTTGATTGCATTACAGAAAATAAAGAACTTTATCACATTATTCTAATTTTCTGAGACAGTCCTGTATAATAAAATAATGTATAAAAACATAAGCATCAGAAAAAGATCATCATCAGTGATAAAAGTGTTCAGATATCACACATCATAATATAAAACATCAGCATCAGAGAAACAAAAGAACAGCAAAAACATTAAAAAAAAACCCAGTAACATCAGTCTAACTGTCTCTAAGCATAGCCTGAGTCGGTTTTAACCCGATTCTTAAAGGCAGAGTGTGTGTCCGCCTCTCAGACCAAGACTGGGAGATTATTCCAGAGGTTAAAGGGGTGAAATCTGAAGGCTCTGCCTCCAATTCTGCTTTTGGAGACTGTAGGAATAGCAAGTAAAAAAACAAGTTTCTGTATCCCACTTTCTGTATGGAGAGTTTGGATTTTTCTGAGCACTCCCACAATGATGGAAGCAGGCTGCTTTTTGTTTTTGTTTTTTTTCTTCTCTGCAGCAATATTAAGATGAGGACACATTTTAATCATGTCATAACGTTTTTTTTTTGTCTCTCTCCAGAGATCCTGACCTTGAAAGAAGTCTTCCAGATAGCTAGTGATGGTAAGATGGTGCACCTCCTTAAAGCTGCATTTAAAATTATTGATCAGTTTGTTTCACCCAGATTCTCAAATATAATCCATCTTTGAGTTGACGTGATGCACGTCTGATACGTGGCCTCTGGAGCATCGTTGAAACACAAATTAATGAGGAAAATCATATAGTTGAGCTTCCCGCTGTGGTGAAATATATGTTTATGTGTATTATATGATGATTAACCTTCATCATATCATTGTTGTTGTAATAATAAGTTGTAATATCATTTTTTATTTTATTTTTTTAAATTTATTTATTAAGAATTTATTTATTAACATTTTTATTTTTTTTTATTTATTAACATTTTTTTGTAATGCCAGACCCCATAGGCCAAAAATAAAATAAATGAGAAAAAAGTAATAACAACAAATATTAATCAATGAAATAAAAAATAAATACATTGATTAAAAAAGTATTAAATAAAATAATTAAAATCTAAAAAAAAGAGGAAAATACACAGCAAATTACATGCAGCACAGGTCATGGACTAGTAATATCATTAAATAATAAATTAAATGAAGATGAGCGTGAATGAAAATGCTGTTTGTTCTTTTAGGTTTCTTTTTTTTTTTTTTTACACTTAACATTGTAAATAAAAATCTTGTTTCTTTCCTGCCGTCTGCAGATCATGACACCGCCATCAACAGATACAGTCGCCTGTCCAAGAGGAGGGACAACGACAAGGTACCAGCTTCTGGGTTTGACATTTCCGTCCGCGTTAATCGCTGTATTGCTTCAGGTTTTCCCACAGAAGTCGTCTCATGTCTCAGGGACGAGTCTGTCTGGATGCCGACAGTTTCAGGGTCGTCCAACCAGCAGCTGAATGATGTGATGTTATCTGGCGTCTGAAAGTAAAGTGTGTTTGCTGCAGGTGCGGGCGGAGGTGGTGGAGGACGTTTATACCTCACGCAAGAAGCAGCACCAGACCATGATGCACTACTTCTGCTCCCTGAACATGCTGCAGTACAAGAAGAAGACGGCTCTGCTGGAGCCGCTGCTCGGCTACATGCAGGCGCAGGTACCAACCCGTGTGCGTGATTCGGGCTCCGTCCGGATCCCACGTCAACAATCACAGGATCTGGATCCAGCCTGACATTGTTTCTTTACCCGTTTGGTTTTCTTCAGATCAGTTTCTTCAAGCTGGGCTCAGAAAACCTCACGCAGCAGTGGGAGGATTTCCTGGGGACGATAGGAACCAGCGTCCAGAAGTAAGAGTCCAGCCGTCGGCGCGTCCACCCCCAAATCAAATTGTTCACGATGAAAGGCAGCGACTGTAACCCTGCGTTCACACTGAAAGCGTCACGGGCGTCATAGGCAGCCGGCTGCCATTCATTTTCTATGAAAACGCGCGTCGGGAGCAGCAGAGGCAGCGGAGGCGTTGGGAGCAGCCGGAGCAGCGCGTCAATTTGAAGTTGAAAAATCCGAACTTTATGCAAATGAGCAGCGGCGACGCCGAGGCAGCGTCCAATCACAGACCGGGATTCCTGAAGCAAAAGCCTCAATGCATATTTTACTTTCGTGTACACACAAACGTACACTCATTCACATGCGTACATGAGCCGAGCTGTGTACTAACAAACTTATTTAATCAGGAATTAATATATTTCATCCAGCAAACCTGAACTGCTCACGTAAACACGTAAGTGATGGTTGAGGAGTTGTATGGTCCGAACGATTTTATTTGCTACATTGATCCAATGCAAAATAATTAAAAACGGTGCTTATTAATCACAAAACACAGTTTAAACATCATGACCAAATCCGCTACGACCCTGTGTGTCAGTGTTCACCGCAGACAGACTGCAGCTTCGCCTGAATTATGGTTCCGCGTTAAATCGACGGCGTAGCCGACGGCGTAGGGTTCGCGGCGACGCGCACCGTACGGTGTTCGTTCGCCGCGTACCCTACGCTGTAGGCTCTGCGTTGGTGTGACGCGGAACCATAAATCAGCCTAGGCGGATTTATGATTCACCGGGAGCAAGGGCTCGCTGGCGGTTGATGTTGATCTGCGGACCAAACTTGTTAAGGAGCATCAAACTCACTATCATCTACGCGGAAATAACACTAAAATATAAAGAAGGCGTCCCAGAGTGTGAGCCATGGTGAAATAGGAAACTGAAGATGTGCACGCTATACAGTATGTGTAGGCTATATACACTGTTCCCTCCACTTCTGCAGCGAAGTTTTAGCCCCGCCCACTGCAGGTGTCGACAGTACATGTTGCTTTCAGTGTGAACGCACCAAGCAGCGTGATGCTGGTGTCAGGAGATTTTTGACGCTTTCAGTGTGAACGCAGGGTAAGATGAAGACCTGAACATGTGTGTGTGCGTGCAGTGTGCGGCGGGAGATGGAGGAAGAGGTGGGGCAGATGCAGCAGACCATCCACGAGATGGAACGGTCATGTGACCCCCTGTACGTGCCATGTGACCCTGACCCCGCCCACTCACCTGTTTGTCGCAGCCTGACCAGGAGGCAGGGATACCTGTACATCCGCAAGTAGGACACTGACACTCACTTTCCTGATTTGTATTGCTGTTAAAGATCCTACAGCGATATTTTTATTGTCTTTAGTTAAGATATTGAAACGTTTTGTACGAATATTTATGTTTATTGTGTTTAGTTATTTATTCATGCAGGTGAAACTCTGCAGCACTCAAATAACAAAAAACGACAAAAAACGTCCTCTGAAACACACCAGCGTAAGAAACGTCATTATAGCCGACTTTAAACAGCGATGAGAACTTTACTTCAGTTTCTTCAGGTTCAGGTGCTTGACTGACACATTCAGCCGATTAATGACTTCTGTCCGCCGGATTCATCGCTGAGCAGAGACGTCCTTCAAAGCAGTCGCCACCTTTTGTTCCTCCGACGCTATAAAAATGTCTTATATGAAGTAAAAGACTTTATATAAGCAGATTTATGAGCTGCTGTTAGGTTACGATCTTGCAGTGTGGACACAAAGAGAATATGAACTTCCTCCAGTAGTTTGTATTTAATGTGAAAATGTCAGAATGAACCTGTGTGTGCAAAGTTATTGTCCCTTTAGTTCTTTTAGGAAGTAAAAAAACCATAAAAATATACATACACACACTGGTTGTGGTCATCTTCAGGAGCTCCTCTCCCACACTTGAGCTGTGTAACTCACCGTTGTTCACCGTTTACACACCAGCATTATTGACTTTAAGGTTTCTGCAACATCGAGTGAGGAACGAAGGAAGAATGAAACATTTGTCTTTTCACTTCTGCACTTTTGACGAAACAAATACAATATAAAATGTTCACTTAGTGACGTTCACATTGGTGCTTAGAGGAGATTTACCACCGGTCAACATCTGGCCGATTCCTGTTGCGTTTAGTTTCTATAGCTAGTTTTTCTACGTTATTATAATCATTATTAGGGCCCGAGCACTTACAGTGCGAAGGCCCTATTGTATCTGCAGGAGTTGTTCTCGGCCTGGCGAAAAATGTGACATTTAATGGTTTGCATTAATGGGCGTGGCCTAATGGCTCAACAGCGCCCCCTAGAAAACTTCGTGCCTCAAGCCCCACAATACGGTTTGACGTATATGCACGAAAATCGGTACACACCTGTATCATGTCGCAACTTAAAGAAAAGTCTCTTGGCGCCATTGGCCGAAACTGAACAGGAAGTCGGCCATTTTGAATTAATCGTGTAATTTTGGCGCAATTTATGCCATTTCTTTGGCCGTTAATGCGGCCCGAACCGTAACGTGCACCCAGGTGTGTTATACATCAAAATGTGCGTCTCCATCCTGCGACCACACGTATTACTTTTCTCAGTCAAAAGCGTTACCTTGGCGACGATAAACGCCAAAAAGCGCACCCCTCCTTCTTCTGATTGGACGATATTTGATAGTTCCTATTTTCTGCCATACTTTTTGAATGGTTTGACATAAAGAGTCATGGGTGATGTCATCGGTTTTAGTTTTGAGTCCTTGATCTTTATGGGTGAAAATTGCACGCACGAGGGCCCGTTCATCGCTGCTTGCAGCTTTAATTATTATTATTATTATTGTCGTAATAATAATAATTATTGTTATTATAATCATTATTATTGTCATTATTACTATTATTATTATCATTATTTGGAGGAGAATGTTTGATCTTGTTTCAAGAGATTCAGTATTGATTTTTTCAGTTACGTGTGTGTGCGTGCGTGCGTGCGTGTGACCACGTACTTTTATCTAACTGAAAATGTCACGATTTGGAGTATTTTCTTATAAAAACAATAACAGGACGTAACTTCTCTGCTCGTCGCTGCACTTTAGGCACAATAGCAAATGATTTGCAGCAACCAAATATTTCTTTTGGCGGTTTTAAGTGAGATTAAACGATCACTATGACGACTGCGGCATGTCCGGTTGTTTAAAAATCGTTGACCAACAAATACGGTTGATTGGAGAACTGATCAGTGCATCCTGCCGTCTCGCAGTAAGACGGGCCTGGTGTCGTCGTCCTGGGAGCGCCAGTACTTCTTCACGCAGGGAGGAAACCTGATGCAGCAAGGCCGCGGCGAGGTGGCGGGGGGGCTGGTCACGGACCTGGACAACTGCTCCGTCATGGCCGTCGATAGTGACGACCGCCGCTTCTGCTTCCAGGTCACTTCCTTCGATGGGAAAAAGTGAGCCGGCTACCTTTTCAATAATAATCTGACCCCCCCCCCCCTCCCACATGATGGTATCAATGTCCCTGTTTGCCCTCTTGTGTTGTCAGAGTCGTGACCCTGCAGGCGGAGAGCAGGAAGGAATGCGAGGAGGTAAAACGTCTTGAAACACCTGATCTGCATTGTTTTTACCTTGTTTACTCACCGTCTGTCTCTGCCGTCTCCTCCAACAGTGGATTGCCACCATCAACAACATTTCCAAGAGGATCTACCTCAGCGAGAACGCAGAGGTAAATGACACACATCTGCCCTTAGGGGGATGTTAATATTGTTTGAATATACGCAGAATGACCTTTTCAGAAAGGCTGAAGAAAAAAATTACCAAAAAAATGAGGTTTTGAAGGTGCAAACTTTATAAAACCGGTTAAATATCTCCCAAAATGCAACTGCGCGGTGCACAAATGCAGTAAAAGGCAGCGCCCTCCTACATCTTCTCTAAACACGAAGCTGATCGACACAATGTCTTCACGTAGTGATTTAAAAGTTCATTTTCTCCTGGGCCCTACAATTTAATTTTATGGTTCTTTTTGTCGGACAAGATTTTTTTTGTTTTTTTTAAATACCTGACATGTTTCAGCGATTCCTTTCGCCTTCATCAGAGTCATAGGATGTTGTGTGTGACCTGCCATTTATCAGCTGATGTTAAAAGGAAACGGGACTCACCTGTCAGGTTTGACAGGAATCGCAGAAACATGTCAGGTATTTGTCCGACAAAAAGAATTAGCAAATTAGGCAAGGTAAGTTTATTTGTATAGCACAATTCAACACAAGGTAATTCAAAGTGCTTTACATCAATGGTAAAAGCGGCAATTAAACAGTAAATAACAAATTAGGTAAAAGAGGTCAAATAATAAAAGCACAAGTTATTAAAACTAAGGGCAGTAGAGTCCAGCAGGTAAGTATTTAATTTAGGAGTACGCTTCAGTAAACAGTAATGTTTTTAGTCCTGATTTAAAGGAGCTGACAGTTGGATCAGACCTCAGGTCTACAGGAAGTTTGTTCCACCGGTGAGGAGCAGAATAACTGAACGCTGCCTCACCTGGCTTGGTTCTGGTTCTGGAACCACAACAAACCAGATCCAGATGAAGCTCAGGGGTCTGGGAGCTTCATAGGAACTAACAGATCAACCATGTATTTTGGTCCAAGACCATTCAGGTCTTTGTAGACCAGCAGTAAGATTTTAAACTCTATCCTTTGACTCACTGGAAGCCAGTGTAGTGATTTCATGACCGGTGTAATATGGTCCAGTTTCCTGGTGTTTGTAAGGACTCTGACTCTGACTCTGAAATTAAACAATGTCTTCATGTAAGTGACAGATGGGGACTGATGTGCATGAACGCACTCAGTTACGGCTGAGATGTTTCTTTATCCACGTGTAGCGATGGCGCGCGCGTCAAGTACCGTATTGGCCCGAATATAAGACGGTGTTTTTTGCATTGAAATAAGACTGAAAAAGTGGGGGTCGTCTTACATTCGGGGTCTAGACGTTATACCCATTCACAACGCTAGATGGCGCCAGATATCTTTAAAGCCAATGCTGAACTAAACTCCCCAGGCCAAAGCGAACTCCTGTCATGAAGAAGAAAAATAAAAAATAGCGCTAAGAAAGAAAAGAGAAGAAAATAAGAGAAGAGATAACAGAAGATGGAGAAATGAGAAAAGTTGGTGGAAGATCGGCAGGTTAACCGGCAGCTAAGGAGAAGTTATGATGCAAACTTCAAGATGATGATTTGAATGAGGCAAAATAACATGCTTTTTCTCTCGAATATATTATTATAATCATTTGTTTCAGATGTACTGTCATTATTTTCTGTATGAAAATTGAATTTGGTGTTCAAAAAGTCTTTTTTCCAAACTTGAGTCTTGAAAAAGAGGGGGTCGTCTTATAATCAGGGTCGTCTTATATTCGGGGCGATACGGTACAAAGTCAAAGTAGTGGGATGTTGGACTCGGAGTAAAACTTCATCACTGCTCTGTTGTTGGCAGGAGCTGGCAGCTAGAGTGAACCAAACCGCCCTGGAGGCAGTAACGCCATCACCGTCCTTCCAGCAGAGACACGAGAGCATGAGGCCCAGCAGGTGTGTGTGTGTTCGTGTCTTCGTGTGTGTGTGCGTGCTCATTTAAACCTTCATAATCAAGCTCCTTCCTCTCATTTCCAGTAAAGGAAGAACAGCCAGAGCGAGCAGCATCAGCTCGGTGGGGTCCGAGCCGTCGCCCGCTCTATCCGTGCTCTCCCTGGATGCTCTGGTTGCCCCGGAAACGCCCATCCAGTTTGACATCATTTCCCCCGTCAGCGAGGAGAACTCGGCACAGAGCAAAAGCGCCGCACAGTCCGGCAGGTGGGTGGGCCGTCGTGTCGGGGTCTTTCACACTTTCCAGGTCAACTGGAGGCCTACATTTCACGTGAACGTTACGGATGTCCGGCACGCAAAGTTTTTGGTTTTTATTTTGTATGGAAAAGGCAGTCGACACCTACAGAAAAGACATTATGTAAAAAAAAAAAAAGAAAGCAATTGGTCCAAGGTCTGTAAAAGACCAAACCTCTGTGTGACATACAGGACTGTCTCAGAAAATTTGAATATTGTGATAAAGTTCTTTATTTTCTGTAATGCAATTAAAAAAAAAACAAAAATGTCATACATTCTGGATTCATTACAAATCAACTGAAATATTGCAAGCCTTTTATTATTTTAATATTGCTGATTATGGCTTACAGTTTAAGATTAAGATTCCCAGAATATTCAAATTTTTTGAGATAGGATATTTGAGTTTTCTTAAGCTGTAAGCCATGATCAGCAATATTAAAATAATAAAAGGCTTGCAATATTTCAGTTGATTTGTAATGAATCCAGAATGTATGACATTTTTGTTTTTGTAATTGCATTACAGAAAATCACAATATTCAAATTTTCTGAGACAGTCCTGTATGGAAGTGATTTGCTGTCATTGAACCACATTGTATTTTTCTTGATGTGGAGTCTTAAAAAATCGTATGTTTTTCCAATAGTGTTCTCTCCAGTCTAAGAACTGGTTAAGGTGCACTGAAAACTGCATATTTCCCCTAAAGCTTCCCACGAGAGACTCCGTCCAGCCTATTTTTCCCACTTATTTTGAGTATAGAGTGTGTTATCCTTTCTAGCGTAGAATAAAGCATGCATGATAATTGTGTTTTTGCTCTGATGAGTCGGGGTTATGACCTCTCTGCTTTTGTGTGCACAGGCGGAGTAATCCGTTCGGAGAGTCCGGAGACAACACCCCAGAAGACAGTGAAGGTACATTATGTTTGTCTTTTTTTATTTATAAGAAATAATTATCCACGTTTTCTGCTGCTTTCACACTTTCAGAAAGTTTTGAATTGTTTTGGATCAATGCTGCCCCCTTGTGGCGGGTGGGCGGAAAACACCCACCTCATGCTCGTCTTTTCTGCCTCGTTGGCCACAAGGGGGCAGCAGTGAGCTATTACAGCCACAACAAACGACTTCACATACAGAGCAGTTCATTTATGGAGGTAGATTTGTGTCTTTATTATTCAATCAAAAAAAAAAGATTGATTCAATCAAAAAATATATTTTCAATTAAAAACAAATTCATTTCAATCAATAAAAATGATTTCAATCAAAGAAAAAAAAGATGAATTTGAACACTGTTTTTCTTTGATTGGAAATGTTTTCTTTGATAGAAGTGAAGGTTTTTTTTGTTTCAAGCTACTTTTTTGATTGAAGTAGTGTTTTTTGTGTTTGGGCCATATTGTGGGTAGGACATTTGTGTCTATCATTTAATCAAAAAATAAGTTGCTTCAAAAAGGAAAAAAATATTTTCAATGAAAAAAAAAAATCACTTCGATAAAAAAAACTTTCAATCAAAGAAAAAAAGTGTGTGAATGCAAAAAAATATTTGAGACCCAAAAAATTGCATTTGAACACTTTTTTTTTAATTGAAAATATATTTTCTGATTTGAAGCAATCTTTTTTTTGATTGAATATTTAAGACACAAATCTACCTCCATATTCATTCAGAGTGGATTCAATCAAAACCGTGTTTCAGTTTACAAAGTAAAAGCAGATTAATATATTTAGAGCTTCAGGGAGCAACACAAAAATGTTTATTTTTGTCTTTTTTCTGATAGTTTTTCAAGCTTTATTGTCAGATATTCTATATAGACATACAGCACATATTCAATTACAGTCCTCTCTGACCCACAGTGCAATGTACAGGTAATAAAATAAACAGTCAAATTAAAATTACATAAACTAAACTTGAATATTTACATTAAATACAATAGGAAATATATAGATTATATCCTAATTCTTTCCTAATTGTTCATTAGAGGGGCATGAACATGTTTCCATGGTGTTTCCACAATCATGGCCCACCTGCATAACCTTTATTTATGAACATAAATATCAACGATGGGGGGGGAAAAAGAGTATAAATTATGGGACTAGAATTATGACCGGACTACAGTACCCTTGGGGGGACAGAGATATTTATCCTCCCTGTCCTGCAGACTCGATCCTCCACCAACTGTTCATCGCTCGCTTCCTGGGCTCCATGGAGGTGAAGACGGCCGAGTCGACGGACATCATCTCCGAGACCATGAGGCAGATCCTGGCGGCCAGAGCCATCCACAACATCTTCAGGATGACGGAGTCCCACCTGCTGGTCACCTGCGACTGCCTCAAGTGAGAACTGTTGTCTGTTCTTTCTCTTTTTCTTTATTTTAGTTTATTTTGTTTTGGTCATTTACATTAAAGATGTTTGCATATACTCACTGTATATGTATACACATATATGTATGTATGTATGTATGTATGTATGTATGTATGTATGTATGTATGTATGTATGTATGTATGTATGTATGTAGGTATCAGAGGTGTCAAGTAACAAAGTGTCAAGTCAGTATCAAAGTACAAAGTGTCAAGTAACAAAGTACAAATACTTTTTTCTTTTTTTCAGACGACTTTTTACTTTTACTCCTTACATTTTCACGCAATTATCTGTACTTTTTACTCCTTACATTTTAAAAACAGCCTTGTTACTCTATTTCATTTCGGACTTTAAAAAAATACACATTTCTTTTTTTTTTTAGCAAAAAGGTATAGGCTGAAGCCTCATGGCTTATTTTGCCTATCCTTTTCAACAAAAGGCAGACTACAGAAAAGGAAAAAAGATACTAATAAGAAGAAGACGAAACGAACAAATAAAACAAAGAAAATGAACAAAGATCACGATTGAGGACAGCATAATTTAGACAGTTGGATATTTAATATCAAGATAATTTATATTAGTGTTCTATATTTATCTATTATTTTAGATTTATAATTTTTTTTAATTTGTAAATTGAGCTACTTTTTTTTACTTCCTCATCCAGGAGGTTCCATAGTTTCACCCCTTCGACACTGATACACCTTTTTTTGTTCTTGGCCATTTCTGCTTCTGCATTTTTAACATTTTAGTAACATAGCAGACAACCAATGAAATCAGGGAGGACAGAAAAAATGGAAACAGGAAAAAAGACAATAACAGCAACAAAACCTACCGTAAATGAAATGGCATCAGTCCATGTTCACAGTTCACAGTTCATCCTTTGTGGATGTTATGTAAGCGAGCCAAACCCTATTGTGATATGGTAGCGTCAGACGTCCTTAAGCGGCCCCCATATTCTCCGGAAGTCATACCCCTTATTCTTTAGGATGTACAGGAATGTCTCAGAAAATTAGAATATTGTGATAAAGTTCTTTATTTTCTGTAATGCAAAAATGTCTTACATTCTGGATTCATTACAAATCAACTGAAATATTGCAAGCCTTTTATTATTTTAATATTGCTGATCATGGCTTACAGTTTAAGAAAACTCAAATATCCTATCTCAAAAAATTAGAATATTCTGGGAATCTTAATCTTAAACTATAAACCATAATCAGCAATATTAAAATAATAAAAGGCTTGCAATATTTCAGTTGATTTGTAATGAATCCAGAATGTATGACATTTTTGTTTTTTTAATTGCATTACAGAAAATAAAGAACGTTATCACAATATTCTAATTTTCTGAGACAGTCCTGTATTGTTCCAGCCTTAAAGTCTCATTTAAGATTAAACAGATTGAGTGATGAAGGTCTTTGTTGATTCCAATTGAGCAAGATTTTTTTGCGATAGAGGACATTATGATCATCCTCTTCCTGCATGTTGTGTCCAGTTAGTGATGTCCAGTGGGGTTTCCACAACCTTACAACATGTACCGCCTTCCACAAATGTTTTAATTTCCCAGAAAACATGCATAATTGACCCTTTTATATATCCTACATCTATGACATCTGGGAGATGAATTAGGAAACATTTTGCTTAAGCGGAGCAGAGTAAGGTACATCCTGTGCATGAATTTATAATTTTGTTGACAGTGAGGAAAAAACATTCTGACTTGTATCATCCCACTGATCTTCATCAGGAGCACGTCCCAGATCCTTCTGCCATTTGTTCCTACGTGAGGTCAAGACAGAGCTGTAGTGGTCCAACAGAACACTATAAATTACAGAGATTTTCCCTTTTAAAGACGTGTGTTTCACCAAAAGCTCCTCAAGATTTGTCAGCCCCAATGATAGGGGTTTTTCCCTTTTTTAAGGGTGTTTTTAGATGTTGAATTTGTAAGTATTTATAAAAGTCCTGTTTTGAGAATTCATATTTCAACATCAGCTCTGCCAACGATTTGAGTTTATCTTTGTCAAACAAATGTTGGAACTGATTTGGAGCATTTTCTCTCCATTTTTGCAAATAAGGAACTAGCACTAGATGGATGGATGGATGTACAGATAAATAGATATATAGACTTTATTTATTCCAAGCTGGGAAATTGTAGTGTAGCAGCAGCATTACACATAGTGACGGTGGACAACATATAGGATAAGAATAAGTAACTATAAGATGTACAAAATGTACAAAATAAAATATAAAGATATAATAAAATGAAGTAGCAAGCGGTAATAACAAAGTGTTGTGCGAAGAGTATATGGGTCAATGACGTGACGCCTACATTTTCCCAAAAACAGATGTTTTTTCAATTCAAAAAAAGATTTAAATGGATAAGAAAATACCATATATATGAACTACCTGTCCCACATATGGACTCACTTGAAATTTACAAAAAATACTAGTTATTTGGGATTTTTTTGTTGTTTTAAGCGTCAAAATGTCATGTGGTGCGACCGTCCGACCACGACTCTTGTTTTGAAAACGTTTTTGAAATCACTCTAAATGTATTTAAATCAATCTTCTTCTATCTGGCATGATTTCTGAACTGTCTTGTAGTGTGTAAGATTGCAACACATTTATATTTATATTTCCATCATAATATACAAACAAAGTTTGACTGATGTCCATTTTATGAAATATCATGTGACGCGACCATTAAAAAAACAACCATTTTTGTATAATACTGAAAACTTGTAAAAAAAAAAGATGTCAAGATGTTAAGGAAATTAATTTATTTTAATATGAATCATGGTTGCACCACATGACTTTTTTTTAAGGCTAGTGCCAATTCATCTTGACAAAAATCACTTAATTTAAAAGTTTCATATGAATTTATGTGTACACATTCGTCATTGACCCATATGTAGTATATTCTGTATTCCACTAGATGGTGGCAGATCCGGGTTTGAGGGTGAAGGAGAAACCTGGAGATTTTGCCAAAATTCCCACAAAACTTATCTATGCGTCTGTTTTGTGTTAATCCTGGAAGGAAAGTCTTGTTGGGATGTGTTGGCTTTATTTTATATCCCACTGATTCACAACAAAAGCAGACAAGTCCGGTTCAGTCTGGTTATAATCCCGTTAACTTCTGTAAACCCATAATAATGTTTGTCTCATTTTCAGGCTCATCGATCCTCAGACGCAGGTCACTCGACTCAGGGTAAGACGACGGCCGTCTCCCCGCTTGGACATTTCTCCCGGTGTCCCCCCTCCACGTCTTTGCTCATGTCCCCTGTCCTCCTGCAGTTCCCGCTGTCCAGCGTGGTCCAGTGCTCGTCCCACCAGGACAACAAGAGGCTGTTTGGTTTCGTTCTGCAGGCGGCGGCGGCGGGCGGGCGGGGCGACAGCCGCGCCGTCTGCTACATCTTTGAGTCCAACAATGATGGAGAGAAGGTTGGTTCTGGCGTTAATGTCTCCCACTGACACTAAGGCCCAGTCCCAATCCCCCCCTAGTCCTACTTTTCAGCACTACCCCTACATTTTGCGTGTTCCCATGAGGGTAGTGGTGTCCCAATTCCTCTTTGCATGTAGGGGTAGTTGCCTAAACGAGGGGTTGGGGGTATGAATCTAGCCCTTAAAAGCTAGGGATTTCAGATGCTGACTCGCTGACCGAGGGCTAGAGAAATTTCCCAGAATGCTTTACATCATCATTTGCAGACTGAATCAAACAAAAAAACATGGCGGACATTTCTAATTTTTTTGTGAATAAAATCAATATTTTGAGTTAGTTTCTGCATAAAAATGCATTTTGATTACATTTCTAGCAAGAAATGTATATTTTACTTTCATAATATTCACTCAGTGATAGGGGTGTAACGGTATTTGTATTCGTCCCGTCCCGTCACGGTACGGGGGTCACGGTTCGGTTCACGCAGTCATACGGCGAATACGTCTGACTGAGTTAAAAAAAAAAAAAAACAAAAAAAAAAATCAATCATCGTTTTTTTTCCCTTATAAATATCAACAGTCACGTTCCATTACAGACCTAAATGTGTGCTAGTCTGTGCATATCAATAAATATATGTGCAATTCATATATCATCATAAATTGTAGGCTATAATAACGATAAAATGTTCTAATTCTTAATTTACAACTGTCCTGAACGCACCGGGGCCGCCAGCCAAAGCTGGTTGGCTGTAAAGACTGATTTATGGTTCTGCGTTAAATCGACGCAGAGCATACGCCGTAGGGTACGGCGCAGTCTACGGCGAGGTTATGCGGCGACGCGCAACCTTCGCCGTAGGCGCTGCGTTGGTGTAACGCGGTACCATAAATCAGCCTTAACAGTCACAGCAAATTTGCCGTGAAGGAGATTAGCGCTAAAGTTTAAAAGAGGACTAAATTTGTACAAAGTTTTGAATGTTACCCTGTTTTCCACGTTACCTGGATTATTTTGGGTTATGGAAGAGGCGACTGCCATTGGTGAGTCAGTGTTACCTTCTTAAATAATGTCTTTATCAGAATGTGTCTTGACCAGCTGCCTGTAATGTGCTTGTGTTGTTGTCAACTAGACCGCCGAGTCTATTCTCTGTTATAGAGCTCAGAAATGATGTTATAGACCGCTGTGTCTATCTATCTAGATAGATTGTGTCATTTTAGACCAGTTATGTTTTTTTTGTATTTAAGCTGAATCAAAGATGGAACTGAGTCGGTCTGTCAGTACGTGCACATGCAGCGATTCAAGGTGGTTGGAGATCTGATCAGATAATGACATGCAGAAGATTGGATCAACTTGTCTGATTACACATGCTGTTCTGAGATCAGACTGAATCAGATTGAATAAGCCACTGTAACCAGAGCATGGCTGACTCCGTGACGCTAGGTGGCGCTGTACCCGAGGTAACCATGGTAACCATTTCAACAAAGAGCCACTTCCGGTTGACCTCCGCTTATCAACAAGGAAAGGAAACAGAGGATGAGACTTAATGGGTTTGATTAATGTAAAAACTGAAATAAAGTAGTCTACAATCAAACAAAGTTTTGCTCCCGCTGTATTTTTAAATACGCACACTCCTGTGCTTGTGTGTGTGTTCTTGTGTGTGTGCCGTTTCGGTCGGTGCGCCGTGTGTGTTTTAAATACAGAAATATGACACAAGACTGCGGCTATGCCTTTTCACACGGCGCCCGTATGGTCGCGAAAATACAGTATTTATATATGAAACGTCAGAATAGGAAATATTTTGACGACACCCCTGAAGCAGTCACACGACACTCCAGGGTGCTACTACTGAGCAGCGTTGCGTCGTCTCCTTTCACTTCCGGGTGAATCCCCTCCCCCGGGGGAAAACCCCACCCGGGGGAAATTCTCGAGCATGCGCAGACTGTAATATCCATGTCTCCGTACACATGGCATTAACAAGGCGGTTGCGACTGGCTTATCTAGGTGCTGCAAGCGGGTTGATGAATCCAGTCTGATCAGATTACTTGACTGACTTAAGGTGTTCACATGCAGTTTAAAAGTCAGTACGATGTGTGCAAATGATCTCCAACCAGCTTGAATCGCTGCATGTGCACGTAGCGCCGTGTGATTGACAGCTGACAGGCTTGTGTGTGTGTGTGTGTGTGTGTGTGTGTGTGTGTGTGTGTGTGTGTGTGTGTGTGTGTGTGTGTGTGTGTGTGTGTGTGTGTGTGTGTGTGTGTGTGTGTGTGTGTGTGTGTGTGTGTGTGTGTGTGTGTGTGTGTGTGTGTGTGTGTGTGTGTGTGTGTGTGTGTGTGTGTGTGTGTGTGTGTGTGTGTGTGTGTGTGTGTGTGTGACTTTACTCTGCTTTCTGCAGCATAGGCCTATAGGCTTGGCTCAATAAAAGTGAGAATAAATGTAGTTTGATGGTAGGATGATGTTGTTGAACGTTAAAATGACTATCATAAGGCCCATGGAGAATGCTCCGCCCCCAGACGGCTCTGCCCATATGCAGCAGTAGAGGAGCCCGGGTTCAAGTATTTATTACAAGTGCTCGAGCTCGTTACAATACCATCCCGCACTCACATAAACCAGTCCGTGGTAAAATTAAAAACACTAATGCACAAGTTAAATGTTTTATTCTATTTATTTTACATTTTAATAAGAGATGCTTTTTAGTTTTGTAGCCAATTGAACAAACTTTAACTTTCAAATGCTATGATCAAAATAAAGGAAGAAAAAACTCGTCTTATACATTTGGGACTTTTTGTATTTTTTTTCCCGTTGTACCGAACCCGTACCGAACCGTGACCCCTGTACCGAGGTACGTACCGAACCGTGACTTGTGTGTACCGTGACACCCCTACTCAGTGAATGTACATAATCACTCGCTTGCTCGTTGTTGCGAAGTCTTTTCAGATCTTGCCAGAATAAAGGCTGATTTATGGTTCCGCGTTACACCAACGCGTAACCTACGGCGTAGGTTCTGCGACGATTTAACACGGAACCATAAAAGGCCGGCGATCCTCTCATCCCCGAAAACATCGGAGCAAATTTCTTAACAGGCGTTATTTGGATTAACTGAGGCCAGGTTGGGGATCTTAACGGTTACTTTTACACCTGGAAAAAATATTAAAACTTAATAAAGTGGCATATTAACAGCGCTACAGCGTAAATTAAAACAGCTTTTAGCTCTGGGCTTCCTGATATGGTGTGACGTATGTGCAAACGTAACTACGCAGTCGCTTACGTACTCGAACGTAAACCACGCAGTGACGTAGCAAGTGGTGTCCCAATCCCTAGGGAAGATTACAAAGCCCTACCCCTTGTGGCTTCATTTTGAGGGTGAAATGGTAGTGAGTAGGGTGAACATTGGGATTGGCCCTTAGTGTTGTTTCTGTCAGCCTGTTTCAATTTTAGTTTTAGTTTAGTTTTTGCGTCAAGTTATCATTTTAGTTTTAATATATTTTTAGTCCCGTTCCCATTCTCCTTTTAGTTGTGTCAAGTTTCAGTCGACTAAAAGTTTGAGCTTATTTTAGTCAGAATTGTCCAGGACCATTTTAGTCTCGTTTTAGTCAAAGATTGTATTTAGCCAAACCCATGTTACAATTCAAACAAGGTTATCTTATTATATTATTGTTACCTTATAGACTCAAGAATACATTCATTCCAGATACAGAAGACTCTAATTTGAGTTTACAACATATTTATTTTTCCGCATTTCTCTCCGTCTTTTTCTTTTTCCACGACACATTTGGTTTTCTTTTCCACATCTATGTAGGAAAGTGTATCCAAAGTTTTGGATACACTTTTTTTTTTTAATTGACGTGAACCTAGAGCTCTGCGTTAACGGCATCAGCCTCTAACTCTGCAGCTGCATCTTCTGGATCTGATTCCCCGCTGCAGCGACTGGGATTGAGGACTAACGTCACCCAGCAGAACTAAACCAGAGAAACTACTGAAAACATGGACATTAAACCAGAGAAACTACTGAAAACATGGACATTAAACCAGAGAAACTACTGAAAACATGGATATTAAACCAGAGAAACTACTGAAAACATGGCCTTTAAACCAGAGAAACTACTGAAAACATGGACATTAAACCAGAGAAACTACTGAAAACATGGACATTAAACCAGAGAAACTACTGAAAACATGGCCTTTAAACCAGAGAAACTACTGAAAACATGGACATTAAACCAGAGGAAACTACTGAAAACATGGACATTAAACCAGAGAAACTACTGAAAACATGGACATTAAACCAGAGAAACTACTGGAAACATGGACATTAAACCAGAGAAACTACTGGAAACATGGACATTAAGGATCTTTGGTAGATCCTTAATGGTCTCGTTTTGGTCAACGAGAATGAAGACACGTTTTAGCAGAGTTTTTATTTTGTAATCTACATTTTAGTCTCGCTTTTATCCGTCTACGATATTCCTTTATATATTATCGTTATCGTCACATGAGCAGCATTTTCGTTGCGTCTCGTCTTGTTTTCCTCAGGTGATAAAGGTTCATTGACGATGATATTTAGTCATAATTTTCCTTGACGAAAGCAGCTTTACTGACCCTTGTTGTCTGTCGTCTGCAGATCTGTGACAGCATCGGCCTGGCCAAGCAGATCGCCTTCCACTCGGAAATGGTGAGACCTCGTCTGAGCTGTTGCCGCGGTTACCGCTCATGTTGGTGTGTCGCAACCGTTTCATCTTGGTTATCGTTGTGCAGGACCGCAAAGCGGCAGAGAAGAGGAAGGAGCAGGACAAGGCCAAGGAGAAGCAGCAGGAGGAGCTGAGCAAGCAGAGACAGATAGAAAAAGTAATCCATTACCTCCAAACTAAACGCTGCGTTTAGATCAGGGGTGTCAAATGTGCGGCCCGCGAGAAGTTTCCAACGCAAAAAACCGAAATGTTAATTTACTAAAAAGGAAGGCATAAATAATTGCCATGAATCGCAGCTTATCCGATAATATATTTCTTCTACAAATCCATCGTTATTCCACAAAGAGAGCAGTTTGACATTTTTTTCGTTTTCTAAAATGCATTTGCCGATTTTATTTCTTTGTAGACGGTCGTTTATTTTTATTAACTGACTACTATTATATATTTTCGCAGGAAAAATATCACTGCTAAAAAAGATGATAGAAGATATTTATTCGGAGAATTTCAGTTTTGAATACGAGGATAGTGACAAAGTAAAACAGTTAAAAAAGAAGTGCTGACTTTTTCGGCACACTGGCGTAAATATCCGCGCCAATTTTTTAAAATAAATACACTTAATTGTACTGGAAAAATCTCTAAATCACAAAGAAACACTCTCGGATGTAATAAGAAAGATTTTGCTTTTAATTAAATTTCCTATAAAAAAGCAAAATATAAAAAAAAACATACTTGTTTCTGTTTATCTTTGTAAAATGATATTAAAAGTATCTTACATAATTTGAAAAAAAAAATAGAAATTTCAAGAAAAGATCCTGAAGAAATATATTTTACATAATTAGAGTGTAAACAAAGTGCATATTTCCTTTAAAATTAACTAAACTGATATTTACGGAAGAGTATCAGGGCCAGGCAGGAGAAAAAATATTTGAGAGGGCAAGATTTTTTTTTATTGTGCACTTCGAGAAAAAAGTCGAAATGTCGAGATTAATGTTGAAATACAATTTCGAGACAAAAGTCGAAATGTTGAGAAAAAAGTCGAAATGATGAGATTAATGTTGAAGCACAATTTCGAGAAAAAAGTCGAAATGTTCAGGAGAAAAAAGTCGAAACGTCGACCGCGGAGAATAATGTTGAAGTACAATTTCGAGAAAAAAGTCGAAATGTTGAGAAAAAATTCAAAATTTCGTGAATAAAGTTGAAATGTTGAGAAAAAAGGCGAAATTTTGACTTTATTCTTGAAATTGTATTTCAACATTATTCTCGACATTTCGACATTTTTCTCGAAATTGTACTAATACTCTTCCGTAGATATTGGATTAGATAACAATAGTAAAAAAAAAAAGAATTAGAGAAAAAAATTGGTAAAATCCGGCCCGCCAAAAAAAGGTGGGTTACATAAACTATGGTGTTTACTTTTGTTTTTCCTTTCTGACTTGCAGGACCTGGAGGAACAGAGCCGCCTGATCGCCGCCTCCAGCCGTCCGGCCAACGCGCCCGCCGCCGCCCCCGACGGACAGTTCCTGGTGCTCAGCAGCAGCCAATCAGAGGACAGCGATGCCGGGGAGGAAGGGAAGAAGAGGGGTGAGTCGGAAGCCTAGCGGCAGGCGGAGGACGCATGTTTTTGGCTCCCAGGAGACTTCCAGCTGGTTTGAGACGGCAGCTCAGGAACGAGAGGAACCCGGGTTACCTGGGAATGAAAAACGTGCGTTTGCTCTCCGCTGGACTCCGACGTTTGAGCTGGAGCTTGTGGCTCCCTCGCTGTAGGAGGAGGCAAGGAAACGTCTGGCTGCTTTTACGCCTGCTCAACTTTAGGGAGGAAAAAAAAAAAAGACTTAACTACCAATTTACCTGCAAGCTTCTGTTTTTTTATGTTTGTTTTTTTAAGAAGAGCTAATATTCAACAACAAACGTGGAATAATGAAGCAGGATCTGAAGGGAGGGACCGTGCCGGCTCCTGCTCCGACCACAAGGAGGCCCTAAAGTCAGAGATGTTCTGGAGCAAAAAGAGAAGAAGACCGACCGAGCAGCTCGTCTTATTTTGAAGTTTGTCCTGAAGCTGGTTTCTGATTCCCATCAGAATTGACCCTCCGGGATCAGGGGCATCAGTCAAAACATAAAAAATTATCTTTTAAGTAGAAATGATGAATATGCAACAGTTCCAGACACTATAACCTGCTTATTCAGCCGACCGCCACCTTTTACTTTAAAAAAACAACATAATATCTGTCCGTCGGTCTGTGCAAACATTACTGAGAAGAAGTGAAACTTGTGGCCGGGTTGAAAGTTGAGAAGAGGAAGTCTCGACTCGAATCTGATCATTTGCAGGTCACAAGATTTTCTGCTTTTTTTTTTTTTTTCTGCTTAACTGCCGTTTCAGCAGCATTTCGGGGAGAAACCCGGCTTTTCTGATGCGTTTCCCAGTGAATGTTGTGTTCCTGGTCGCTGGTTAGCCCCGCCACCTGAAAGCAACTTCACATCTTTGTCCTTTCAGCTACTTCTGAACTTCCTCTGAGCTTTAAAAACCTAAAACGACGGCACTGCTTTAGAGGCGGTGAATGCGTCTGCGTGATGTACTGACATGTTTCTCCCTCGAGCAACAAACCTCAACCACCAGTTTACAGAACATCGCACGTTGATTGTGTTATTGGGAAAAATAAATCTAAACAGGAAGTTGAGAAAATCCGCAGATCTCATGTTTTACGGCGTCAAAAGACATTCCAGACAGAGGGGGAAGGAAAGTCGTAGATGACCCTCCCGGTTCAGCAACATTTTTCATTTTCACGCAGGTGAAACACTCACAGGCAGGAAAAGTCCTTCTTTACAGTGAAATGTTAGTTTTAATTTCATATTTGAGTACTTTTGAAGTGTCTTCTAACTCTCGTGCCCCCCCCATCCCTACTGTCAGTCAAATCCACCTGAACTAAGTTCTCAGACGAATCAACACACTGATCATGACTGAAATCAGTGATTAAAAAAGATTGGAGGGAAGAAAAAAGTGTTTGAGAGCACTTTTCAGATCGTCTGTTTTTTAGTCTGAATCTCTTCATTCATGTCTCGTAACTTTAAAAAAAAAAAGAAGAAGAAGAAGAAATTGATCGATAACCTTTCCTAAAAATTATATACTGTATGTACTTTGTACGTAACAGAAACACTTGATGAAGCGTCCGGTATTTTGAATCTTTGTAAAATTTTAAGAAAAATGATTCACTACGTACTGGAAAAGGGATACTAAAGATATCAAAACACAAACAATTATTTAAAAGTACTCACAGAATATTTCTAATTGAACCTGACTTGCAGTTTTCCAGTTTTCCCTGAACGCATCACATGAAAATAAAATAAAATCGAGATCCCTGAAATAAACCCGCCAAAATTAAAAATGGTTCACTGAACTGAAGTTGAGCTGGGAAAGAGAAGTCGTGATTAAGAAGTTATAAAACATTAATTTCAGTCACTTCTGACCAATTTGCACTTTGGACGCAGTTAACAAACATATCACAGGAGGTTACTGGGTCTGTACTCCCTGAAGGTTTATCTCTGCAGAAAAACATAATTTACCGTTTTAAATACAACCTAATAAAGAGTGAACCAAAACTCAAACAGCACAAACTTCTCGTGCACTTGGTTTTTAATAATATTTTTTATCAAAACCACATCAGACACGTGACTGCGAGTGGTTGACAAGATTCATTTGTTCTAGTTTATTTGAGGGAAGTCCGAGTTAGATTTTTTTTTTTTTCTGTTGTGAAAGAAACAAGACCTGAAACTGCGCCAATATTTGTTATTTTGACTCAAACCGGATTCAATCCTGCACCTCTGAAGTTCAGCAACGATGAAAGTGCTCTTAATTTGAAATTCACGCCTTCAGCAACGTACCTGTGCCAACGGTTTTACCTGGAGCTAAACGGAAATGACTTCTGCTTGTCTTTTTACTTTCCTTTTTTTATATAAACATATAGGTTACCTTCTTGTACATTGTTTTATTAGGTATAGAAACTAAAAGAGGGATTTTTCTGTTAAGACACTTTAAATGGCTCACGTGGATTATTATTATTTTTTTTTTATTTAATTTTGTCTAATATTACAGACACTGGGGGGAAAACACTGTTCTATTTGTTTCTTTACAAACATATTCTCCCACTACCTGATAAACGTGTTACTGAGAATAAAAACTGTCCCCCTGAACTCTGTTCCGGCGTTTATCCGCTCCGTTATGGATCATTACACGAAGGAAGCTCATTATTGATGATCACGTTCCGTTAAATTGCTTCCCCTGCAGGTTTTTCAACCAGATGAAGGTCCGGAGACGCTTCATGCTCTTTTTATTTTATTATTATTTTGGGTCTGTTTTGATTGAGAGGCATAAGAGCACAAACTTTTCTTACGTCATCTCACGTATTTATTTTGTTGTTTTGCAGAAGGTCTTATCAAAAGAACAGGTTGTTTTTCTCTGTTCTTTTTAAAGAAATTAATGTTTGAAATTTCTCTGACAGACTTAGAAAAACTTGTCATTTAAAACCAGTTTTTGCCTCATAAATGTTTGTGTTTCTGCTGAAAGGGGTCCATGTTTGGGGTCTTTCATTAATTTCTTTCCAGACGGTGATTATTTTTTTAATATATAAATGATTATTGTTAAATGTGGATAACTTCCAGTCAGACTTCAACACATCTGGACAGCATGTCTTCATTTGCCAGGGATTAAATTAAAAGTAGCAGAGATGTTTTTAAAGGCCTAAATTGAGAGTTACTGGTGGAAATGTTTATTTTTTTCTGTTTATTTGTTTTTTTTTCCTGTTTTCTTACTGTAATTGGGTGGTTTTTAAGAAAGAAAAAAAAAACCCAGCTCTGGATGGATGTGCACTTTACTGATGGAAAACACAAACGGATTGAGGATTTTGAGCTGTAAATATGTTCCAGTGGTTGTTTCGGTGTCTTGATCAGTAAAAGGGGTTTCAGTGATTAAATAAAGTACTAACTCAACCAGCTCGAGTCCCAGCTCTGATTCTGACCTCACACCTGCTGCTTCTTATCCACACAAGGGTTTTAAATAGACCTAAACCGAGACCAAGACACTACCAAGACCAGAGAGAATCAAGACCAAGTCAAGACCTAGACTAGTTCAGCTTGAGACCAAAAAGAAACCTAGTTATTTTGTAGAACATCAGCTCCATCCTGGTTCAGCTAGTTTCCATATGAGCTTGTTTTCAACTGCAGCTCAATAACACAGAGAAGTGGATGATGATGTTGAACTCACTATAAATGTTTCCATCCATCATCTGAGATCAGATATGTGTGGCGACTGCACTACCGCTATTTCTACACTATTGGAGGATTGACTCCAGTGCTTTTAAGGATTGACTCGACTACTAACTAGTCCCAAAGTCCTCTAGCAGAATAACCAGCTCCAACACCCCCCTCCACCTCAGAAAAGTAATGAATAGTAAATGTTACTGATTTAAATTTGACTGAATTTGGAGATAAAACCTGAATTTTAAATATTAAAGACTGAAATCACATTATTTACCATTAAAGTAATCAGATTATACCGTATATCAGCATCACTGAAATGGACCTGATGTTTAATCAATCACAATGATATGCAAATATTATTCATATATTTATTCAAACAAGGCCGTTATAAACACAAAACTGTAATTAAATACAATACAACAAGAGGAAGAACTGCAACGGCAATTAAATATCTGCTCTTGTCTCAACATGAGGTTTTAAACAAGTTCATTATTTGCTGATGGACAACAAGCAGCACAAACAGAAACTTAACTTAACGCGCCTGCTGGGAAACAGAAAGTGAAAGTGGCGGATTTATGGTTCCGCGTTACACCAACGCAGGGCCTACGGCGTAGGTTACGCGGCGACGCACACCTTACGGCGCGCGTCAATGCGTACCCTACGCCGTACCCTACGGCGTAATGTCTGCGTCGATTTAACGCGGAACCATACAGCATGTGCAGTGAACCCACACAGGCGCGCCCCCGCAGACTCGCTCAGTCCGAGAGACGGAGGATGAGGAAGAGGATGAGGATGAAGCTGGTCCTGGTCGTCTGTGTTTTCATGTCGGTCGTCTGTGTTTTCATGTCGGTAATCACGGATGCCTCACCTAACCACCGACCTGCCAGGTCTGCTGCTGCTGAGGCTGCGTGGACGACAGGTGAGATTCTCTCGTATTCCTCTGCGGTCAAACCAGCCGTCATTCCTACTTGGTGGTCAAATCAGCCGCTCCTACATTTCATCTGCGCTCCTATTTCAGTCTTTACGGAAAATGAAGGAATGCGGCTCAGAAACAGAAAGATATGGTACGTCTTGGGATCAGAGGTGTCTTCAGTATTCACATTCATTACTCAGGTAGAAGTATAGATACTAGAGTTTAAAAATACTCCTGAAGAAGTTGAAGTATCAACTCAAGTTTTTTACTCAAGTAAAAGTATAAAAGTACTGGTTTCAAAACTACTTAAAGTATAAAAGTAAAAGTAATGTAAGGGGGAAAAAATCCATTAAGGACAAAAGCCATTGAACATGAATGCATCTTAGTATAATGCAAATATATTAAAGAACCATATATGTGTATTATTGAGCATTAACATGTGTTTCAGAGAGCAGCAGATATGATGACTAGTTCCCTATAAGTATTGTAATGGTGCAAAAAGTCAAACTTCAGAGGCATGTTATCATTTATCCTAACCTTTATTGGAATGTACATCCAAGTTTAGTTGCAGGAATCTGAGGGAACGGATGTAAGAACAAAACTGGACAAGAACATCTGAAACAACCACAACCAAATTCACTCTATCCGGATGGAGCAATTTAACTGGATAGTTTTTTTTTAAAGGCCGAAATGAAATAGAGTAACGAGGCTGTTTTTAAAATGTAAGGAGTAAAAAGTACAGATAATTGTGTGAAAATGTAAGGAGTAAAAGTAAAAAGTCGTCTGATAAATAATTACTCCAGTGAAGTATAGATAACCAACATTTCTACTTAAGTAAGGTAACGAAGTATTTGTACTTTGTTACTTGACACCTCTGCTTGGGACAGTAACTTCTAGAGGTTTTTCCAAGAATGTAAGTCTTTAGGTGGGTTTGAAAAATACAAGAATAACTGTGAATAAGTATATGCTGGTGTCTAAGTTTGCAAAAACTATTGGTGATAACATTTTATGTGATATTCCAAGTAAGGATTTTGTGGATGACTGTTACTCAAACTACATTTTGGGCCTCAGATGAGACTCAAAAATGTCATTTCACCACCAAGATATCTTTACGTTTTTGTGTGTACAAAGAGGGTTAAAAGGGATTTTTTAGTCCAGGCATTTTGTCCATTCAAGTCAACTACAGATGTTGCACAAACTACTGCCAATAGATGCAAAGGGAGAGAATTGAGGGACTCTTCTCCTAACACCGGCCTATATTGTCATAAATGTATAAATATTATTTCAATGAATGTTCCTACATTTGGACTGCATCTATTGACAGTGTATCAGTACTTGATTATTCAGACTTAATGATTACTTTTTTGACCACACATAAAATTTAAATTACCCTGGTTTGTCTTTGGTAAAACCTACCCACACTATCACTTAAGTGAAATGACATTTTTGAGTCTTGTCACAGGATTAAAATAGCTATTTATTTTTATTGTAACTCCACTGCTGCCTGTGCCAACATAAAACTTTGACTTTGTGACAAATACATATTGCATTCTATATAAAAAAAGAAAGATATGAGGTACTGTATTTTTTTTTCATATTTCTTTCATTACCTTGATTACACCCACACTTCCACCGTAATATTTACACACTCTTACTGTGAAAGAAAGGGATGAAACACTTTTCTTTTTTTTTTTACTTCAGGTTCAGTGTTGCAGACTATAAAAATTAATTCTTCCATAATTTCACCTAATGCCTCACAAAACCCTCTTAACAACTAGAATCACAACAAGCACAGTGAATTTCAAACAATTTAACTGTGGAAAAATTGAAATATTAAGATGGCCAGGTGTAGACTTCAAACATTTTACTTTTCGACAAGTTGCCTTTTTCACTTTAGGTTCTGTTTTTCAGGCGACTGACCTTGGTAGAAAAGTAAAGTGTTTGAAGTTAAGATCTTAGTATTGGGTGAAATTATGGGAGAATAAAATTTTAAAGTCTCTGCAAAACAGAACCTGAAGCAAAAAAGGCAACTGACCTAGTGTTTGAAGTTTAGATCTTAATATTTCAATTTTTCCACAGTTAATTTGTTGAAATTGAGTGTGTCTGTAGAGGGTTTTGTGAGGTATTAGGTGAAATTATGGAAGAATTCATTTTTATAGTCTCTGCAACACAGAACCTGAAGTAAAAAAAAGAAAAGTAAAAATAAAAATAAAAATAAACTGCATTATCTCAAACTCAGTACTTCATATCTTTCTGTTTCTGAGCCGCATTCATTCATTTGCCGTAAAGGCTGAAATAGGAGCGCACATGAAAATTTAGGAGCGGCTGATTTGACCATAGATATACTGTATATAAAGCCTTAATATATATCTATGGATTTTACCATAAGTAAGAATGAGGGCTGGTCTTATTTCGCGAGTGAAAGGTCACCCCGGCCCGAATCAGGATTAAAGTTAACACAAACTGCACACCGGTCACTTAAAACAATAATAACATTTGTTAAAAGTTTATCTTCATCTGTTGTGACCTGATATGGGCAACATTCAGGCTGCGCCCCACGTGACTCCACCAGCCAATCAGATCTCCTCCTCTGCTCAGGGCGGAGCTCCAAAACTACAGTTTAAAGGCTGATTTATGGTTCCGCGTTAACCAACGCAGAGCTTACGGCGTAGGGTACGCGGCGACGTGCACCGTACCGCGTACCTTACGGCTTGGCTACGCCGTACCCTACGGCGTAGGTTCTGCGTCGATTTAACGCGGAACCATAAAACAGGTGATCTTCAAGCTGCGCTTTATCCAGTGTTTCACACGTGTTTTATTGTCTGACAATAGAAAGTAAGTGGGGGGAAACTTTAACAGTTCAAATATAAAATATCTTGGAAAGGTCCTGGAAAATAATTTCAGAGAAAGAGTGGGAACCCTGTATAAATGATAACATTTGATGGACAAATATCCTCTCTATGGAACGCTGAAACAGTCAAAATTAAATAAATGAATAATTAAATAATTGAATAAATATACAATGAAATAAATAAAATTGGAAATACATAAATATATAATTTATTTAATATACAATTAAATAATGAAATGTATCATTAAATAATTAAATGGTGAATATATTTAATTGGATATATATTTAATTATTTAATTGTATATTGAATAAATTACATATTTATGTATTTCCAATTTTATTGATTTAATTGTACATTTATTTAATGATTTAATTAACTATTTATTTAATTTTGACTGTTTCAGCGTTCCATAGCTCTCAGGCCACTCAAGAAAATAAAAATACTGGTTTGCTTTTCTTCAATTTTTTAAAGGCCTTCTCCCGTCAAATAAAAAAGCTATAAATAAAATAAAAATAAGATAAAATAAAAAGCTTCCTGTCTTCTAGGACATTTAGTTTTAGATCCTTGATTAAATCAGGACTATTGTAGGGAATAGTTTAATTTGATGTCGTCACTGCGCATAAATATATAACTATCAGTTCTGTGTTTTTCAAGCATATCTAACTATATCTCGCTTTAGAGTGGAAAAACAAGATTATCAATAGTGTAAAATGTTCACATTTTTCTGTATGGTGTATATAAAAGTAACCTAGGGCTTTATAGAGTTTACACAGGAGGCCTTTATGTTGCAAATATGAATTGTTTTTTGAAGTTGTTATTTTATTGCAGCAGACATCACAACATAAAACAATCTTCAGCATTGACAAAAAAGACAGTTTTCCCCAAGTCTGCTTAATAATTTATAACAGGGCGTATATATATATATATATATATATATATATATATATATATATATATATATATATATACAGGACTGTCTAAGAAAATTAGAATATTGTGATAAAGTTCTTTATTTTCTGTAATGCAATTAAAAAAAAACTAAAATGTCATACATTCTGGATTCATTACAAATCAACTGAAATATTGCAAGCCTTTTATTATTTTAATATTGCTTATCATGGCTTACATCTTAAGATTAAGGTTCCCAGAATACTATTTTTTTTTTAGATAGGATATTTGAGTTTTCTGAAGCTGTAAGCCATGATCAGCAATATTAAAATAATAATCCAGAATGTATGACATTTTTGTTTTTGTAATTGCATTACAGAAAATCACAATATTCTACTTTTCTGAGACAGTCCTGTATATACATGTAAAAAGAAAAAAGAAGAAAATAAATCATAGACACCGCTGGCCACTAGAGGGCGCTCACGTCCCGCCAGTTCTGATATAAACACAGCCAATAGTTCAGATCAGTCCCACCTCTCAAGATTCACCTTTTGATTTTAGTAGAGATGTCGGTTCTCTACTCAAATCTTAAAATATTGTATCAAAGACATCAGAAACTGGAGCGGTCTCCGTCTTTTAAACTTTAAATCAAACAGAGGTCGTCCACTAATCAACCTGGGTCTGTTAGAGTCTTGCACATGCAACACAGTTTGCATGTAAATCATGTAAATGTGCACATAAACATCTTCCGAAGGTGCAAAAACAGGATCTTAATCTCTTCCCACTTCACGTTTGTATCTTTTTGTGTTTCTCCATCCAGGAAGTTCTGGAGTAAACTTAGATGGGAAGATGTTCACCTTGTCTATTTATCACGGAGGAATAACCTTCTTCGCGCCGTACTTCCGTCCTCCCTGGTTAACTACGTCGGGTCAAGTCAGGACAGACACCACCCGCTACTACACGTCCACCACCAGGCCCAGAACCAGAACCACCGAACCCTGGACCAGATCCTACCCCACCACCACCCAAACCCAGGAACCCGTAACCAGATCCTACCCCCCCAGCACCCAAACACACCGACCCTGGACCAGTTCCTACCCCACCACCACCCAAACCCAGGAACCCTGGACCAGATCCTACCCCACCAGTACCCAAACCCAGGAACCCTGGACCAGATCCTACCCCCCCAGCACCCAAACACACCGACCCTGGACCAGATCCTACCCTCCCTGGACCACAGCTCTGCCCACTAGAGGTGAGAACTTGCATAAGGGTCAATGAGGTGACGCCTATAATTTCTGAAAAACAGACCTTTTTTCAATTCAAAAAAGGTTTTAAGCCGCACTATGTAACTTTTCCACCTAACAATCATAATCAAATATCATATTTCCACAGTCATTGTGATGGTACATCAACTTCCAACAGGTTTAATGAACCTCTGTCATGGTCTGAGGGGTCTGTATCGCCTTCACTGGCACTATGTAACTTTGAGGAGCATGGTAGGAACCCTGCCACACTAAAAAACTACACATTTTTACGGCTTTGACCGCTTTACGGCATACGTCACTCCCCCCTCCTTCCCGATTCGTAGTCAAGACGAAAGCTGGGCGGGACGTGGAGCGCAGAGCTCAGGTTGGTGTTGAGCTAAATGCAGAGCTGTTATCATGGCCAGCAAAAAATCCGAAGAAAATAAAAGTTTTAACGGAGAAGGCGAAAAAAAGAAAGCGGGAGAGTAACAAGCTAAATGCCCGGACAAGAATAAACATTGGCCCGGCGTTCACTCGCTGGCGTGAGCTGAAAGACGAGGAAGGATGTCCGTTTTTTTTTTTAAATCACTCTAAATGTATTTAAATCAATCTTCTGCCCTATCTGGCATGATATCCGAAGTGTCTTGTAGTCCTGTGTAAGATTGCAACACATTTGTATTTATATTTCCATCATAATATACAAACAAAGTTTCACTGACGTCCATTTTATGAAATATCATTTGGCGCGACCATTAAAAAAACAACCATTTTTGTATAATACTGAAAACTTGTAAAAAAAAAAAAAGATGTCAAGATGTTAAGGAAATTAATTTATTTTAATATGAGTCATGGTTGACAAAACATTTTTTTTCTCCCTTGTCTGCACACATATTAATGATTGATACCATGACGGTAGAAACCAAAAGTATATATATGTGCATTATTACTATATTTAATATATATACATATATATACGCATACATATGCGTACACATACATAAATATACACATACAAACCCAGTGATTTTTTTTTTTTTTTTTTTTGGGGGGGGGGCGGTGACGACATCCACTGCCAATCCAGGAAGCAGGGACACACGGAAACACACGTCAAGCACTAGAAATCTGCAACAAAAAAAACACAAAACAAAGCACGAAACCGGCACGGAGCCAACCAAAACAATAACAGCAATCGACCTAAATCTTGAGATCTGATTGCAGTCTGAGCTAAGCTAGCGCTACCGCTACCTAAACCCAAAAACTGGAGGGTGTGTGTGTGTGTGTGTGTGTGTGTAATAAACCAAACAAAGCTCTACCTGAAGTGTATCTATAGTGGGGGAGGGGGGGAGCAACCCCGCCACCCGCGAGACCAGAGGCCGACACGGAAGAGCCCGGAACCCAGGCCACCGGCAACCCCACAGAGGGGAGAAGTAGGAGGGAGGCAACCCACCGCCTGCGAGGGGGGGCCCCCACGGCGCGGAAAGAAGCAGCCAGGGATCCCGCAGCGGCGGACTGCGCCCCAGGCAATCCCCGGCCACCCGGTCCGGGCCGGACACGCGGCCAGGAGGCCCTCACCCTTCAGGCCAACGACCCCCACCCGGCAGGTGAGAGGGCGAGACAGAGCCGCCCCGGCCGCCGACGCGGGCAGGCGCACCCGCCCCCCACGAAGTGGCCCTCCAAGACCAGAGGGGCGCCCCGCCGCAGAGGCAGCGGGGGGGACCGGAGACGGGCCCGGAGAGAGGGAACCCCCCAACAAGGCGACACCCGTGCAGGCCCGACAACGGAGGGCCCCAGACCAAGGCATCCCATTCATTCATCCATTCACCTATCCGATATCTATACTAATAATAATATGATATACTATACATAATAATAATACTAATAATAATAATAATAATAATAATAACCATCTTTGTATAATATAATAATGATAAATTATTAAGTTTTGATGTCCTGCCAATGGAGGCCCGAATCCTCCATGGCAGGACCCTTCCATACCGCATTCTCACCGACACAGACACACAATCACGCACCGTTTCCCCCTCCCCGGGGGGGTCCAGCACCGCCAGAAGGCGCCCCAGGCTGCACGGCGAGCCCCGCCAGGCCCAGGTAACCCGACCCACCTATCCCAGGCCGGTGAGGGAGCGCGGGTGATGTGGGACCCCCTCCCGCCCCTGGTGTTGAGTGCATGTGATTAATGCCATAAAAACAGGGAGGGGGGAGGGCCAAGTATCGATTTGACGCCGACCCCCCCCTCCCGAACTACGTGTCCTTGTCAAATGTATTTATTAAGTGTTGAATGTGCAGTGTCTATTTTGCTGTTAAAACCGTGAGGCAGGGAGTGCCGGGCCACGCGGGACAATGCCCCCCACGACCCGGACCCCCCGCCCTTCGCCTATGTGCGTATGAATCGTGTAGGGGGGGAAGGAGGGGGAGCGGAGGCCGAAGCCAGGAAGCAGGACCAGCAAAGCCGGTCCTGGTAAGACACCCGCGTCCCCCCACCGGCCATCCAGTAGACGGGGGCCGGCCCTCCGAGCCGGGCCAGGGCCCCACCGTACCTCCACGGGCGCCCCCGGCGCCGCCGGAGCCCCCAGACGGAGGGGGAAACGGTCCAACATCCTCCCATTCATACTGACAACATAAGACATAGACACCTGGGAATGGTGCCACCCTGCCGCCGCGCCCGCCCATGCACCCCCCGGTCAGGGGAGGCCCGATCCCCGGACCCGGCCCCACCCCCCCCCGAGGCCACCCCGGCGGACACCCCAAGGGTCACGGAGTCCCCACATCCGCAGGGGCACTTGGCCCCCGCCCAGCGACGGAGGACCAAGGCAGCAATGCCACCCCAGCGCAGACAGCCACCCCCCACCCAGGCAGGGCCGGGCCCACCGAGTGGGATCCCCACGTCCCCCCCCCACCGCCCCCCAGGGGCCACCGGAGGCCCGCGCCCCAGACCCCCCAAGCCGACCCCCAACCCCAAGGGCTACGAGATCACCACCCCCCCCGCCCCCACTAGGTAACGAAGCCAATAATCGGGGACCACATGAGTTTTTTTAAGGCTAGTGCCAATTCATCTTGACAAAAAACTCTGAAATCACTTAATTTAAAAATTTTCTATGAATTTATGTGTACACAACATTCTTAATGTTTGAACTACTGCAATAGATATTCTTTTTTTTATTAATTTAAAATTAACCTGTTGAAAATCCTTGTTCGTCATTGACCCATAAATAAATGATTTACTGTATAATTTCATATGTCAGGCATTAAAGGGTTAATAACTTTTTTTTGGATCACTTTGATATAGGTTTTGTTTCTGGATATTCTGCATCTCTGTTCCCTTTTTTATCCATGTGATTATTTAATGTTTTTATGTGTTTATGTTGTATTTATTAGTTTTTTTGTGGTTAATATTAATTTTTGTGGATTTCCATGTCTATTTAGGGTAATTTATGAACCTTTTTATCTTTTTATGCATCTTATTATGTGCATCTTTAGAGTTTTTTTTGCAGGTTTACGTGTTTTTCTTTTTTTAGGGCCTGAGCACTTACAGTGTGAAGGCCCTATTGTATCTGTAGGAATTTCCTTTCTTCTTCTTTCTTTCTTTTTATTTTTCTGATGAAAGGAGGGCCTTTTTGCCCCCCTAAACGTGCCCCAAAAGTCACCCAATTTTGCACGCAAGCCAGGCCTGGCGAAAAATGTGATATTTAATGGTTTGTATTAATGGGCGTGGCAAAATGGCTCAACAGCGCCCCCTAGAAAACTTTGTGCCTCAAGCCCAACGATACGGTTTGACGTACATGCACAAAAATCGGTACACACCTGTATCATGTCACAACTTAAAGAAAAGTCTCTTGGCGCCATGGCCAAAACCCAACAGGAAGTCTGCCATTTTGTATTAATCGTGTAATTTTGGCGAAACTTATGCCATCCTTCGGCAGTTAATACGGCCCGAACAGTAACGTGCACCCAGGTGTATTATACCTCAAAATGTGCGTCTCCATCCTGCTACAACGCGCATTACTTTTCTCTTTCAAAAGCGTTACCGTGGCGACGCTAGACGCTAAAAAGCGTGCCCCCCCTTCATGTGATTGGTTCAGACAGAAAAAACTTTGTGCCTCAAGCCCCACAATACGGTTTGACGTACATGCACGAAAATCGCTACACATCTGTATCATGTCGCAACTTAAAGAAAAGTCTCTTGGCGCCATGGCCGAAACCGAACAGGAAGTCGGCCATTTTGAACATTTTGAATTAATCGCGTAATTTCTGCGCAATTTATGCCATTCCTTCGGCAGTTAATAATGCCCGAACCGTAATGTGCATCCAGGTGTGTTATACATCAAAATGTGCGTCTCTATCCTGCGACGACGCGCCTTACTTTTCTCTTTCAAAAGCGTTACCGTGGCGACGCTAAATGCCCGAAAAGCGCGACCTGCCTTCATCTGGTTCGTCCATATTTGATAGTTCCTACTTTCTGCCATAACTTTTGAATGGTTTGACATAAAGACTCGTGGGTGGTGCCATCGGACTCGGTATTGAGTACTTGACCTTCAATGGCATGAATTAGCCCCGCCCCTTCATCTGATTGGTCCATATTTGATAGTTCCTACTTTCTGCCATAACTTTTGAATGGTTTGATATAGAGAGTCGTGGGTGGTTTCATCCGCTAAATGTCCAGGCCTGAAGAATCTACATGAAGTCATACAAGCTTCCACTGCAGCCTGAATGTGCAGAAGGGTGCGAGGGCCCGTTCATCGCTGCTTGCAGCTTTATTCTCTTCTTTTTTCTTTTCTTGTGTTTTGTTATTTTTTGGACATTTTTTGTCCCGTTGTGGTTCCATTACACCTCTTTCTGACGGTTTTATTGTCCCTGCAGGCGTCTCTGTGTGTTTCCGGTTCATCACCGACAGGATTCAGATGAGCGGCCTCTTCACGCTGAGTCCATCCAGCTACCCTCCTCTGGAGCTGAGGCTCGATGCAGGCGGCAGGTTTGAGCTTTCGTACGGCAACTCCGTGTACCTGCGGCCTGCCATCAGGCTGTGGCCAGAACTCAGGCAGAACATGTGGAACAACATCTGCCTCACCGTTGACTCCGTGAAGAGTGTGGCCCAGATGTTTGCTGACTCCAACATGAGTATCAGGAAGCTGCTGCCAAACCGGGTGAGATTAGGGTGAAATGATCACGTTCCTTATAAAGGTTTCTAGTCGTTATTGTCTCCAACATCTGCCGTGTGTGTGTGTGTGTTCAGTATGTGTGGTCAGGTGAACCTGAGATCAACTTCTCAGGCTTCGACGGGCAGCTGACGGACGTCCAGGTGTGGGATTATCCCCTCCGCTACAAGGAGGTGCTCTACTTCATGAGCAGAGGCTCCTACGGGTAAACGCATTTGACACCTTTAATAAGTTAACGTAACAAATGACACATAAGCAGCTGGAAAGTCGGAAACAGAACTCCAGCAATGCTTTGAGTTCTTGTTTTTGTTGCCTGGCAACAACTGATTTGATGGGGTCACATGGAGCTCACAGATACCAGCTTGATGTAGGTTTTTTTTAATTTTTTTAAAAGTTATACAGAAATAATTATATTTGGTAACGAAATAGAAAGAATAAAAGTCCAGAGGCTCCAGACAAGAACCCGGGTTAGAAATGTTAGACCTTAGCTTCAGTGTTGTGCGTCGCCCATGTGAAATCTGGACTTATAAATGTATGAATATTTTGTGATTTTGAGGACCTGTAAAACCAGACTTTGCCCCTTCTTCCTGAAGTCCTGCGACCCCCTGCTGCTAACTCCTGGTTATCTCGGCCTGGGTCGAGATAGTCCGTTTACGACCCCACTGCATGGCCGGAGATCAAAACAAGGACCCAGCAGGGTTTCTGCCAGGGAAAACAGACTTCCTTGGGGTTTTATGACACCTAAGCAGGGGTCGGGAAGCAGCGGAGCCCTAAAACCAGGCCTCTTTGGACAGACACAAAACCTACCAGCAACCCCCCAGCCTGGAACTGGCTTTAATGTGCCTCATAAAATGGCGACCGTGCCATGAACCACAATCCCAGCATGCCTTGCGGGATGGGGCGGCGCCTACAAGCGCGCGCATCCAATCGCAATGAGGCACCGATGACGTCACTGCAGCGCGCGTAGGATCAAAACCCCTGCCGCTGCTTCTCTTCACTCTCTTCCGATCAACCTCTCTTCCTGAGCAGCAGGACCAAAGGATCCCATCTCCCTTCTCTCCCCCCGGCTGGGGGGGAGGCGGAAGGCCCGCAACGGACCGGGCCTGCGGAGCTCCGGCTCCCATTGACTCTCTTCTTCTCCTCTTCTACCCTTCTCAACTTCATCTCATCGGCGCTGGATCTTTGGCCAGGCCAAAGCATCCCATCTCCTCTCTCTCCCCCCGGGCTGGGGGGAGGCAGGAGGCCCGCACCGGACCGGGCCCTGCGGGGTCCGGCCGTTGAAGCCGCGGTCCCCCGGGAGGCTCCGATTTCTCACTAAACTCTGTTCCTCTTTAAGTTCACAGATCCAAGCTTCCGACGCCCACGCGCTCCCGGCAACCAGATCGGGACACAGCTGCGATTGAGTTCTCTGACTGAACCCCCCCCTCCCCGCTCCGAGCCCCTGTCTGCGAACCGGCGCAGGGATCGGGGACGGACGGCCGGCGTCTCGCCCGGCGTGAGCTCTCCCGGGGCCCGGACGGCCGCGCGTCGGCGACCGGCGCAGAGAGGGAAGCACGGCAGGAGAAGACCGGTCCCCCCCGCCGCGCCTAGGAATGCGTGTGAGCCTCCGTTTGGTCCGGAACCACGGCCCGGCACGAGGCGGCCCCGCCGCTGTCTAATCCGTTTCAGGGGAAGGGACGGGACGCGATATCCTGACTGCGAAACCCCAGCAGGACCGCAAACCCGGTCGACAAACCCGCAGGCCCCCGATTCCGGATCCCAGAGGAGACGTGAACCCGCGTAGCAGTGATCAGTAGGATTTAAGAGTGTTCAGAACTGTGTGTGAGATTGTGAGACCTGGGTTATCAGTAACTTAAGAGTGTTGCAGAGCTAAATCTGTGTTCAGAGCTGAGATTACATCATCATTGTTATCATTATCATGGTTGATTAATTTGTAGTCACTACTTTCTGCTAGTCATTCATGTTTTAAAGCGCTGTTTTCTGCAGTTGATCACGGTTTAACACCGGGATCACCATCCGGTCCGATGGCACGTGGCCCAGAGGGCGCGTCCATCTTTAACAGACCACAGGAGCCTCGTTTGAACTGTAGATGTTCTGTATCTTCATTATTATTACATTTGATTCTTTTCTTTTCATTCCATGCATTTAACGTTTATGTTTCATTTTATTGATTGTTGTTTTTCTAGTTAATTAATTGTTTTATGGATACTTAAGCCATTTCTGCCATCAGATTTATTTGGGTGTTGCGTTTATCATCTTTTGACACCCGTATGTAAATAAATTCTGATTGATTTCTTTATGAGTGGTTGTGTTATTTCATGCAAGATTTGGTCACAAATTGATTTGTTTAAGCAGAGCCTAGTGTTCGGATATCACGCCTTCACTGTTATTCTGTAAGATTTGCTGTTCTGCAGGATAATTCAAATCATAATGAGACTGATTTTCTGCTGTTAGTTATCGAATCCCACCGGAAGTAAGGCCCCGGCGGTGGTGCCCCTACGAGAATTATCATTTTTGATAATACAATTTGATAAATAGTCAACTTTATTAATTATTAATAATTCTTTAATAGAATTATCATTAGCCTTGATAACTGGACAGCCAAGCTACCTATGAGTTGCACAACATAAATGGCGCCCCAGCGTGAGGCTCTCTCGAAACGATATTTGTGACCAGTTTGCATGAAATAACAGAACATTAATTTTGATCGGGAAAGAAAATATTTTTATTTTTCTTCCCCCCTCATTATCTGATTCCTACGGTTATTTTAATACATCCCTGTTCTAATGGCAACCTCGCCTCACTAAAGGGTGATTGCTTGGTTAAGTTCTTTAATTTTATTAATTTGAACTTTTATTTTTCATCACACGATTATTAATCTTGTGATTGATTTCCTCTGCAACCTTGCTTCACTGAAGGTAATGGTTGGGTTTGCTTTAAGTTCTGTTAATTTTATTAACCTGAACTTTTTCTATCACTCAATTTTTGTGAATCTGTTTGAGTAATTTCCTTTTGCAACCAGGTTCCATGGAAACTAATGGTTGGCTCGCTGTAAGTTCCTGATTTTTATTAATCTGAACTTTTATTGAGGGATCACTATTTTATTAATCTCTGATTAATTCCCTTTTGCAACCATACTTAACTGAAGGTAATGGTTGACTTAATTTCTTCAATTCTATTAATTGAACTGTTGCTGATTACCCCATGTGAGTTATTAATCTTCTCAGATTAATCTCTACTGTGTTTTAAGTTGAATCTTCAATTTAAAGTTATTTAAAGATTCCTCCCTTTTAATTCACTTTATTAATTCCTTTCAGTTGGGTCTTGCTTCTAAGGTGATAACCAATACCCCAGTCTCTCAGGGTTTGTTATCGGTTTAATTTCTTCTAATCTGGGTGATAACGTGAGCTGACTTTGTTAATAAGTGTAATCTCTTGCCAGAATCCCAAGCGAAGCGCTGGGGCCTGGATCGTGAGCTGAGGTGTGGTTATTAATGGCAGAGAGCTCATCGCAGTGGACGGAGAACCAGCAGAGGGGGACATGCAGGCTGATAGAGATCGACCGACAGGCAAGTCTGTTCTTAGGCTGGACCCAAAAGTGGTGAGCCCGGTCATCTCATCCCCTGAGCCCCCTGGTCAGACACCACCGTGAGTAAGCCAAAAATTAATTACCCGAAAGGAGCTGCGGCCCTTCCCAGTTTTCACTGTTACTGACGCTGAAGAAGCAGCTCAGCGTTTTCTTAAAGTAAACCAGAGAAGAACAACCAAGGCGCAGACGCCGTACCTCAGAGCGAGGGGGGTCCCACGTTTGACCTTTTTTAGCAAAAGAACACTGAACAGCTGCATTACCTTGTATGCAGCGGCCCCCTCACAATTTTTCTGACCCTGAAGTGGAAGTCCGCTCCACACCTGAAAGGGGGGTAGGATACTTTGGGGCGTTAAAGAAAATTCACGCCTACACACAATTTCCAGGCTTCCACAGCCGACATAAGTTAATTTGTGTGTTTTTGTCGCCTAGCAATTAATCAAAGAGTGGTTAAATTGTTGGCTTTTGATTTTAGGTACAGTGTACATACTGAAACCTAACTAACCCCTCCTTTTATCTTTCATCTACCGCACTTTAAGAGTGATATCACTGTGTTAGGTAAATGAATGATGTTATTGCTTTGAATATGTTTTTCTTTTCATATTTTTGTGCATTGCTCGCCTAGTGGACTAACCAGGCTAGCCTCACGCCCCCAACCAGAGTTTATGACCACATGGACTGGTGCACCGTTGTTAGATTCGACAACCAGACCCTGCATTCCGGTTTTCGATTCGAAGGGGGGAATGTTGTGCGTCGCCCATGTGAAATCTGGACTTATAAATGTATGAATATTTTGTGATTTTGAGGACCTGTAAAACCAGACTTTGCCCCTTCTTCCTGAAGTCCTGCGACCCCCTGCTGCTAACTCCTGGTTATCTCGGCCTGGGTCGAGATAGTCCGTTTACGACCCCACTGCATGGCCGGAGATCAAAACAAGGACCCAGCAGGGTTTCTGCCAGGGAAAACAGACTTCCTTGGGGTTTTATGACACCTAAGCAGGGGTCGGGAAGCAGCGGAGCCCTAAAACCAGGCCTCTTTGGACAGACACAAAACCTACCAGCAACCCCCCAGCCTGGAACTGGCTTTAATGTGCCTCATAAAATGGCGACCGTGCCATGAACCACAATCCCAGCATGCCTTGCGGGATGGGGCGGCGCCTACAAGCGCGCGCATCCAATCGCAATGAGGCACCGATGACGTCACTGCAGCGCGCGTAGGATCAAAACCCCTGCCGCTGCTTCTCTTCACTCTCTTCCGATCAACCTCTCTTCCTGAGCAGCAGGACCAAAGGATCCCATCTCCCTTCTCTCCCCCCGGCTGGGGGGGAGGCGGAAGGCCCGCAACGGACCGGGCCTGCGGAGCTCCGGCTCCCATTGACTCTCTTCTTCTCCTCTTCTACCCTTCTCAACTTCATCTCATCGGCGCTGGATCTTTGGCCAGGCCAAAGCATCCCATCTCCTCTCTCTCCCCCCGGGCTGGGGGGAGGCAGGAGGCCCGCACCGGACCGGGCCCTGCGGGGTCCGGCCGTTGAAGCCGCGGTCCCCCGGGAGGCTCCGATTTCTCACTAAACTCTGTTCCTCTTTAAGTTCACAGATCCAAGCTTCCGACGCCCACGCGCTCCCGGCAACCAGATCGGGACACAGCTGCGATTGAGTTCTCTGACTGAACCCCCCCCTCCCCGCTCCGAGCCCCTGTCTGCGAACCGGCGCAGGGATCGGGGACGGACGGCCGGCGTCTCGCCCGGCGTGAGCTCTCCCGGGGCCCAGACGGCCGCGCGTCGGCGACCGGCGCAGAGAGGGAAGCACGGCAGGAGAAGACCGGTCCCCCCCGCCGCGCCTAGGAATGCGTGTGAGCCTCCGTTTGGTCCGGAACCACGGCCCGGCACGAGGCGGCCCCGCCGCTGTCTAATCCGTTTCAGGGGAAGGGACGGGACGCGATATCCTGACTGCGAAACCCCAGCAGGACCGCAAACCCGGTCGACAAACCCGCAGGCCCCCGATTCCGGATCCCAGAGGAGACGTGAACCCGCGTAGCAGTGATCAGTAGGATTTAAGAGTGTTCAGAACTGTGTGTGAGATTGTGAGACCTGGGTTATCAGTAACTTAAGAGTGTTGCAGAGCTAAATCTGTGTTCAGAGCTGAGATTACATCATCATTGTTATCATTATCATGGTTGATTAATTTGTAGTCACTACTTTCTGCTAGTCATTCATGTTTTAAAGCGCTGTTTTCTGCAGTTGATCACGGTTTAACACCGGGATCACCATCCGGTCCGATGGCACGTGGCCCAGAGGGCGCGTCCATCTTTAACAGACCACAGGAGCCTCGTTTGAACTGTAGATGTTCTGTATCTTCATTATTATTACATTTGATTCTTTTCTTTTCATTCCATGCATTTAACGTTTATGTTTCATTTTATTGATTGTTGTTTTTCTAGTTAATTAATTGTTTTATGGATACTTAAGCCATTTCTGCCATCAGATTTATTTGGGTGTTGCGTTTATCATCTTTTGACACCCGTATGTAAATAAATTCTGATTGATTTCTTTATGAGTGGTTGTGTTATTTCATGCAAGATTTGGTCACAAATTGATTTGTTTAAGCAGAGCCTAGTGTTCGGATATCACGCCTTCACTGTTATTCTGTAAGATTTGCTGTTCTGCAGGATAATTCAAATCATAATGAGACTGATTTTCTGCTGTTAGTTATCGAATCCCACCGGAAGTAAGGCCCCGGCGGTGGTGCCCCTACGAGAATTATCATTTTTGATAATACAATTTGATAAATAGTCAACTTTATTAATTATTAATAATTCTTTAATAGAATTATCATTAGCCTTGATAACTGGACAGCCAAGCTACCTATGAGTTGCACAACATAAATGGCGCCCCAGCGTGAGGCTCTCTCGAAACGATATTTGTGACCAGTTTGCATGAAATAACAGAACATTAATTTTGATCGGGAAAGAAAATATTTTTATTTTTCTTCCCCCCTCATTATCTGATTCCTACGGTTATTTTAATACATCCCTGTTCTAATGGCAACCTCGCCTCACTAAAGGGTGATTGCTTGGTTAAGTTCTTTAATTTTATTAATTTGAACTTTTATTTTTCATCACACGATTATTAATCTTGTGATTGATTTCCTCTGCAACCTTGCTTCACTGAAGGTAATGGTTGGGTTTGCTTTAAGTTCTGTTAATTTTATTAACCTGAACTTTTTCTATCACTCAATTTTTGTGAATCTGTTTGAGTAATTTCCTTTTGCAACCAGGTTCCATGGAAACTAATGGTTGGCTCGCTGTAAGTTCCTGATTTTTATTAATCTGAACTTTTATTGAGGGATCACTATTTTATTAATCTCTGATTAATTCCCTTTTGCAACCATACTTAACTGAAGGTAATGGTTGACTTAATTTCTTCAATTCTATTAATTGAACTGTTGCTGATTACCCCATGTGAGTTATTAATCTTCTCAGATTAATCTCTACTGTGTTTTAAGTTGAATCTTCAATTTAAAGTTATTTAAAGATTCCTCCCTTTTAATTCACTTTATTAATTCCTTTCAGTTGGGTCTTGCTTCTAAGGTGATAACCAATACCCCAGTCTCTCAGGGTTTGTTATCGGTTTAATTTCTTCTAATCTGGGTGATAACGTGAGCTGACTTTGTTAATAAGTGTAATCTCTTGCCAGAATCCCAAGCGAAGCGCTGGGGCCTGGATCGTGAGCTGAGGTGTGGTTATTAATGGCAGAGAGCTCATCGCAGTGGACGGAGAACCAGCAGAGGGGGACATGCAGGCTGATAGAGATCGACCGACAGGCAAGTCTGTTCTTAGGCTGGACCCAAAAGTGGTGAGCCCGGTCATCTCATCCCCTGAGCCCCCTGGTCAGACACCACCGTGAGTAAGCCAAAAATTAATTACCCGAAAGGAGCTGCGGCCCTTCCCAGTTTTCACTGTTACTGACGCTGAAGAAGCAGCTCAGCGTTTTCTTAAAGTAAACCAGAGAAGAACAACCAAGGCGCAGACGCCGTACCTCAGAGCGAGGGGGGTCCCACGTTTGACCTTTTTTAGCAAAAGAACACTGAACAGCTGCATTACCTTGTATGCAGCGGCCCCCTCACAATTTTTCTGACCCTGAAGTGGAAGTCCGCTCCACACCTGAAAGGGGGGTAGGATACTTTGGGGCGTTAAAGAAAATTCACGCCTACACACAATTTCCAGGCTTCCACAGCCGACATAAGTTAATTTGTGTGTTTTTGTCGCCTAGCAATTAATCAAAGAGTGGTTAAATTGTTGGCTTTTGATTTTAGGTACAGTGTACATACTGAAACCTAACTAACCCCTCCTTTTATCTTTCATCTACCGCACTTTAAGAGTGATATCACTGTGTTAGGTAAATGAATGATGTTATTGCTTTGAATATGTTTTTCTTTTCATATTTTTGTGCATTGCTCGCCTAGTGGACTAACCAGGCTAGCCTCACGCCCCCAACCAGAGTTTATGACCACATGGACTGGTGCACCGTTGTTAGATTCGACAACCAGACCCTGCATTCCGGTTTTCGATTCGAAGGGGGGAATGTTGTGCGTCGCCCATGTGAAATCTGGACTTATAAATGTATGAATATTTTGTGATTTTGAGGACCTGTAAAACCAGACTTTGCCCCTTCTTCCTGAAGTCCTGCGACCCCCTGCTGCTAACTCCTGGTTATCTCGGCCTGGGTCGAGATAGTCCGTTTACGACCCCACTGCATGGCCGGAGATCAAAACAAGGACCCAGCAGGGTTTCTGCCAGGGAAAACAGACTTCCTTGGGGTTTTATGACACCTAAGCAGGGGTCGGGAAGCAGCGGAGCCCTAAAACCAGGCCTCTTTGGACAGACACAAAACCTACCAGCAACCCCCCAGCCTGGAACTGGCTTTAATGTGCCTCATAAAATGGCGACCGTGCCATGAACCACAATCCCAGCATGCCTTGCGGGATGGGGCGGCGCCTACAAGCGCGCGCATCCAATCGCAATGAGGCACCGATGACGTCACTGCAGCGCGCGTAGGATCAAAACCCCTGCCGCTGCTTCTCTTCACTCTCTTCCGATCAACCTCTCTTCCTGAGCAGCAGGACCAAAGGATCCCATCTCCCTTCTCTCCCCCCGGCTGGGGGGGAGGCGGAAGGCCCGCAACGGACCGGGCCTGCGGAGCTCCGGCTCCCATTGACTCTCTTCTTCTCCTCTTCTACCCTTCTCAACTTCATCTCATCGGCGCTGGATCTTTGGCCAGGCCAAAGCATCCCATCTCCTCTCTCTCCCCCCGGGCTGGGGGGAGGCAGGAGGCCCGCACCGGACCGGGCCCTGCGGGGTCCGGCCGTTGAAGCCGCGGTCCCCCGGGAGGCTCCGATTTCTCACTAAACTCTGTTCCTCTTTAAGTTCACAGATCCAAGCTTCCGACGCCCACGCGCTCCCGGCAACCAGATCGGGACACAGCTGCGATTGAGTTCTCTGACTGAACCCCCCCCTCCCCGCTCCGAGCCCCTGTCTGCGAACCGGCGCAGGGATCGGGGACGGACGGCCGGCGTCTCGCCCGGCGTGAGCTCTCCCGGGGCCCGGACGGCCGCGCGTCGGCGACCGGCGCAGAGAGGGAAGCACGGCAGGAGAAGACCGGTCCCCCCCGCCGCGCCTAGGAATGCGTGTGAGCCTCCGTTTGGTCCGGAACCACGGCCCGGCACGAGGCGGCCCCGCCGCTGTCTAATCCGTTTCAGGGGAAGGGACGGGACGCGATATCCTGACTGCGAAACCCCAGCAGGACCGCAAACCCGGTCGACAAACCCGCAGGCCCCCGATTCCGGATCCCAGAGGAGACGTGAACCCGCGTAGCAGTGATCAGTAGGATTTAAGAGTGTTCAGAACTGTGTGTGAGATTGTGAGACCTGGGTTATCAGTAACTTAAGAGTGTTGCAGAGCTAAATCTGTGTTCAGAGCTGAGATTACATCATCATTGTTATCATTATCATGGTTGATTAATTTGTAGTCACTACTTTCTGCTAGTCATTCATGTTTTAAAGCGCTGTTTTCTGCAGTTGATCACGGTTTAACACCGGGATCACCATCCGGTCCGATGGCACGTGGCCCAGAGGGCGCGTCCATCTTTAACAGACCACAGGAGCCTCGTTTGAACTGTAGATGTTCTGTATCTTCATTATTATTACATTTGATTCTTTTCTTTTCATTCCATGCATTTAACGTTTATGTTTCATTTTATTGATTGTTGTTTTTCTAGTTAATTAATTGTTTTATGGATACTTAAGCCATTTCTGCCATCAGATTTATTTGGGTGTTGCGTTTATCATCTTTTGACACCCGTATGTAAATAAATTCTGATTGATTTCTTTATGAGTGGTTGTGTTATTTCATGCAAGATTTGGTCACAAATTGATTTGTTTAAGCAGAGCCTAGTGTTCGGATATCACGCCTTCACTGTTATTCTGTAAGATTTGCTGTTCTGCAGGATAATTCAAATCATAATGAGACTGATTTTCTGCTGTTAGTTATCGAATCCCACCGGAAGTAAGGCCCCGGCGGTGGTGCCCCTACGAGAATTATCATTTTTGATAATACAATTTGATAAATAGTCAACTTTATTAATTATTAATAATTCTTTAATAGAATTATCATTAGCCTTGATAACTGGACAGCCAAGCTACCTATGAGTTGCACAACATAAATGGCGCCCCAGCGTGAGGCTCTCTCGAAACGATATTTGTGACCAGTTTGCATGAAATAACAGAACATTAATTTTGATCGGGAAAGAAAATATTTGTATTTTTCTTCCCCCCTCATTATCTGATTCCTACGGTTATTTTAATACATCCCTGTTCTAATGGCAACCTCGCCTCACTAAAGGGTGATTGCTTGGTTAAGTTCTTTAATTTTATTAATTTGAACTTTTATTTTTCATCACACGATTATTAATCTTGTGATTGATTTCCTCTGCAACCTTGCTTCACTGAAGGTAATGGTTGGGTTTGCTTTAAGTTCTGTTAATTTTATTAACCTGAACTTTTTCTATCACTCAATTTTTGTGAATCTGTTTGAGTAATTTCCTTTTGCAACCAGGTTCCATGGAAACTAATGGTTGGCTCGCTGTAAGTTCCTGATTTTTATTAATCTGAACTTTTATTGAGGGATCACTATTTTATTAATCTCTGATTAATTCCCTTTTGCAACCATACTTAACTGAAGGTAATGGTTGACTTAATTTCTTCAATTCTATTAATTGAACTGTTGCTGATTACCCCATGTGAGTTATTAATCTTCTCAGATTAATCTCTACTGTGTTTTAAGTTGAATCTTCAATTTAAAGTTATTTAAAGATTCCTCCCTTTTAATTCACTTTATTAATTCCTTTCAGTTGGGTCTTGCTTCTAAGGTGATAACCAATACCCCAGTCTCTCAGGGTTTGTTATCGGTTTAATTTCTTCTAATCTGGGTGATAACGTGAGCTGACTTCGTTAATAAGTGTAATCTCTTGCCAGAATCCCAAGCGAAGCGCTGGGGCCTGGATCGTGAGCTGAGGTGTGGTTATTAATGGCAGAGAGCTCATCGCAGTGGACGGAGAACCAGCAGAGGGGGACATGCAGGCTGATAGAGATCGACCGACAGGCAAGTCTGTTCTTAGGCTGGACCCAAAAGTGGTGAGCCCGGTCATCTCATCCCCTGAGCCCCCTGGTCAGACACCACCGTGAGTAAGCCAAAAATTAATTACCCGAAAGGAGCTGCGGCCCTTCCCAGTTTTCACTGTTACTGACGCTGAAGAAGCAGCTCAGCGTTTTCTTAAAGTAAACCAGAGAAGAACAACCAAGGCGCAGACGCCGTACCTCAGAGCGAGGGGGGTCCCACGTTTGACCTTTTTTAGCAAAAGAACACTGAACAGCTGCATTACCTTGTATGCAGCGGCCCCCTCACAATTTTTCTGACCCTGAAGTGGAAGTCCGCTCCACACCTGAAAGGGGGGTAGGATACTTTGGGGCGTTAAAGAAAATTCACGCCTACACACAATTTCCAGGCTTCCACAGCCGACATAAGTTAATTTGTGTGTTTTTGTCGCCTAGCAATTAATCAAAGAGTGGTTAAATTGTTGGCTTTTGATTTTAGGTACAGTGTACATACTGAAACCTAACTAACCCCTCCTTTTATCTTTCATCTACCGCACTTTAAGAGTGATATCACTGTGTTAGGTAAATGAATGATGTTATTGCTTTGAATATGTTTTTCTTTTCATATTTTTGTGCATTGCTCGCCTAGTGGACTAACCAGGCTAGCCTCACGCCCCCAACCAGAGTTTATGACCACATGGACTGGTGCACCGTTGTTAGATTCGACAACCAGACCCTGCATTCCGGTTTTCGATTCGAAGGGGGGAATGTTGTGCGTCGCCCATGTGAAATCTGGACTTATAAATGTATGAATATTTTGTGATTTTGAGGACCTGTAAAACCAGACTTTGCCCCTTCTTCCTGAAGTCCTGCGACCCCCTGCTGCTAACTCCTGGTTATCTCGGCCTGGGTCGAGATAGTCCGTTTACGACCCCACTGCATGGCCGGAGATCAAAACAAGGACCCAGCAGGGTTTCTGCCAGGGAAAACAGACTTCCTTGGGGTTTTATGACACCTAAGCAGGGGTCGGGAAGCAGCGGAGCCCTAAAACCAGGCCTCTTTGGACAGACACAAAACCTACCAGCAACCCCCCAGCCTGGAACTGGCTTTAATGTGCCTCATAAAATGGCGACCGTGCCATGAACCACAATCCCAGCATGCCTTGCGGGATGGGGCGGCGCCTACAAGCGCGCGCATCCAATCGCAATGAGGCACCGATGACGTCACTGCAGCGCGCGTAGGATCAAAACCCCTGCCGCTGCTTCTCTTCACTCTCTTCCGATCAACCTCTCTTCCTGAGCAGCAGGACCAAAGGATCCCATCTCCCTTCTCTCCCCCCGGCTGGGGGGGAGGCGGAAGGCCCGCAACGGACCGGGCCTGCGGAGCTCCGGCTCCCATTGACTCTCTTCTTCTCCTCTTCTACCCTTCTCAACTTCATCTCATCGGCGCTGGATCTTTGGCCAGGCCAAAGCATCCCATCTCCTCTCTCTCCCCCCGGGCTGGGGGGAGGCAGGAGGCCCGCACCGGACCGGGCCCTGCGGGGTCCGGCCGTTGAAGCCGCGGTCCCCCGGGAGGCTCCGATTTCTCACTAAACTCTGTTCCTCTTTAAGTTCACAGATCCAAGCTTCCGACGCCCACGCGCTCCCGGCAACCAGATCGGGACACAGCTGCGATTGAGTTCTCTGACTGAACCCCCCCCTCCCCGCTCCGAGCCCCTGTCTGCGAACCGGCGCAGGGATCGGGGACGGACGGCCGGCGTCTCGCCCGGCGTGAGCTCTCCCGGGGCCCGGACGGCCGCGCGTCGGCGACCGGCGCAGAGAGGGAAGCACGGCAGGAGAAGACCGGTCCCCCCCGCCGCGCCTAGGAATGCGTGTGAGCCTCCGTTTGGTCCGGAACCACGGCCCGGCACGAGGCGGCCCCGCCGCTGTCTAATCCGTTTCAGGGGAAGGGACGGGACGCGATATCCTGACTGCGAAACCCCAGCAGGACCGCAAACCCGGTCGACAAACCCGCAGGCCCCCGATTCCGGATCCCAGAGGAGACGTGAACCCGCGTAGCAGTGATCAGTAGGATTTAAGAGTGTTCAGAACTGTGTGTGAGATTGTGAGACCTGGGTTATCAGTAACTTAAGAGTGTTGCAGAGCTAAATCTGTGTTCAGAGCTGAGATTACATCATCATTGTTATCATTATCATGGTTGATTAATTTGTAGTCACTACTTTCTGCTAGTCATTCATGTTTTAAAGCGCTGTTTTCTGCAGTTGATCACGGTTTAACACCGGGATCACCATCCGGTCCGATGGCACGTGGCCCAGAGGGCGCGTCCATCTTTAACAGACCACAGGAGCCTCGTTTGAACTGTAGATGTTCTGTATCTTCATTATTATTACATTTGATTCTTTTCTTTTCATTCCATGCATTTAACGTTTATGTTTCATTTTATTGATTGTTGTTTTTCTAGTTAATTAATTGTTTTATGGATACTTAAGCCATTTCTGCCATCAGATTTATTTGGGTGTTGCGTTTATCATCTTTTGACACCCGTATGTAAATAAATTCTGATTGATTTCTTTATGAGTGGTTGTGTTATTTCATGCAAGATTTGGTCACAAATTGATTTGTTTAAGCAGAGCCTAGTGTTCGGATATCACGCCTTCACTGTTATTCTGTAAGATTTGCTGTTCTGCAGGATAATTCAAATCATAATGAGACTGATTTTCTGCTGTTAGTTATCGAATCCCACCGGAAGTAAGGCCCCGGCGGTGGTGCCCCTACGAGAATTATCATTTTTGATAATACAATTTGATAAATAGTCAACTTTATTAATTATTAATAATTCTTTAATAGAATTATCATTAGCCTTGATAACTGGACAGCCAAGCTACCTATGAGTTGCACAACATCAGCAACCTCAAACAAATATCAGAGATGTCTCGGCCTTCGTCTCCAGGAGACTGCACTACTGAACGGCTCTTCTGCCAGAATAAACTTTAAAATGTTGTCAGTTTACAAATCAATCACAATACAGGGCGGAAATACATTTCTTTCCAACGATATATTTATTTATTTCAAAACATAATAGTACATACATACTGTATAATCTATACCAGTGGTTCTCAAATGGGGGTACGCGTACCCCTGGGGGTACGTGAAGGCACTCCGGTACGTGAGATTTTAAAATACACATATATTTAAAAAGTAGCATCCATGCAAAAATCCTTTAAAAATAAATATTTCATAAATAATTGAGGAAAATATACGTCTAAATTCATAAAATTAATTTTATCTTCAGGAGTAGGCTATTCAACTTATTATCCTAAAACCGCAGAGTATCCCCCACACCAGGATGGTTCCACCTAACCTGTCAATCACCTGGCTTCACCTGTCAATCACTTGGACCAACGATGGAGTCGAGGTTGAAGCATAGCAGCAATATTTTTATGTTTAATAAATCAGTTACTGATGGCACAGTTCTCTGTTTTAGGTCTTTTTTTTTACAACCAAAAGTGCTTTGCGCTGGTAAGAGGGTACTTGGCTGAAAAAATATTTCACAGGGGGTACATCACTGAAAAAAGGTTGAGGACCACTGACCTATGGGACTCAAAACATCTGCCCCAAACCGTATAAAAAATAAATAAAAAATCACTAATGAAAGACAGGAATTTTAATACGTAATAAAATAATTATACATTGCTTGAGTAAGTGAAATATATAAAAATAAAATAGTTAATAAAATAAAATAAAAAATAAAAAATGGGGAGAGTAGAAACAAAACCAATCATACACTTTTCATACAAGTTTGCACTGCACATAAAATAGACAACAATCACTCAACACAAGACAGTAAACCTTTTTGAAGCTACAGAGATACTTATGGATCATCCCCAGGTGTTTCCACCAAACCAGACAAGTCTTTATTCGAAAGAAAGTTTTTAAATGGGCCCCAGATGTTATCAAAAACAGATTGCTTGGAAATACATTTCTGATCTTGTAGATTACAGACCGTGGCTCTTTAGGCTCTGAGGACTTCTGGAGGAAGTCGGCTGGTCGAGCCGCAAGTTATGAACCAGACGGGTGAAAAAGCATTTAGCTACGATGCTGCGAACAGAGGGAATAAACTGTTTGATCTTGAATCTGCTTTTAAAGCTGACTTTGAGTTGCCTTTGTGTAGAAAATGTGCCTTACAAACAAACCTGCTTTGCCTCAGCCCTACTTTAGCCTTGCCTAGCCTTGACTTGGCCTTGCCTCACCTCACTTTTCCAATGCCTCAGTCTCGCCTCAGCTCATACTCTCTGAGACAGGTCTCTGCCTCGATTTGCCTTGGGCTTACTTTGCCCTAGCCTCACCTTGACCTTGATTTGGCCTTGCCTCACTTTACCTTGGCATCATCTCACTTTGCATTGGCCTTGTTTCGCCTCGGCCCTGCCTTGATTTGCCCTGGTTTTGCTTTGCCTTAGCCTCGCATCACTTTTCCATGGCCTAACTTTGGCCTTGCCTTGACGTGGCCTAAGGCCCTGTCCCAATCCCCCCACTACCCCTACTTTTCAGCCCTACCCCTAAATTTTGCACGTTCCCGTGAGGGTAGTGGTGTCCCAATTCCTCTTTTCATCTAGGGGGAGTGCGGAAAACGAGAGTAGTGGCTATGAATCTGTCCCTACGGAGCAAGGGTTTTCGGATGCACCCTAGTTGACCTAGGGCCAGAAAAAATTCCCAGAATGCTTTTCGTCGTCATTTGCGGACTGAATCAAAAAAAAAAACATGGCGGACATTTCTTATTTTTTAGTGAATAAAATCTATATTTTGAGTTAGTTTCTGCATAAAAATGCATTTTGATTACATTTCTAGCGAGAAATATATATTTTACTTTCATAATATTCACTCAGTGAACGTACATAATCACTCGTTTGCTCGTTGTTGCAAAATCTTTTTCAAACCTCGCCAGAATAAAGGCTGATTTACGGTTCCGCGTTACAGAAGAGCCTACGGCGTAGGTTACGCAACGACGCGTGCCGTACGCCGTACCCTACGCCGTAGGCTCTGCGTCGATTTAACTCGATAAACTCATAAATCAGCTCCCGAGCCGGCAGGCTGTTCTCATCCCGAAAGCGTCGGATGAAATTTCTTAACAGGCGTTATTAGGATAAACTGAGCCCAGATTGGGGATCTTAACGTTTACTTTTACGCCTGAAAAAATATTAAAACTTAATAAAGTGGCATATTAACAGCGCTACAGCGGAAATTAAAACAGCTTTTATCTCTGGGCTTCCTGATACGGTGAGACGTTTGTGCAAACGTAACTACGCAGTCGCTTACGTACCCGAACGTAAACCACGCAGTGACGTAGCAAGTGGTGTCCCAATCCCTAGGGAACATTACAAGGGCTCTACTCATTTTTAGGGCTAGTGGTAGAAAGTAGGGGGTGTATTGGGATTGGTCTTAGTCTTGCTTTGCCAAAGCTTCACCTTGACCTTGATTTGGCCTAACTTTTCCATGGCCTCACTTTGGCCTAGCCTTGGGTCTGGACCTCAGCTCGGCCCAGAAAGACTCCAGGTTGGGCCGGACGGTGTTGCCCCGTTGCTGAAGGCAGAACCACCTATATCCGTCTCCTTGTCCTCTTCCAGTTTGTCTTTTCTTCTCCTCTAAAGTCACCCTCTTCTTTTACTGAGGTGGAAGAGCTTCATATCCGGAGCTAAAGCGCCGGTTTGTGTTTCCAGGCCGTCGCGAGGCTCCGTGCTCAGCTGGTCCCACATCAGCTACTCCCGAGGAAACGCGCTACTGGAGGACGTTTACGAGCAGCAGATAAAGTCGCGAGTTCGTCAACTGGGCGACGAGAGGAAGACCAAGAAGCTCTCCAAGATGAAAAAGGACCGGAAACAAGTGATGTGAAGGAAACAGAAGAACCATTAATCAATCACCACAATCCATATCTAATCAATAATTACACATGAATTATGTTCTAACATTTCATTATGTAAAGTGTGATTACTCTGCCACAAATTCCACAGGCTTTGGCTTTAAAGTGTATTTCTCTAAACGTGTTTTTATAACTTGCTGCATTATTAAGAAAAAAGACAATAAAGAGATTTTTCCCTAAAACTCCTACTGTGTGAATGTTAACTTTAAATGCATCATTTGAATCTTTTTGTTTTATTGAAAGTAGAAAATGAAAACAACCAGGGCAGGTGAAGTTGTGTGTAAAAAATAAATCTGAAAAACATAAAATTACAGCTGTTTAACAAATCCTCGTCGAAGGTAAAGATATAAACAAAGCAAAGTCCCAGCGCCACGTGGATCACAGATACTGCAGATGAGAAGCTCCGCCCCACAGCCGTGACTCCTCCCCCTCCAGATTCCGTCTTCAAATCCGATCCAAACGCACAAAATATAAGTAATATAAGAGTGTAAACCTTCCACCAGCTTCACGGGTCTGAAGCACGACTGGACGACCCCCGACTGTCGTTGGGTCTGGGTGAACTCTGCGCCGGTGCAGTGAGTCCTGGTTCCTCCTGGAGTGACGTCGGGCGATATGGCAAAAATATCATATTACGATTTTAAAAATTTAAATAAAATCACGATTTCGATTTCATCACGACAATACATTTTTCTGAGTGTGATAATAATTTAAAGAGACTAAAACTTGGTTTATAACCGTCCGACACGTTTTCAAACGTCTGTTGTGTCAAATTCATCTTCCTGCTGAAACTCCTGAACAAAAACATTTGTTTGTTAAATGTTCCGACCTCAAAAAGAGTTCAATCATCTCTGCATTTAGTAAGACATCTGCTTTAATAGCAAAATACTTAGCTTAGCTTGGCAAAGTACTAAAAAAAAACAAAGTGGCAAATAAAGTGGCTCATCAGAAACTACCCAGATAGCAAATCATTTTGGCTTTTTTGTGGTATATCTGGCCTCTTTACGGTTGTAAAAAACAAAATCAGGGGGGATGGTGGATTTTGTCATATGGGGACGATAATTTGTGATGATTACAGAAATACTGCAGGAATGACATAGCAGCAGTTAAATGCAGCCTTCTGTAAGCTTTAAATATCCACTGGGCTTACATCAAATACATCAAAACACAAAAATAAAAAAGTTTTCTGAACTTATCAATATGACTCTGTCCTTCACAGGATAAGTAAAATGGATACCTGCAAAAACGCAAAATCTTAACAAGAATATTTGTCTTATTTCTAGTTAAAATGTCTCATTTTAGTAAAAAAATCTCATTACACCTAAAACAAGACTCATCACTGGAAAAAACAATTTTCACCTGTTTCAAGTAGATTTTCACTTAAAATAAGTAGAAATATCTGCCAATGGAACAAGATTTTTTTTTTCTTGTAATAAGAAGATAAATCTTGTCCCACTGGCAGATTTTCCTACTTATTTTAAGTGAAAATTTACTTGAAACAGGTGAAAATTGTCCAATAAGTTATTTTTCTGGTGATGACTCTAAATGTTGAAATAGCAGTAAAACCACATTCATTGATGAAATGACATAAGGGATGGAAAGTGGGGATGGCAGTTTTACAGGGGGGATGATTTTGACCGTTTTTATTTCAGGGGGGGATGCCATCCCCCCTCATCCCCCCTGAACTCAAGTACTGGCCGTCAGACACGTTTTCAAACGTCAGTTGTGTCAAATTCATCTTCCTGCTTAAACTTGTTAAATGTTCCGACCTCACAAAGAGTTCAATCATCTCTGCATTTAGTAAGACGTCTGCTTTAATAGCAAAATACTTGTACAACCGTCATACAGTACATGGGCCTCTTCACTTTACATCTGTATGTACAAAAACTCCCGACTCGCCAGAGTTGCAGCCCTCCATAAAAATTAAAAGTATCTTTTTAAAACAAATATAAAACTTTCATAGGCCCTGTCCCAATACTCCCACTACCCCTCGTTTTCATCCCTAACCCCTAAATCTTGCGCGTTCCCGTGATTTATGTTCGTTTTGAGTGCTGCTGCATATCAAATAAATGGATTGGCATATCCTACCTGGATCCTATGTCTGAGCTTTTGAATTTGTTTAAAGCACGCGTCCTAACTAAAACCGGCTATCATCCGGATGCTGGATGAAAAGGAGGAGAGGGAAAAGAAGAGGGATGACCAGTTATCTAAGTTAATTGACATTTTTGGGAAGATGATGGACAAAATTTAGTTTTCTTCATAATTTTTTTATTCATAATTTGAGGTCCAATTTCTTTTGTTTTCATTTTATATTAGACAAATCCTCAGTTGACCTGGTGTTGAATAAACAAGACTTGCTTTTTTCTTTAATCTGAGTACAGTGTTTGAATTAAGATTCCCTATGTTAACAGAAATGCATACATGTAAATACTAGCAAGACAGTTTTAGATCCAACACAAACAAGTCAGGCAGTAATTTGGTTATTCATTTATTTATGACCACAAAATTAAAACAATTTCTGCAAGTTGAACAAAAACGTTGCAGTAAATAGTAATAATATAACTGAAATATTTAGCTCAGATTACCATCAATTTATACAGTCTCTTAAAAAAATGAAATGACATCATGCTCAAAATGGAAAGTAATCTTAGTTGGTCATAACACAGCTGGAATATTTCAGGATACCATCAGTTTACATGTTCTTACAAAAATGAAATTACTCGACGATTGATCCTGGCATACTGATACTGGATGTGCTGGTATGGGTAGATTGAAAGAAAGACACTACATTAACAAGGAAATACATATTGTAATGTGCACATGTTTAGATTGTGTTCTTTGTTGAATTTTATGCTCCTTTATATAGGCTACCACTTTGTTTTCAAACATCCGTAGGTTGATCATTCCCAAACTTATAATAATATGTAACATTTTGATCTGACGTGTTTCCAGTTTCTGCTAAGTGCTGTCCCATTCTTATTTCTACCATTTGGAGCTCTCACACTTGATCACTTCCAGCTGACGTCACTAAAGTCTGTGAGGGTTCAGGGCTTGAGGGTTTAGGGTGGAGATTGGAATTCAGGGTTGGAGTCTGTTACCGACTCCGTGAAGAAAACCTGCTCAAAAGTAGCATTTGTTCAACATACCCCAAGTTTCTTTCTGTCTCCTCTCCCTAATGAAGCTGAACACCAGTGTACATTGAATACTTAACCGGTGTTAAAGAGAACATTGTTAACAAGAGCAAATCCTGACTGTTGCAGGAAGCCTTGAGAGATACTTTTCATGAAGTTTGAAGTCAGAATTAAATTTGTGTTTGCAGAAAAATGGTTAATAATCTATACCACATGTTTACTGTGGGTTGATTGTTTTCTTCCGTTGTAAATTAATTTGGATCAAAGTGTCTCCTAAATGTAATGTGATCAGAGCACTGGGAGCAACAGAGCTTTGTGAAAATGAATTGCTGATTTAAGCCTCTAACAAAACAAAACACTGCTTTTGCATCTAATACTTGCATATTTTTCAATACATGTTTAAGTACTGATCCAATAGAAGTGGAAGTTAATGAATGGATGAGTGGATGGTGGCTTGACATGACTGTAGTGAATTGGTGCGTACAAGTAAAAATTTAAATGAAGTGAAAACAAGTCAGTTTTCCTACAACAGTCGGTGGTAGTGTGTCCGAGCGGTCCAAGGTGCTGGAATTAGGGTCCAGTCTCGGAAGAGGCGTGGGTTCAAATCCAGAGGTGTCAAGTAACAAAGTACAAATACTTTGTTACCTTACTTAAGTAGAAATTTTGGTAATCTATACTTCACTGGAGTCATTATTTTTCAGACGACTTTTTACTTTTACTCCTTACATTTTCACGCAATTATCTGTACTTTTTACTCCTTACATTTTAAAAACAGCCTCGTTACTCTATTTCATTTAGGCCTTTAAATAAAACTATCCAGTTAAATTGCTCCATCCGGATAGAGTGAATTTGGTTGTGATTGTTTCAGATGTTCTTGTCCAGTTTTGTTCTTACATCTGTTCCCTCAGATTCCTGCAACTAAACTTGGATGTACATTCCAATAAAGGTTAGGATAAATGATAACATGCCTCTGAAGTTTGACTTTTTGCACCATTACAATACTTATAGGCAACTAGTCATCATATCTCCTGCTCTCTGAAACACATGTTAATGCTCAATAATACACATATATGGTTCTTTAATATATTTGCATTATATTAATTCCCCCTTACATTACTTTTACTTTTATACTTTAAGTCGTTTTGAAACCAGTACTTTTATACTTTTACTTGAGTAAAAAACTTGAGTTGATACTTCAACTTCTACAGGAGTATTTTTAAACTCTAGTATCTATACTTCTACCTGAGTAATGAATGTGAATACTTTTGACACCTCTGTTCAAATCCCTCCACTGTCATCAAGGCTTCAACGCAACCTGATAAGTTAGTTACCAGTGACATCTAGTGTCAAAATTTGTGCAGTGATTTAGAGGCACCAAACATTCATCAATATCCATCCCTCGCTGCTTACTCCAATTCAGAATCATAAAGATCTGTTGGACCCGTACATCTCAAACAAGATGCAGGGACACATCTGAACAAACAAACTCACTGAAGTAATCCCATTTCCAGAGGTAGTAACGAGTTACATTTACTCCGTTACATTTACTTGAGTAAGTTTTGGGAAATGTTGTACTTTTAGGAGTAGTTTTGAATCACTATACTTTTTACTTTTACTTGAGTAGATTTGTGAAGAAAAAACTGTTACTCTTACTCCGCTACATTAGGCTACGTTGAGCTGTTACTTTTCTTTTATCCCTTTTATCCGCGTACGCGTCAATCTCATGACATCACTGGGTGATTCTTTGGGAAAAATGTTTGTTTTTGCATGTTTTGTCACATTTACACAGACTCAAACACACAGAGAGTTTCTATGAGTTCATGTTTGTTCTAGTTCTGCCTGGTTAAAAAAGAAAAGTACAAAGGCTTGAAATTTTGTGCTACTTGTGCTTAATTTATTTGTTTTATTCTGTTATTATTTTATTATTTATTAAAGTACTTGAATTTACTTTAAGATTATTTTAATTTAAGCTTTTTTATTTTTTATTCATTTTAATTTATTTTATTGATTTAATTTACCTGAAGATGATTATTTTGTACTTTTGTCTGTTTGAATGGTTGTGTTAAAAAAAATTAATCAGACGTTATTCAACAGTTACTCAGTACTTGAGTAGTTTTTTCATCAAGTACTTTTTTACTTTTACTCAAGTAATGATTTGGATGATTACTTTTTACTTCTACTTGAGTCATATTATTCTGGAGTAACAGTACTTTTAGTTGAGTACAATTTTTGGCTACTCTACCCACCTCTGCCCATTTCAACTATGCCTCTCCCTTGATGGAGGGATCGCCACAGTAGAATTGGAGACACGAGCATCGACCAAGCAGCATGTCTTGACAGTCATTCCTCTTATTACATTTAGAATAATCAATTAACCTGACATGCATGTTTTTGAACTGCAGGAAGAAGACCAGAGTGTCTGGAGAAATCCTACACAAGTACAGAGATCATTCCAACGCCACACTGAAAGACTCCTGCAGGGAGTTGAAGCAGAAACCTTCTTGCTGTGAGACAACAGTGCTAATCACGAAGCCTCCTCGTCATTATTCACTTTAAAATGCATGCAGATCTCTTCTGAACTTGTCAGGTGGAGTACAAAACAACTCAGTTTTTCACAGAGGATCCCGGTTTCATCTTTTCAGTCATATAACTTTAGACACAATTTGTTTTCAAGTTCTTACTTTTAAGGTGAGCAAAGAAAAGCAGTCAAAACCCCTGCAGTCCGATCACTTTCACCTGCAGTATTTTGTTATTAAAGTCTAACTTTCATGCAAAACCCCAACAATTTTACTCTGCCACATTTAATGGATACATAGGACTTTTTCGGTGAGAGACACATCGTCATCATCTAATCCAGTAAGAGTGTTGGTAGCAGCATTGTTTTAATACACCTTAAACACAAATTGAAGCCTCAACTTAACCAGCAGTCAAATACTTTAGCTCTTTTGTGTGACCTGGATTTTCTGATTTAGCTTTTCCCCTCAAAGAAAGAGGTAAACAATTCAATTTAATTCAATTCAATTTTATTTGTGTAGCATCTAATACAACAAAAGTTGTCTCTAGGATCTTTCCAGAGACCCAGAACATGAACATAAACCCCCGAGCAATTATTACATAAACAATGGCAGGTAAAAACTCCCCTAGTGGGAGAAAAACCTTAAGCCAAACAGTGGCAAGGAAAAACTCCCCTTTAGGAGGGAAGAAACCTTGAGCAGGACCAGGCTCATAAGGGGGGACCCTCCTGCCGAGGGCCAGACTGGGGGTCAGGGACGTCAGCAGCACAGCAGGCAGGTGGAAGCAGCAACGGGATGACCGGGGGTGGGTGGGGGCGGGGGACCGGGACCGCAGGCCAGCACGCAGCTCCTGAACCTCTGGCCTGCAAACATGCACAAATGGAAAAAAAAAAGGGGGCCTGCACAAGAAACTATGGGAACGATGGACAAAAAGAAAAAAGAAAAAAAAAGAAGCAGCCAGGGATCCCGCGACGGCGGACCGTGACCCAGACAATCCCCGGCCATCTGGTCCAGGCCGGACACGACCCCCACCCGGCAGGGGGCCAGCCTGCCCGGAGAGACAGAGCCGCCCCGGCCACCGACGCGGGCAGGAGCACCCACCCCCACGAAAGTGGCCCTCCAAGACCAGAGGGGCGCCCCGCCGCAGAGGCAGCGGGGGGGACCGGAGACGGGCCCGGAGAGAGGGAACCCCCCAACAGGACGACACCCGTGCAGGCCCGACAACGGAGGGACCCAGACCCAGGCATCCCATTCATTCATCCATTCACCTATCCGATATCTATACTAATAATAATATAATATACTATCACAATAATAATAATAATAATAATAATAATAATAATAATAATAATAATAATAATAATAATAATAATAATAGTAATATAATAATAATAATAATATTAATAACCATCTTTGTATGACATAATATTAATAAATTATTAAATTTTGTTGTCCTGCCAATGGAGGCCCAAATCCTCCATGGCAGGACCCTTCCATACCGCATTCTCACCGACACAGACGCACAATCACGCACCGTTTCCCCCTCCCCGGGGGGGTCCAGCACCGCCAGAAGGCACCCCAGGCTGCATGGCGAGCCCCGCCAGGCCCGGGCATCACGACCCACCTATCCCAGGCCGGCGAGGGAGTGCGGGTGATGTGGGACCCCCTCCTGCCCCAGGTGTTGAGTGCATGTGATTAAATCCATAAAAACAGGGAGGGGGAGGACAAGGTCTCAATTTGACACCGAACCCCCCGTCCCGAACTAAATGTCCTTGTCAAATGTATTTATTAAGTGTTGAATGTGCAGTGTCTACAGTGCTGTTAAAACCGTGAGGCGGGGAGTGCCGGGCCACGTGGGACAATGCCCCCCACGACCCGGACCCCCCGCCCTTCGCCTATGTGCGTATGAATCGTGTAAGGGGGGGAAGGAGGGGGAGAAGAGGCCGAAGCCAGGAAGCAGGACCAGAAAAGCCGGCCCTGGTAAGACACCCGCGCTCCCCCACCGGCCATCCAGTGGACGGGGGCCGGCCCTCCGAGCTGGGCCAGGGCCCCGCCGTACCTCCACGGGCGCCCCCGGCGCCGCCGGAGCCCCCAGACGGAGGGGGAACCGGTCCAACATCCCCTCATTCATACTGACAACAAGACATAGACACCTGGGAATGGTGCCACGCCGCGCCCGCCCGTGCACCCCCCGGCCAGGGGAGGCCCGATCCCCGGACCCGGCCCCACCCCCCCCCCGGGGCCACCCCGGCGGACACCCCAAAGGTCACGGAGTCCCCACAGACGCAGGGGCATGCGGCCCCCGCCCAGCGACGGAGCACCGAGGCAGCAATGCCCCCCCAGCGCAGACAGCCACCCCCCACCCAGGCAGGGCTGGGCCGGGCCCTCCGAGCGGGACCCCCTACATCCACGGCCCAGCCCTCCCCGGGAGACCCGGAGACGCCCTAGCCACAATCCCCCGCCCGAGCCCCCCCCAGCCACCCCTCCCCCCCACAGCCATGAGGTAACACCCCCATAGGCCCCCAGGACCTTCTTGCTGTGAGACGGCTGCACTAACAGCTGTACCACCGTGCCCATGGTCGTTTGTGATTTTGATCATGGCGGTCTCAGTACTGTGGTGGGTTCTGTAAGCTGACTGGACGGGTTCATAGAGCTCATGGTTGGACAGATGCTGGTGGAGCTGGGCCGCCACTGCTCTTTCCAGGATCTTACTGAGGAAAGGAAGGTTGGAGATCGGCTGGAAGTTGTTGAGGTCTTCAGGGTCCAGACCAGGCTTCTTCAGAATGGGAGTGATGGAGGCGATTTGAAGACTGGGGGGCACTGTACCAGAGACTATGGAGGAGTTGATTATGTCAGTGATGACAGGACAGAGGGTAGGTAGGCAGGCTTTGGCTTTGGTGACCAGTTTGGTAACCAGTGCAGTGGTGACTGGGGAGAAAGAAGAGAGAGAACAGTGGGGGGGGGGGGGGGGGGGGGGAAGCTCCAGGAGCGCTCCACTTATTGGGCCGGACCCGCCGGGGGAGGGAGGGTCAGGTGTGTGGAGTTGCTGGTGAATGGTGTCCACCTTAGCACCGAAGAACTCCAAAAACTTGGAGCAGCGATCAGGTTCATCGGTGGTGGGGGGGGCAGCAGGGGGTCGGAGCAGTCGATTGATGGTGGAGAACAATGTCCTGGGGTGATTCTGTTGAGCACCAATGAGGGTGGAGTAATACCTCACCTTGGTTCTGGCAAGTTCGTCCTTATATGACCTCACATGCTATTCAAAAGCCAGCCGGTGGACAGCCAAGCCAGTTCTTTTGTGCAGCTGCTCCAACCGGCGACAGGTGGTCTTCAAGATACGGAGGTCAGAGGTGAACCAGGGGGCAGGGCGGACATAGGAGACAGACCGGTATTTGAGGGGGGCCAGAGAGTTCAGGCTGCTGGATAGAGCCGCGTTGTAGTGGTTGACCAGGTCATCCGCCGAAGTGGCCTTGCAGACCTTGCAGACCTTGCAGACCTTGCAGACCTTGCAGACCTTGCAGAAGTGTTCGGCCTTGATGGAGGACAGAGTCTGTCTTGGCATCTGGGGGGGTGCAGTCTGTCTCTCAGCAATGAGTCTGGACACCAAGCATTGTTCTTAAAAATGCACAGACCCCCCACGGCTGGTCTCACCAGAGTCCTCTGCTCTTCTGTCATATATATGTAAATAAAACAAACAGTAATGGATCCTATTGTCCACTGCAGCATCTGATGCAGACGAGTGTTTCACTAACTCTCCAGGTCAGTGTGCAACGTGTGGGTTCACACATTGTGTCAGTGTCCTCAACATCTTTCTTGGGATGATGAGGAGCCCTGAGAAGGTGGACGAGAACAACACTTTCAGTGAGTTACGTCTCTTGGAGATGATTATCTCTCTGAAGGAGGAGATGGTGATGTTGAGCAGCCTGAAGTCTTCTACTGAAAGTAGATCCAGCACCAGCTTCTTTGGACAGCCGTATTTCTTACAGATGTCTTTGAAAATTTTCTTGTGGATTTTCTTTATCTTTTCTTGGCTGATGTCAAAGTCTTCTCCTTTAACTTGAGTCCATATTTTCTCCAAAAGCCAGTTATGGATGGCTTGAAAATCCTCCGGACTGCATGGCAGCTGTGCTATTTTAACAGCTCGCTCTATCAGGGCCTCGACAACTGAGCTGGCAGCAACTTTGCGACTGTCCAGCTCCTCTTCGTCCTCCCATGTGAAGCTGTCTGAGTCATCTGACTGGGTGGACTCTGAGGATGTCTCTTCAAAGTCAAAGTCTTCCTCAGGTGTGATCCATGGTGAATCTTTGCAAGCTGCAAAATGCTCCACATGAGAGAGCGATGTTGATTCCTCACAAGCTGCAAAATGCTCTACTTGAGAGAGCGATGTTGATTCCTCACAAGCTGCAAAATGTTCTACTTGAGAGAGCGATGTTGATTCCTCACAAGCTGCAAAATGCTCTACTTGAGAGAACGATTTTGATTCCTCACAAGCTGCAAAATGCTCTACTTGAGAGAGCGATGTTGATTCCTCACAAGCTGCAAGTGCAGTTGAGGGTCCAGATCCATGAGGTTCTGCATCTTCCACAGATGTCATTTGTACCTCAGGTGCAGACGTCTCTATGACGACTGCCGGCGTTTTAGGAAACACTGTAGAAATAGGATTAGTGAAGACGTTCTTTATCCTTTTCATCAGTTCTCCTGCTCTCTCTTTAACTGCTCCAGCAAGTCCTTTGGTGTCCACAGCTGCTTTACGGGACTGTAGCTGAAGTTTGCATATCATCTGTATGAATTGTATTATCACATCAGATGATTGTTCAACTGCATCATCAAAACTGGGGTCAGTGATCTGGTCGACCAAACGTGCAGCACGGTTCTGACGACCGTGAGGGGAAGATGAACCTCTCTCCTCTACGTGTTTGATGATTAAGTCTCTGATGATGCCTGAGATCTCTGGCCGGAGCTCTTGTGTGACGGCTCCGATCCTCTCCTTTGATAAGGCAAATCTGATCAGATATTTCTGCAAAACTGCAGCTATGATGTAAACTGTCAGGTCCCACTTCAGCTTTTCCAGCAGGCTTTTTCCACGATCATCATGGTTGTTAGGGATCAACCATGGACAGTTGTGTGTGATGACCGTGTTCAAGAAGCTGAGGAGTCTCGGTCTGACGTCGTCTGAGACGATGTCCACAATCTCTGACGACGTTATTCCCTTTATTGTCTGTTCAACAGTGATTTCTGAATCCTCCTCATCTACAACACCTTCTTTGAGTGCAGTCGGTGGGGATACAGGTTCTTTCTCAGCTGTTGGCCCGTGCTCCTCAGGTGCAGACATCTCAGGATTGACTGACGGCACGTCAGAAAACATTGTGGGAGAAGGATCAGTCCAGGTGTTTTTCATCACTTTTTCCTGTTGTTCTCCCTTGCAAGTGACGACTTCAGCAGCTTCATCAGTGTCCTCTGTTGGAGGAGGGACGTCAGCTTCTTCACTGCAGGACGCTTTAAGTCCACACAGTATCATTATGAAGTCTATTATCGTGCCAGATGACTGTTGGATGGTATCATCAAAACTGTAAGAGTCAGTGAACTGGTCTACGATGAGAGCTTCCAGGTCCTGATAACACTTAACGGGAGATTTAAATGTCTCCTGCACATGGCTGAAGATCAGCTGTGTTATAATGTCAGGGACCTCAGAGTGGAGCTGTTTTCTGACGTCCTGGATGTCTTTGTTAGTTACGTCGCACTTGTCTGCTACTTTCTCCAAAATAGCTGCAGTAATGAATCCAGTCAGGTTCAGCTTCAGCTCTTCCAGCATGTTTTCACTGGGATCATCACAATTATCGGGCACCAACCAAGGCCAGTCGTGTGCAATAACTGCGTTCAAAAAGACTGGCAGCTCAGGTTTGACTGTGTCCCTGATGAGGATCAATAACTCTTCTGCTGCTATTCCCTCCATGGCGTATGTAAGGAAAAACCTGGTGATGGTTGTCGCAGGAGAAGACTTGGAAGGAAATCCAAAGTTACTTCAGATAATTTTTTTAGCAATAATAGCTGGGATGTTTTTCCAGAAAGGCTTTTGTGATTATGCTTGATATTCGGTCAGAAATACCAACTGCTAAGTTTTAAACTCGACTGTGTTGCACATAATCTCCAAACGCTTTGACACATCAAAGCACAAACGGTGACGTTTATTTATTCAGAACGTAACTAACCGTTGCCTAGCAACCGTTAGCGAGCGCACGTCATCCAATTTTCGGGTTGAACCGTTTGCAGAACTAAGATTCGTTGTAGTTCCTCAGCTGGCCGCTAGAGGGGGCAAAAGAGAGTCCATCTGCATTGTCTCCCATGTTAAAATGTTTCACTTTAGAATATATAAGGGTCAATGACGAATAAGGATTTTCAACAGGTCAATTTTAAAATAATAAAAAAAAGAATATCTATTGCAGTAGTTCAAACATTAAAAATGTTGTGTACACATAAATTTTGACAAAAATCATTTTTTGTCTAGATGAATTGGCACTAGCCTTAAAAAAAAGTCATGTGGTGCAACCATGATTCATATTAAAATAAATTAATTTCCTTAACATCTTGACATCTTTTTTTTCAGTATTATACAAAAATTGTTGTTTTTTTTAATGGTCGCCCCACATGATATTTCATAAAATGGGCATCAGTCAAACTTTGTTTGTATATTATGATGGAAATATAAATATAAATGTGTTGCAATCTTACACAGGACTACAAGACACTTGGGAAATCATTCCAGATAGGGCAGAAGATTGATTTAGAAACATTTAGATTGATTTCAAAAAAGTTTTCAAAACAAGAGTCCTGGGGCCTGTACTACGAAGCGGGATTTGGGGTTAGCGAGGTAACTTCAGGTTTAACCCTGGGTTTTCAGGACTACGACGGTGGTTCACTTCTTAGCGGGGCACATCGCCATGGTAACTTATGCTGAACCGCTAACCTGCTCCGGAGCAGGTTATGTTCGAGATACAGATCGCCGGGTGTAAAAGCACCGCCCACTGACCAATCAGCTCTCTTGGAAAATGACATGGATGACAATGAGTGGAGCTTGGTGCGCGGATCGTGAGAGGATCCCTCCGAACAGAACGCGTATTCAGGGACCACCAAAACCCCTTTGCTTTCCCTGATGAGTACCTGTATAAACGATCCAGAAAAAAAGGAAAAAAAGAAAAAAGAGGTGGAGGAGAAAATAAAAAATAAATCAATCAATGAATAAATAAAACAAATCATCACCCAAAATCCGATGTACAGTCAATCCAAAACTAATACCAATTAAATAAATAAATCAAGAAGAAATGAAAAAGAAGATGCATTTGTAAGGGGATAGCAAAAAAGGGATTTTCAATTTCGTCCCTCGAACATTCTGAGAAGTCACTTTAAAATACTAAATACCCCCCTCCTGAAAAAATAAAAAATTAAATAAAATAAATAAAAAACCCAATTCTTTGGTACAGCATCAGCACAAGTTATCGGTCAACAACAATAGTTATAGAACCAATATATACAGACTGTCTCAGAAAATTAGAATATTGTGATTTTCTGTAATGCAAACACAAAAACAAAAAAATGTCATACATTCTGGATTCATTACAAATCAACTGAAATATTGCAAGCCTTTTATTATTTTAATATTGCTGATCATGGTTTACAGTTTAAGATTAAGATTCCCAGAATATTCAAATATATGTTTATATCCCTATGAATTTACGCATTTATACATTCAGCGATCTTTTGCCAGCTGTCTTTCCTGCATTTTGCAGCTGCAACTGTGTTGCTTTTTGCCTGTATTATATGCCTATACTCATCATATTTCCGTATAATTATTGTTTGCTCTTCGCTACTGAAATAAGCGGCTCTGACAGCGGACTTCTCCATGCTTGCGATTGGTCATGCGCTGAAAACCCCGCCCCTTTTATGTGCACGCGCTCATATCCAGATTGGAGAAACCTGGGTTGATATACCGAGTTGATAACCGCCGTCGTGTGACCGCTTAGCGTGATTGCAATTGTCCCGCTTAGTGAATCTGGATAAGGAAAAGATATCCTGGATATGTTGAACTTGCTTCGTAGTACAGGCCCCTGGTCGGATGGTCGCACCACATGACATTTTGATGCTTAAAACGACAACAAAATCCCAAATAACTAGTATTTTTGTAAAATTCAAGTGGGTCCATATGTGGGACAGGTCGGTCATATATATGGTATTTTTTCATCCATTTAAACCTTTTTTGAATTGAAAAAAAGAAAATCCGTTTTTCAGAAAATATAGGTGTCACGTCATTGACTAAACATCCAGCAGCTGCCACAGCTAACCTGAATTGGTATAAAGTGGTGTATTCTCCCAAGGAATGTAGCTTGGCAAAGTACTAAGTATAAAAAACAAAGAGGCTCATCAGAAACTAGCCAGATATCAAATCATTTTGGCTTTTTTGTGGTATATATCTGGCCTCTTTTTGGCAAAGGATTAGGGTTTTGGGTCAGCTTTGGTTTAGTTATGATCTGCCATAATAAATAAATGGCGCGAGTTTCGGCTTCTGTTTGGTTAGCCCGCCAAAAAGGCGATGAGCGCGTTCACATCTCATGATTTTATGGCAGCGCTTTGTCATCTAATCCCTCCGGCTGGACAAGAGTCTGCACAAACACCGGGAATTGTTTTAACGGTTACAAGAGTCTCACATCATTTCTCGGCTGGATCACTGGAGGTGAAGGTGAATATATTCCTTCTCTCCGAATTGGTTTGTTTCTGCTAACCACAAGTTTCATGGTTTTGTTTGATCTTTTTGAGAAGCAGGTCATGTACGCAACTTGCATTTTTTAATATAGCCTAATGAAAACATGACTGGCGGATTTTTGATCTGATCGTTTGTGTCGGCTCGTCATCGCGCTGGCTAGATTGTAGTTAGTTAGAATACTGAATCTGATGAGGACATTTAAAACGTCTCTGATAATACGCTTTGCATTGAGTGCATATGCTTAACATTTTAATATGCCAGCGAGAGGTCTGGTGATTTTGCGACCAAGTGTAGTTACACTTTTAACCAGAACAGGAATCCCGGTGTCGTAAGAGCCAGATTAAATAAATGGACTACACTAGGCAGACTGTGATTTTTGGGGCCGCCTCCATCGATGTTATTTATGAATTGAAATCTTAAACTTACCAAAGTTACTAATAAAAGTTAATTCACATTTTACATAGCATAGTCATAGTCAAGTTGGTTCTTTGTATTCCAAAATAAGTCATGTGTTGTATACTAAACAGTCTATCAGACTATTTTTTTATTTTTATTATTTATACGTTATTACAACGCTCTATTAAATGCTATTAAATTATCCTTATCTTATCGATTGCGAGTATCATTGTTAAGGTATTAGTACCAGTAAATCACCAATAGGTGTCAGCATTGCTATGTAAACAGAGTAAAATAAGATAAATGTTTTAAGCTATTGCATTTTGCAGAAAATCTTAATTAAATTTGTTGATTAAATTGAATAGTTAAATAAGAAGTCAAATCTACAAAGACCAATAAAATTTGCAGTAAGACAAAGTGTGCTGTAGTATGTATGTCTGTATGTGTATATGTATGCGTATGCAGAGCCGTCTGGGAGATTTGTGAGGCCCTGTGCGAAATGGCCGGGGGGGGCCCTTGCGCGTGAGCGTAGCGAGCGCGCGTGCAAAATTTTGGGGTTTTTCGGGTCGGATCGGGTGTCTATATGCACAATTTTAACTCTCCAATTAGCAAAGTACTGGATACCTTCCCCTGCCTCATCATCATTTGACTTGCCTCGACGCAGGGCCCCACGGCTGCTTGAGACCCGGATCAGTGAGTCGGATCAGTGATTTTTGTAACAAATTTATCAAACGAGCCTTTCAGAGAGGCATTAAACTCTTTCATTTTCTTTCGTTTTTTTTTCTTTTTTTCATCCCCTGATGGAAATTTCCTGATTCTGTCTCGTTCTCTCGACATTGTGTGACAGTTTGTTCCAACTCCACCCGTCTGGATCAGAGCAGCTTGTGTCTGCGCTTGGTCTGATCAGTTGTATTGAACAACAGACACGCTCATCATTGCACATATATTTATTGATATGCACAGACTAGTACATATTTAGGTCTGTAATGGAACGTGACTGTTGATATTTATGAGGGAAAAAAAACGAAAAAAAAAAAAATTGGGAAAAAAAAAAAAAAAGGCCCATAGCGCCAGGCCCTGTGCGGTCGCACGGTTCGCACATCCCTTGCGGCAGCCCTGTGCGTATGTATGCGTATTTATATATGTATGTATACTAAATATAGTAATAATGCACATATATATATGCCTTAGGTTTTTACCGGCATGGTATCAACCATTAATATGTGTGCAGACAAACAAAAAACAAAAAAAAAAACTTTTTTTTTGTCCCTGTCTGGGCTCCCCCCTGTCAATCGGGCCCTAGGCACATGCCTAGTTTGCCTTTGGGTTAATCCGGCGCTGGGTGTCGTGATTGCCTGCCAGAATCTGATTTCTCCCCTGAAAATGGGTCTTTTTACCTGCCAAAAATTGATTGAAGGCCAAATACAGTTAATGAAAGGTTGTTTCTACCTAAATAGGCTATGATTTGATCTCATTCTTGAGCTTCATAATATAAACACTAGAGCTCACAGGATTGCTTTCAACTCTTTTAAAGGACCATTGCAACCAGTAATCGAGTTGAGGGAGGATGGCATCATCCCCTCCTGAAATAAAAACGGTCCAAATCATCCCCCCTGTAAAACTGCCATCCCCCCTTTCCATCCCTTATGTCATTTCATCAATGAATGTGGTTTTACTGCTATTTCAACATTTAGAGTCATCACCAGAAAAATAACTTATTTGACCATTTTCACCTGTTTCAAGTAAATTTTCACTTGAAATAAGTAGAAAAATCTGCCAGCGGGACAAGATTTTTCTTCTCATTACAAGCAAAAAATGTTTGTTCCACTGGCAGATTTTTCTACTTATTTTAAGTGAAAATCTACTTCCATTCCACTGGCAGGAAACAGGTGAAAATTGTCAAATAAGTTTTCTGGTGATGACTGTACAGTAAATGTTGAAATAGCAGTAAAACCACATTCATTGATGAAATGACATAAGGGATGGAAAGGGGGGATGCCGGTTTTACATTTTTATTTCAGGGGGGGATGCCATCCCCCTCATCCCCCCTCATCCTCCCTCAACTCCAGTACTGGCCGTCCGACACGTTTTCAAACGTCAGTTGTGTCAAATTCCTCTTCCTGCTGAAACTCCTGAACAAAAACATTTGTTTGTTAAATGTTCCGACCTCACAAAGAGTTCAATCATCTCTGCATTTAGTAAGACATCTGCTTTAATAGCAAAATACTTGTACAACCGTCATACAGTACATGGGCCTCTTCACTTTACATCTGTATGTACAAAAACTCCCCACTCGCCAGAGTTGCAGCCCTCCATAAAAATTAAAAGTATCTTTTTAAAACAAATATAAAACTTTCATAGTTGCCCAACAACTAGTGGTCACAGGTTTTTCCAAGCAGCATTTTTTTTCTCTCAACTCTCTTAATTTGTCAACAACGAGGCGAATTTCAAACAATTATAAAACATGTTACAGAATAAAAGAAAATTAGTTTGACAAGTTAGACAAAATGCAAACTTTATACAAATGAAATGAGTCGTAGTAATTTATTCTCCGACTTGACCGGTTGCACGATTATTAAACCTGTTGGAGCTCCAGGAATGTTTCTGAACTTCAAATTAACCAATGATGGATTTTTTTTAAACATTAATGTTATACATTTGCAGAAGTTTAGCTGTTAGATGAAAACACAAAACACCAACATGGAAAAAAATAAATAAAATAAAACCCTGTTTGTGGTTTTCGCTTGTTGAACTCAGCAGTGGTTTTCCTTCTCTTTAAAGCAGCGCAGGGAATCCTGAGCAGAAACATCAACACTTTTCTTCTTTTTTTTAGACCAGAAGTGACGTTTCAGGAGTTAAAGGTGAGAAGAATCTTCCTCACATTTTTACTGAAACCAGTCGGGAGGCCTCATCGACCACCCCGGTAAACTCCCACTGGCGGAGGCTTTTTCTTCCTTTCTTAGATTTAATGGTAAACATTCTGAGAAACGGCCAAATCAGTCAAATATTCAGTCACTACAACATAACTTTAAACTTAACATAACAAGACCGTTTCCAAGCCTAAATTCATCCTTTCTAGTGAAAATACGCCTCTGTTCGTTCCAGAAAAAGACAATATACATCATTATTTTTTAAATCGTTTCCTCCAGTGGGATTCCCACTGAGCACAGAATTGTCAATGTTAGTTTATTGTGGAGATTTACAGCTGCCAACTTCTACTGTCAGTCAAACATTTAAATCACAGCTGAGGACTCATTTTTTTCTCCCTGGCTTTTAACCCGGTTGATTATTTTCACCCCATATTTATTTATTTTAGGAACTGTTTTTATTGCTGAAGTTCTATCTCACACCTGTATTAGTGAACCTTTCTGCTCGCCCCTCTTGTTTTGCTTTGTGCGTTTACGTTCACTGACTTTTAAATGTGCTTTGTAAAACAACTATCGTTACTTATATATTTTTTCTACCCCTGGCACAAACTAAATGTAATAAATCTGTTTCTGCAGACTTGAAATGTTACATTTAAAAACATATCTGTATTTAAAGCAGCAGAGGAACTTCAGTCGTTTTCAGCTCAAGGGCTCCCCCTACTGGCTCGGAGGACAAGTGGCTTTTACGACGTCGTCTTGTTTGGTTTCTTTCTCGGTTTGTCTTTAATTATTACTTTACAGAGTCTTTTAGTCAACATTACTGGCTGGCTTTTGATGAAAATAGAGACTAAACACTGCGAGAGCTGATACCAAGTAGTCAAATACTCCTTGAAATTAAAACGGACGCCAATATTTTAATATCAACAACGGTCCTTTTTGCTGCTTTAAAAAAGTTAAAGTTTAACATTATTTTTAACATTATATTTTTGACATGAAAAAAAAAAACGGTGTTAAGCAGCAACATTTAACTAATTCAGCCGGAAGTCTGCGCATGTCCGTTTGCCGCAGAGACCCGTTAAAAAGCCGTTACTAGGCAACAGCATCCTCACGGAGACAGACTGCTTTTACATTCACGAGCCTCTCAAATACAAAACCTTTGACGCCAAGAACGCGCCGGGTTTTGGATAATTCACACGATTTAAAAAAAACACATCTGAAGCATAAATCAGTCTTTACTAGAAAATTACAGACCTAAATAGTTTATAGTTGATAAAGATGGATAATTAAAAGTAAGGACTAGTTTATGACTACTCTGCTCCGACAAAAGGCTCAATATAAATTCCTTTTTATAAAAATAATGACTTAAGAGCCCCCAAAATCATTTACTTATGTTAGTTTTACTCTGAAGCCTCGCAGGGTTTTGTCATTTAAATGTCATTTTTGTGCCAATGTGAGGCAATTAAAATGTTCTCGTTAACAGAAAACGATTATTGCATGATGTGGAAATATATTCCAGAATATATTTGTAATAAAAGTCTTTTACACCAGTTTTACATTCAGTCTTCAGTAAAAGACAAATGTTTAAGCTTCTGCACGTTTCACAAAGCTTGAATATCTCACGACGCCTGTGATTGGCTAGATGGCGGTCATGTGACCTGGATGCAATGATGTGATTGGCTCCTGAGCAAACTTTAACAGCAACAAGGTGGGACCCGTGTCCCTTCCGGTAAAAAGGGTTGCTGGTGCTTGGTTACATAGACAAATATACAAACATACATGTATATATGTCTATGCTTGGTTACATAGACAAATATACAAACATACATGTATATATGTCTATGCTTGGTTACCTGTGTGTGATGCTCTAATGACGACTAGTAAAATGGAATCATAAAGCACTGCTTGGCTCACTTCAGTTTGTGTGTAAGTGTGTGTGTGTATGAGTGATGGGCACACCGGCTTACGTAGTGATGAAGTGCACTTGTTTTAAAAACAAATTTAAAAAAAAAATGGATGAAGAGAGTTAAAAAGAGAGTTAAAAAGTAAAAATCAAGATGTTAAGAGGTAAAAATGCCGAAGGTCAAACACTTCTGTTCTTCCTGCACACGGACCACCGCCGTCTCCGACGAGACGGTCTGCTGAGTCCAGAGGCGTCGTCCTCTCCTCGTTTTCTAAAGTACAAACGCTCTGTGTCTCTCCGAGAAGAGAAGACTCCGGTCCGGCCTGGCAGCTGCGGCCCGATCCGGCCGGTGGCTTCCAGACCCCGCGATCGCCCGGGACGTCGGGGTTTATTCCGACCCCCGCCGCGTCGGTGAAGCCGGCTGTTCATTTTGTGCATCGAAAACGCTCTTTAAAACGTTAAACCCGAGCAAGACCTCAAACTGGGACCCGGTCTGGGTAAAAGGGAGCCCCCCTCCCCCACAACCATGACAAAGAAATTCAGCAAGCTCAAACTGGGGTTAGTGTTGCAGACAGGAGGGGTTAGAGGTCATGGCGTCGGGGGCTTGTGCAGGATGCCCTGCAGGTCCTCTGGTAAGGCCAGGATCACCGCCTCGATGTGGGCCGTCAGCTTGGCCAGGGTCCCGGGTCGCACCGGGAGCTGCTCCCGCTCCGCCTGGGTCTGTAGCACAGAAACGCCCACTGCCTTAATCAACACTGATCTCCGCGGGAGCTTATTGAGCACATAAAACACTCGGAGTAAAAGTAATGGTATAAGACAGGGGTCGGCAACCCAAAATGTTGGAAGAGCCATATTGGACCAAAAACACAAAAAACAAATATGTCTGGAGCCGTAAAAAATGACTGAGTCTTGTATAAGCCGTAGAATGAAGACAACACATGCTGCATGCTTCTATATTAGTTATAACTGGGGGAAGATTTTTTTTTTCATTATGCACTTCGAGGAAAAAGTCTAAATGTCGAGAAAAAAAGACTAAATTCTGAGAAAAAAGTCGAAATGTCGAGAAAAAAGAACTGTTGAGAAAAAAGTCAAAATTTCGGGAAAAAAGTAGAAATGTTGGGATTAATGTTGAAGTACAATCTCGAGAAAAAAGTCAAAATGTCAAGAAAAAAGTCAAAATTTCGAGAAAAATGTTGAGATTAAAAAGGAAAGGAAAAAGGAATAAAAAAAGAGAAAAAAAGGAAAAAAAGAGAAAAAAAGAAGAAAAAAGTAAAGAAAAAAAAGAAGAAAAAATGAAAAAAAAAAGGTCAAACATTTCTGAAAAAGCTCAAGGGAGCCACTAGGGCGGCGCTAACCCTAACCCGCGGGTTGCCGACCCCCGGTATAAGAGGTACCGATGGAGCGACGTTAAAGATGTTTGTACTGACCAGCTTATCTTTCAGCTTCAGAACCAGATCCACCGCCTCCACCTCTGTGTGCTTCTGGATTCTCTGCTGAAGATCCTGCAAACGGAAAACAGATGAGTGAAACCTGAATTAAGGTTCTGCGTTAAACCAACGCAGAACATACGCCGTTGCCGTGACGCTGTCGTGAACCCTTCGGACTTCTCCGTTACTCCATTTCGCTGCGGTGCAGTACCCCCCCCCGAGAGCGCTAGTTGATACTTTGTTTAGTTTCCGGCTTTTCCGTTCACAGTGAATCAAAGAGATTAGGACAACTATTGTGCAAAAAACCAAACCAAAACAAAAAAACAACACACACACACACGAAGAAAAGAGCGCTGAAAGTTCACGACTGCTTCACGAACCGGAAATGCGTCGCTACCGAGCAAACCAATCACAGCCCTCTTGGTCTGCGTTTGGTCTGCGTCAACTCGACGCGTAGTTACAATTTTTGGGAGGTGCACGTCAGGGCCGTAGGGTGCGTGTCGCCGCGTACCCTACGGTGTAGGCTCTGCGTTGATTTAACGCGGAACCATAATTCAGGCTTGAGAGAGACGGACAAACGGATGGAGAGGTACAGCGATGATCTTCCTCCTCCTCACCTCCTCACACAGCGACTCGAGGTGCAGAGCTTCCAGTTTCTGCGTCATCTCTCGTCTTCTGTTGCGGAACCAGCCATCGAAGTTGGGAGACTTCAGGAAATTCCTGAAAACCAGACGGAAGTCCACAAAAAATGTAAATTTCCATCAGGGTAAGGAGACGTCTCTGCCCTTAGATGTTTTAGTTTTATCACTAAAATATGATCGACATAAAAATGAATTACATACAAATTAAAGATTAAATAATAAATACATAAAAACGAAAATATACAATTACATTTGAAAAATATTTAAAAAATGAAATAAAAAAATATTCTGAAAAAAATACAAGAGAAAAATACAATTCATCCACAAAAATTTTAAAAATGATAAAACAAATTTTTTTTTTAAATTAAACAAAATTAAATATTTAAGAAATGATATAAAAAGAATATTCTAAAGAAATACAAGAAGAAAATAAAATTAATCCACAAAAAAAATAAAAAAAATAAAAAATAATAAAAATAAAAAAATAAAACAAAATTAAATAAAAAATGAAACAAAATTAAAAGTAATAAAACAAAAACATTAAAAATAATAAAACTAAATAAAATTACAAATAATAAAACTAAATCAAATAAAAAAAAGTACATATATAAATTAAAAAAAGAACAGTTAAAGTCCTGGTCCGTACCTATAGAGTCCCATCCAGTCTCCTTTCAGCCGTGATGTGAGCTGGGGTCCAGCCTTCTCCAGCGTCTTCATGAAGTCCTGCTGGATGAAGGGTCGTAGCTGAGGAGGACTCTTCCAGGGACTAATGGACTTCTGGAGAGGCATCAGACTGGCCACGTACCTCTCCTGTAGCAAAAACACACACAGAAGAACCATTTTATCTGGATTTAAATAATAAAAAAAAAAAAAAACATCAATTTGATGACTTGCTCACAGTAGCACAAACAAAAATAATGCACCAAAGCTGGACAAACACAGGAGGAACCAGAGGACATCCATAAATAAATAATAAATAAAACCGGCTGCTCGTTACCAGTGGAATGATGAAACTCTGAGTCAGTTCTAGGAAGTAGCGTCGAAGAATTGCATTTTGTGCTGCTGAAGGTCTCTTCTGTTGAACACCCTGAAAATAAAAAATAAAATAAAAGTTAAATGATAAAACACATTCAGAGCAGAGATGTTTAAACGGCGCTGGAGAATATTTCCTACCTTCTGAAGCTGCTTGATGATTTCTTCATCCTTATTGAGATATGGCTTATACGCAGTATACACACCTGCAACACACAACAGGTAAGCCAACAGTCTGATTCATGTGAATCTGAGTCAGTGGTTATTAATCACGTCAGAAAATAATTAAAAATGAATCAAATAAAAATAGAGTATGAAATATTTACCAGGTTTAGAGTCCAGAGTTTTGAGGTTTTTAAGTTTCTTGACCTTCATCTGCTTGGCCACCTCCCCTGTGAGGAACAGAAACGTAATATAAGGTCAATAACTGGTTTTTGAGCGGTCTCTAAAGTGTCGCTGCGAACCATGGCATCATCCTTTCAACGTTTACACGGTGTCCAAGAAATATGTGATGAAGGTTCATGTCGATGTTCCAGGGCTGACTGGGATCCATCTTACACTTAAAGTGACCCGTTCACTCAAATCCGGCACAATATTTCTAGATTTGATAAAATGGTTAGATTAAATTTAACTTAAACTTAAATTTAGTTGAAATGTCTTATTTAAAGCAAAAATATGTTTGCCAATGTAGGTCAAAAATTCCTCTTGACTATTCAAACCAGCAAAATAGGCTAAAATAATCTTAATTTTCTTGAAACAAGTCTTTTTTTGTTTAAAGTTTTTATTCTGACATGATCACAACAGTTTCATGGGGACAGAAAGACGCACACAGATGCGACGGGAGCGTTTACCTGCTTGCTTCATGTCTCCGATGCGGATGATGTGCGGCCAGTGCTGCAGGGTTTTTGCAAAGAAGGGATTGGTCACTCCCAGAATGACCGACGGCCTGCGGAGCAACAGATCACACACGATGTCAACCTTCTCCGCTAAATAAATGAATACATTTTGTAAATAAAACCAAGATGAAAAACCGGTGGCAGTGAAATGTCCCCTTCTGCATCTCGTCGAGATGCCCGGGCAAGAACACGCACTTGAACGCAACACAAACGGAAAAGTAGTACTTAGACGTATCTCAATCGCACATATTACTTCATGAGACAAAAAAAAAAAGAAATAACAATTGAAATTGTAAACACAGGTCGCACACATGACGCTGCACTGCAAAAACTCAAAATCTTACCAGGAATATTTGTCTTATTTCTAGTTAAAAATGTTTGTGAAAAAATCTCATTACACTTAAAACAAGAGTCATCACCAGATAAATAACTTATTTGACAATTTATATAATATTTTCAAGTAAATTTTCACTTTTTTCCAGTGATGAGTCTAATTGGCTGCCTGAATGACATGTAGCAGGGGAAGGCACAAAGCCTCGCTCCGGGCAGTAGAGCAGCCGGCTGCATACACTATTAAACCGTGTCCTAACTGCATGCGATGCGAACAAGCGTCAGCGACAAAATCAATTCCATTGCTTTATTTTCTATTGGACAGTCCTAACTGGCCGTTTTGAGCTGAACATTTGTCGGACGCCCTGCTTCTATTTTCTTCCTGTCGCTCGTGTTGAAAGCCGGTTGAAAGCGCTGTAGGAAACGGTCATGGATGAGGAACGGCTGGTCCAGTTAGTTGAAATGAGAAGTTCTCTTTATGATTCCTCCTCATTTCACTACAAAAACCTCAATAAAGTGGCAGCTGCTGGAGGGAGATGGACAGAGAGCGTCCGATGTCACGCAGTGCTACGATAGTCGGACCCTCGGATGCAGTTACACGGTTTTATAGTTGTGGGCGTGGTTTGCATTTTCGTTACGTAACGCAAATCAGCAGAATCTTATTGGCTCGTAGATCCACATTACACTGGACGGCTCATCCGGGCGGCTGTACAGACACTGCAGAATTTGGTTGCTTTCCTCCTTCTATGAGTTGTCAGGCTGAGGGGAGACCACTTTATATATGTTAAAGCAAGAGAAAACCTGTTTTTCATAATAGGTCCCCTTCAATTTGACTTGACATTTATTCTGTTTTCTATCCAAGTAGCACACCAGCCGCTCAAAACGTGAGACAATCCCATCTGAACACCCAGCTGTGACCCGACTGCGTTCTCCGATTGTGAGGAGCAACCGACCGACCACTTCTCTCCCCGGAGAATCGTCCGTGTTTCCACCTGGTAACAACTCCGGAGGCTCGTTTGTACTCACGGCGCCTGCGTCCGGGTTGTGTACTCCTTAAACTCGCTGTCGTGGATGGTGAAGTACGGCCGGAAGTCGCTGGAATAGCGCAGAGGAGAGATGCAGCTGCAGAGAGGAGGGAGAGGATGACGAATTAATCTGAGGCGCCCCCCCCCCCCACGAGGAAATGTCAGGCATTACTCAAGAGGAAATGTGCACTTAATAAATAAGACTATCCAGGTCAATTCCACATTAAACAGATTATAGTAATTTAATAATACTTCATTAATCACCGAAGGGACATGATACAATCGGGGTGCGATTAGATCCATCTCGACTCACCTGACCAAAGCCAGCACCGTATCCGACGACTCGGCAGGCGACGGCGCCATGACGACGAGCGCCTCCCCAAGCAGCACCAATTCCCAAAGCATCTGGATGTGGAAGAAGACCGGGTAGAAACATCTGGACAGAGAGGGAAAACTGCCGATCAGTCGTTTTTTATTCTTCTTGAAACCAGCAGTGGAAAGTTACAGTGACATAACTGGGTTGGGTCTGCATAGAAAGTTTATCTGGGCAAATGTACGTGTTTTCCACAAATGGAGGGAAGAAAAATGCTAAAAAGAAAGAAAATAAGAGTGCTGATGCTGCAGAACGTTAAAAGTTCACCACTTTCAAAAGGTGCGCATCAACAGCACTCATAACACTCTTATTTTGCTTTTTATTAGCTAAAATCACATATATTTGTCTATTTGTTACACTCATAAGATTTTCTTTAATGAGGGTCAAACTTAGCAGCTTTGACCAAATTATCTTGTAGAACTACTTTTACCATAGCAACCCTTGCTTTTAATTACATTTATCATTATCATTTTATCTACTATTTCAGTTTTATCAAAACTTTTTTTCAAAATGTATTTCATTATTTTGAATTATTTAAAAATGTATTTATTATTTAAAAAAAAAATATATATATTATTATTTATTTTATTCTAATGAATATTATTATTATTTTACATTTCATACTATATCATGTTCTTATCATTTTATAGTAGATTTCATGTGGGGGAGTGGGGTTTGTGTGAGAGGTGGGGGAGTTTGGGCCCCGTTTTAAACCATTTTTGAACATGTAAAGCCTTTTGTGCTACATACAATGTGCAAAGTGCTTTATAAATTAACTTTGATTGATTGAAATGTCAGTGGAAGTGGATTATTTATTTATTCACTTAATCTGGATGCAGAATACGCTGATATTACACAGAGGAAATGACCTTTATTGAGTATAGTTATGCATGATGGCTCCAATGAGGCTCTGCTAGGTCGGAGGAATGTAAACCAACTCATCTTCGGCTGTATAATTAGGGATAACGGTTCTACCCGCAGTACCACCACTGTACAGCAGATGGGGGTAAAACCACCTGCAAAGGTTCGGAGCTGGTACCAGGAGGCCTCACCTGAAGAGGTCGACCTCATGGATGGTTGGCAGCACGATGGACACCAAACTGTCGCTCTGAAAGCAGACGCAGAGTTTTACGATTTACTTGGTGCACAAATGTCGTACTGAAACCATGACCCCTCAACGTATCGTCCATTTCTGTTACCTGGGCAGACTGGACGAGCTGCGACGTTCCTGGTTTGTCGTAACAGGTGGGAATTCGAACCTGAAGGACAAAATTCAAACATTATTAAAGAAAAGAAAATGCCATGATTCAGTCTGTCCTTCTACACATTTTAATCAGCTGTTAACACTGTTTCTGCTCATAAAAACTGGACAATGATGTTAACGCCATAGCCTAATACAGATGTGTCCTATTGCACATAAACGCGCCAACAAACAGTCCCCAACTCGCAGTATTTTAGGCATTAAATTCCTCTTTTTTTGCTGTAAAAAAATGATTTTATGGGTCTTAGGTGGTTTAGTAAGTTGCATTTAAGGTTGATTTTGCACAAAACACACTTCTATGTTCTAATGTTCAGTTTTCCTTTCAAAACGGACAATTATGCAACTACAAGGAAAAATATTCCCAAAAATGATCTGCAAGTAACATTTCTCCCCATAATGAGGCGAGGAGATTCCCGGTTAACATAGTTTAAAATACACATTAAACTATCTCTCTGTGTGCAACGGAACAATCCACAACCTCTAGACGACCTCCAGGCTGTCCCTGCCTGCAGAGTCACCAACTGGTCACGAGCCCTGACAGAAGGCATCCAACGATACAGAACTGCAGCCTCCAAAAGGCCTGATGCATTTTAAAGGATTAAAAAAAATTTAATTACGAGACAGATTTTTCCCACATGAACCTGTTTCAGGGCTTTAGCCTCCAGGCCGAGCAGCGGCGGGAAATGGAGCAGAGCCGCTGTTAATATCATTAATTACTCCGGTTCTCAACCTGCTGTGACAAGTCAACATGAGCTGTTTACCTACTGTGTGTGTGTGTGTGTGTGTGTGTGTGTGTGTGTGTGTGTGTGTGTGTGTGTGTGTGTGTGTACCTTGATGACGACGCCCATAATCGGCAGCGTTAGGATTCGTCCAGGATGAGGCGTCGGCCAGCGGTCTATGTCATTACAAGCTGTCAAAAACACACAGAAAAAAATGGTCAAAATTCAGAAAACAAATAAAACCACAGCCTTGAAAAAAAAAACTTTTATGGAGGAAATAAAAAAAAATTTTAAAACGGTTTCGTTTACCAACTGTTAAGTAGTTTAGTAACTCTACAAAATTATTTTTGATGAATGATTTTTTTTGTTAAAGACAACCAATTGACCCTTTGTCAAGCAGACATTTTTCGTAATTTATTGTTGGTTTTGTATGGAAGAGTATTAGGGCCATGCAGGAGAAAAAATATTTGAGAGGAGAAGATTTTTTTTTATTGAGCACTTCGAGAAAAAAGTCAAAATGTCGAGATTAATGTTGAAATACAATTTCAAGAATAAAGTCGAAATTTCGCCTTTTTTCTCCACATTTCGACTTTTTTACTCAACATTTTGACTTTTTTCTCGAAGTGCGTAATGAAAAAAAAAAATCTTCCTCCTCTAAAATATTATTTTTATTTTTCTCCTGCCTGGCCCTAATACTCTTCCGTAGGTTTTGGCAGGAAATGTATTCCTGTGATTCTCTCTTTCACGAGTGCCCCAAGCACACCGCTTAACTATTTAAGATAAATAAATAAACGCTTTCGCGGTTGTAGCTTTGGGTTGTAGCTGCTGCCGAGCTGACTTTGTTTTGGAAGTACGGATCGGATTTCTGCCAGTTTTGGGATAAAAATATGCTGCACCCTCACTACACTACAAGTGTTCCTTTCTACTAATACAACGTTTAAAAAAAAAATCCAGTGATTTAAATTTCGATACAAAATCTACGGTTTTTCCATTGATGTGAACGAGAAAGGCTGTTTGGTCCAACCGGATATTCTGACCAGGATGTAGCAACGGAGGATGATTTTTATGTTTTTTTATGTTTGATGTAAAAATATATGACACCAGCCTGGTTTACAGGAAACTTCTCGAATGTAAAAGATACAATTACATCATCACATCCCAATTAAATACACCAGGGAACCACACTGACCCGCCTCCAGACACGGTTCCTGCTTCTCGAAGTATTCTGGAGCCATGATCTTCAGCAGCGAGTGGAAGAAGGTCGCGTACGGCAGCTTACTGATCAGGACCAGGGACTGGGGACAGAAATGAACGAATAAAAAGGACTTTTTTGATATTTATATTTGTAAAGTATCATCAATATACTTCCATACTCAAACATCTATTACATCACTTGTTCACAACTCACAAGATTAAAGCAGCTGCTAACTGCTTATAATATATAAGTCATATAAAATCATATTTTTAAATTGATTACATTTCAGGGTTTCATTAAGTACTACCTATTCTAATTAATTATATCAGCACTTTGTAGGAATTTCAATTGTAATTTCACATTTTACCAGCTTGTTATATATATATATATATAAATTTAAAAAAAAATCTTGGTTTCCAACCCAAGCCACCCCAAAAGTTGCTTAAAAGTAATACTAAGGCATAAAATAAAGACAAGAGCAATAATTATTAATTATTGGTGGAAAAAGAAGAAATGAGCTGTGAAAACACCTTTTCGGCAAAAGCAATGTTTATTTTACTTTTTCATTTTGTTTTGTAAAATAACTTGTACTTGTCGAAATAAAGATAATTCATTCATTCATTCATTCATTCATTCATTCATTCATTCATTCATTCATTCATTCATTCATTCATTCATTCATTCAATACAAAGGAATTGAGGTTCAGATTTGTTTGAATCGGGGTGACGGAGCGGCAGACCGACACCGACCTTCTGGAAGTATCCCCTCTTCAGCGACTTGTCTCGGACCTGACGGAAGTAGACGTAGCCGTAGTAATGACCCTGCTCCCTCTGCAACACAGTCACACACAGAAAGCATTAAAACGGACCCGGGCCCTCTGAGCCTCCCCGGTAGTGCCGGTGACCTCCTGACCTTCAGGCAGGGCGGTGCGTCTCTGTCCGTGCTCTCCAGGAAACACCCCAGCGACGACTTCCTGCTGGAGCCCTGACGGAAGCGGAAGCAGAACTGCGTGTCGCCAAGGCAACCTGGAAACACAGGACGTACGATGGTTAGTTACCACGGAAACACTTAAAATCATTAACACTAACAATCAAGTTTTATTTCCAATTATCAACCCTGGCTCTTCAATAAGCTCATCGCCGAGATGCGGCTTATTTCTGACCTCGGTATTTTTAAATCTAGGCTAAAAAACACATATTTAAGAACGTTTTAACACCCAGTAGTGTGATGAAACTTTTATCTTATTGTTTGTATTGTTCTTATTTATCCTCCTTTTTATTACTTGCTGTAAAGCACTTCGGCACACCGAAAGGCTGTTGAAAAGTGCTGTATAAATATAGTACATTACATTATGTTCTCATTAATGTCACAATCTGACAAAATTACACTTTTACTCACCAGGAAAATGTCTCGTCAGGCCAAACCACAAAATACTTGTAATCAGCTTGACCAACACGTTCATCTGGTCTAAGCAAGACATTCTCCTGTTTTACAGCTGACTGAATATAAATAAATGCTGAAGACGTTAAAATACAGGTTATCTTTGTAGCGTAAAGTTTACCAAAGTAAACCACTATAAGACATTTCAGATCAACGGAGCAAATGCTGGCAGCGCTGCTCAGATATTCGTTTAGATGTCTTTTGGTCGGTGCGATGTCAGTTTCTGAGGAACAGGAACTTTATTTTGAAATAAGAGAAATGGAACTGTTGTTTTGAAGAAGGAAACTGACTCTGAGGTTTTCATCAGTGGTGGAGGGTCAGAAAACATCAGAGAAAACTGTGAGCATATGTTGAGAGAGCTCAGGTGTCTGGAGCTGAAAAGGGGAAAACATCAAGTACTGGCCATTTCCAGGGAAGCATATATTTTGTGCTCTTTTCTCTTGCATTGTGAAGGTTTTCAACCTGATTTTAAAACCTTCTTGACTGTCTGGTAACTCGTGGATGTTTCAAAAAGTAAACAGATGGAAAAGTAAAAGAAGAAAGTTCTGAGTTGATCCATCCTAACCTTTTTCAAGTTTGGGCAGACTTTCATGCAAAATCCGCAGATAACTTGACAGACAAACACCAGCTCGACCTCTGTATCACTTTACTTCTATGATAGTTGCAATAGTTGTGGGGCGATGCCTGATCCGGCATCCGCTTTGAAGTGAATATTTAAATATCCAGAAAAAAACGGCTCTCAAATTGCCCTTTTTATGAGACTTTAAACCTGAGAAGACTTTTCTTAACAGTCAAAGTCAGTTTAGTTTAGTTCTGCTGGGTTCCATGGTCACAGCTTGGCTTGTCTTCGTAGCTAAGTGGGAGACGGCAGGGACGAGTCCAGGTTTTTCTTTCACCCCACACGCCTGCGAGCCAAAACACAAACTCTGCAACTCCATCCAATTTAATACCGCCAAACAATTATCCATCCCACTTCCCCCGAGGCGTCGGCGAGCGAGGTTAGGCTGTACCTTAGATATTTGTTCATGGATTACTCGTCTTCCTCAGTGGGGCATATTTCTATTTCAACTCCGTTTCTTTTAATAAATGAGTGTAGAGCAGTGTAATGTTACCCCGACCTGCACGTATCCATCTAAGCCAGAACATACTCCGACTTCACTGGACAATATCATGTCAATGGGATCTAAAAGGGGCATGTGGTTGCAGACTTGTGAGGGATGTCGCTGTGATCTGTTCATGGTCACCGAAAAGTACTTCTGCCTCATAATAATCAAAAAACACCACAAGAAGATTTCCCTTTTACTAAATGTAAACAGTTTTGCACCAGAAACTGTCAATCGTGTCATTCAAGAAGCCGATTCTACTGAGAAAATCTGAGCAAAACATTTGGTTGTTTGTTCAGGCAGATGCAATTTAAGTCAGTACAAATGTAACCCAGTGAAACGCGACACGTTGTTGTTGAATGTCGGTACCAAGTGTTCAACCGTTGTATTTCCACAGCGTCTTTGCCCGGCCTCTCGAGTCAAAGTGTGGAAAGGAATCAATGAGATATCAACATTTCTAAATCTTTGCAGCAAAAACAGCAACATTGATTCTTTAAAATTGGATTAGTTTGCATTTTAAGAGCAGAGTAAGTTACCATAATGACGCAGACAACGCACAGCTTTACATTAAGTGTAGGACCTTCTACATTTGAATTTACTTCCTAGGAAAAAAATTAGGGATGCACGATACGTTTCTTCAAGCCGATACTGATAACTTCCTGCTTCTTAAGACCGATACAGATAACATATTCATATTTATTATTTTTTAAATTTAGATTCACCTGTAGTTTGTGCACCCCAGAAAACTGTGCAATCTTTACTGGAACTTTTATTATCGTATATCGGAGCTATTTTTTAATATTATCAGATTTATTGATATGACGTCATAATTCCTGATATTGGCCCGATAAATATCGGATCGATATTTATCATGCACCCTGGGGGCCGTGCCTGGAAAACCTCAGCAGGGAGGCAACCAGGAGACATCCTTATCAGACAACGGAGCCACCTCCTCCGGCTCGTCTCCAATCGATGGTGAAAATGGAGTTTAATCAAATTCACTCAAAGCTCAGAAATGTTTGTTACAGAGGACGAGCAGACGTGTCGCTTGTTTGGATCGACTGTTGCTCGACCTGATGTTCCTGGTTCTCACCATTTGCACAAACAGGAAGAGGAAAAGGAAAAAAAAAAAAAAAGGAAGCCCACAGTGTGTGATCCGAAGGCATCTAACCTCAACGTGATCTTTGCGCAACCCCAGACAGACGGAGCGAGTGTGTGAGAGGAGAACATTAAAGACGGGTAAACAGAGTTCCACATCCTGGACACAAACAGCAGCATGCTCTGGCAGACTTCACCGCATTCCTCTTCATCTGAGACACACACACACACACACACACACACACACACACACACACACACACAGTCCCAGGAGCACAGCCAACACACAATGACATCATCCTGCCGGGTTGCATTCAGGAGCATCAAGCCAAAAACGTCTCTTCAGGAACTGAACCACATCACTGACATATTTGGGGTTAAATTATTTTGGGTGATCCTGTTTACCGTAATCTGGAGTGTGTACAACACGGTATACAAACGTGTTCCTGCAACTCTACAAACATTTAGGACCTCAGGACAAACACGACCAGAGTTTACAGACCGGCCAAGAAAAAGGCAGCCAGAACTCTGGACTTATTTTCACAACCCAAATGATGCACAGCATCTTTTCTATTCAGAGGGAAAATATAAGGCCACAAAACAGTGGAAAATACCATGTATACATGTATTCACATCTATATTGCATCATATTCAAATTACTAGACATACACATTTTTTTCACCAAAAAGTAATTAAGTGAAAAACAACAAAGAAAAAGAGTGATTTATCAACTACTTGCCGTTGATGGACACGTTACGTTACTGAGATGACAACGCTTGATTAGGGCTGGGGATCAATTCAAATGTCAAGAATCAATTCAATTCCAATTCTTAAGATTCAGAATCGATTATCACGATTCGAATCAATCTGATCCAATCCGAAGTGTTATTAAAAAATGTTTTTTAAGGCTGTTACCTGAATCACATGACTGTAGTTATGCAACATATTAATATTAGTATTAAACTTGATTCCATGTTCATTGTTTGTTAGTTTCACACCATGTGCATGCAGGATTTAAATGACGTGACTACTGGGATTAACGTTCACCGGGTGAAAATGTAAAAATAAAAAAAAACATCTTAAGACATATGAATTCGATTTAAAATCAGAGAATCGATTTTTTTAACACAGGCTTGATGCCTGATTGGATTCAAATATGCAGCTTTGAGGCATGATACATATGCACAACTGCAAGGATTGATTAAATATTTCAAGAGAAAAGCTAAAAACGTCTCCTAACGTGAATCTCCTGGGACCACAGAAGTCCCTGGCAGTGACTTTCCTTGTTGGCTTCATGCCTCACGCCAGCTGACAACTTCCATCTTTTATATATAGTCCGGCCGACTGGCTGGCAAAGGCTCATTTTCCTTGAGAAGAGTTCCTGACTGACTGAAATGGCCCAGAAGCATGTTTTGAGCAGGCCAAGTCCTCAATAAAGCTAAGAAAACCATGTTTTAATATTTCATTTATTATAAGCTTTAGCATATAAAACTCCGGGTCTTCCTCTGTGAAAAGAAAGGAATTCATTGGAGCTTGAATATTCAAACTGTTAACTGGCTGGGAGGAGCTCAGTGTGCCGGTGTGGGGTTAAAAGTGTTTAATTTCTAACGGCTTAAACTTTCTGTTTTTATTTCAAATGTTTTAATCCCATGTCTGCATCTGATTTAAAATGCCCTTCAGAGACGAGTGTCAGCACTTAGACATCCAGTCAGTCTCATTTCAAAGCCAAAGTCCCCACAAGTAGATACGGTGCAATAAATCATGTCTCGCTACTCATTCCTGAGATGTGAAGGCAAATGTAAAAAGGCACATAAGCCAACTCTGATCAAGATACGAGACTGAATTTATGGGGGACTCTTAGGGAGAAAGTGAGCTGCAGTTTCATGCCTCACCATCTGACACACACCTACAGTGTATCATACGTAAATATTTATAGCAGCCCTGTGAGCATTTTATCCTAATCCTGTCTTCATCCAAAGGCCGGCAAGTTCCTCAGCTCCTGCTGACTCACAGTCAACAAAAAGACACACCTGCATGCAAACCCACACTCTCACTTCACACACTGACCAACAGCACTGTTTGCCAAAGTGTGTGTAAACCAATCCATATCCTTTCATTATACCAAGGTTTTTTTCCCCAGACATCTTAAATTATCTTCCAAAAGCACCAATTACTTTAGAAACGGAAAACCAAAGCAAAGCCAGCACTTTTAAACCGACCGTGGCTGATAGTATCACATCTTATTCAGTTTATTTATGTTGACAGAAATAATCATCATCTTCATTTTTCTGCTTTTCTGGTTGTGGGTCGCCACATCTTTCTCACGGTGCATTGTTTGTTTGATAGTAATCAAACAAAATAAAACGATACCTGAAAACAACTGTTTACTTAATATTTCTGTTGAAAAACATTGTCTAGAATTCATCAAAAATGACATTTTTGGATTCAGCAGTTGCCTTTTTTCTTTTTAAACCATCACTTTTTTTCAACATTTCTTTTGCTTTTCAGAACTTATTCAACGGTGACGATCAAAAGTATGTTTGAACATTATTTGTGGATGAACTTTGAGCATAAATTGATGCGTTACCATAAAATGATTCCAGTCTAAACTGCGGTACCGATTTTTCTGAAGGAAATACAGACGTTAGAGGTCTAATAAGGCTGAACAGGTAACTCACCTGAGTTGGAGTCAGGAAAAGACAGGTAACAGATGCTTGTTTTCTGAAAGAAAAAAATATATTAAAATATTGTTTTTAATCACGTCTGTTTAAGTTGATGTAGTGATTTTTGTAGCAAAAAAAAAGCACAATGGCCAGCCAAGAGACACACTTCAAATGTAAATGATGGTGAATCTGAAAAGCCTTCAAAATGAACATTTATCAATCAGACTGACTTGCCTCTTTCTCTGACAGTTTGGAATGATGAGGATAAATGACCTGAAAGACAAATAAAAGCAGTCACCACACAGCCGGACGCCATTACCAAACCAAACCACCAACCCTTTATCATCCAGGGATTTACAGCTTTCACACAAAAGGAGGAGATCGTATTGTATTAACAGATCTTAACAACTCCCTACCAGTCATTTACAGACAATCTGAATTATTTATGTGCAAATTAATTTTTACGTATGACACTTCATTTATTGTAAATGAAAAAACAGATTTTATAGAAAAATATTCAGACCAAAATTAACAATGTCCTGGACTCTCAGGTCTGCCTCGTCCATCAGCCTTACGGTGCCCATCGCCCGTCTGTCCGCACTTTAATTCCCCCCCCTCGGATTTATATTGTTGTGTTTTTGTGTTTTTTTGCTCTTTTAATCAATGTTGTGTGCCCTGACAGGCGCCTTAAATAAATGTATTATTATTATTATTATTATTATTATTATTATTATTAGTGTCAGCAGCAGAGTTGCGAATAAGTAAATGCAATAAAATTCACTCAATAAAAGCCCATAACATATTATATAACTTTATATGCAATTTAAAATATACACATTGTTAAAATAAATTGGGTAATTAAATTAAATTGCGTAAACAAGTACATGATTATAATTCAAAACACAACTACTCCTATTAAAATATACGTCCGAGCTCTGCAGGGTTTTGTTGTTGTTGTTTTTGGCTGTTCAGTCACCAAAGAAAGTGAAACAAACCCTGTTTAACTGTAGACCCAAAACTTTACTGACATGTCATCAGCTTTGTGATAACAGTTTTTTTGCTCTGACAACCTTGGAATTCAACCTCCAACTGCAAAAAGCTGCCTTACTCAAGTTTCAAGTGGCAAAAAAATAAAAAATGAATAAAAATTACCAAAGAGTTGCAGAATAAAAAATCTTCATGAGAAATGAAAGCCTGAGTGATATAATGGTGAATGGACCCGGCTAACTCCTGGGAAGTTCGTCTGCATCTGTTGTAAAATGCTCTGATAATCTGGCAATATCTGTGTGATGATTTCTGATTTTAAAGCATTTATTTTGTTGTCCTTTTTTTGCTCTTTTAATCAATGGTGTGTGCCCTGAAAGGCGCCTTAAATAAATGTATTATTATCATTATTATTATTAGTGTCAGCAGCAGAGATGAGAATGAATAAATGGAATAAAATTCACTCAATAAAAGTCCATAACATATTATATAACATTATATGCAATTTAAAATATACACATTGTTAAATTAATTGGGTAATTAAATTAAATTGCGTAAACAAGTACATAATTATAATTCAAAACACAACTACTCCTATTAAAATATACGTCCGAGCTCTGCAGGGTTTTCGTGTTGTTGTTTTTGGCTGTTCAGTCACTAAAGAAAGTGAAACAAACCCTGTTTTACTGTAGACCCAAAACTTTACTGACATGTCATCAGCTTTGTGGTAACAGGTGTTTTTGCTCTGACAACCTTGGAATTCAACTTCCAACTGCAAAAAGGTGCCTTGCTCAAATTTTAAGTGGCAAAAAAATTGGAAATAAAAATGACTATAATAAATCTTCATGAGAAATGTAGAAGTGTAGGTAGCTGTGTGTGGGTGTGTAGATGAGGTTCCTCTTACAAAGGATTAGTACCATATATAGGTAGGATAGTTAGGCTATATGCTGGAATAATTATAGCAGTAGAGATGTGTGTGCAGATAGGCCTAGATAAGCCAAGCTAGCTCTTATTATGTGTGTCATTTTGTATGTTTTTAATGTTTGTATTGTGTATGTTTTTAATGTTTGTAAGGGCATGTCAAGTATGTGTACTTTTCTAACTCCTTTCTTTTAATTCTGATGTGAGCCCTGTTAGGGACGAGTGTTGCAAATTAGCATTCGCTATAAACGCTATGATACAGGCATCAGATAGCCATTTATGTCTGTCTATGTTTTCTGTATCTGTCCCTTCCAAATAAACCGCGGTTGAATTGGTTTGATATTGGATATTGGATATTATGAATTCAACACCCATAAAACTTGTGATACATACCACTGATTTTGGTCATATTGCTTGTGATGTGTTCATTGTCATCTAGACTATATATCACAAGAGAGTAATTATTATAAAATCATATTATGGGCTGATTTAATGAGGTTTAATGATGATTTAATGAGGTTTAATGAATTCAACACCCATAAAACTTGTGATACATAACACCGATTGTTTTCAAACCACTTCTGATGTGTTCATGGTCATCCAGACTATATATCACAAGACAGTAATTATTTATATTTAAAAAAAAAAAAAAAAAAAAAAAAAAAAAAAAAAAAATCATACTATGGGCTGATTAATGTGGTTTAATGAATTCAACACCCATAATAAACAATCGGTGTTATGTATCACAAGTTTTATGGGTGTTGAATTCATAAAACCTCATTAAATCAGCCCATAGTATGATTTTATAATAATTATTTACAGTCTTGTGATATATGGTCTGAATGACCATGAACACATCACAAGTGGTTTGAAAACAATCGGTGTTATGTATCACAAGTTTTATGGGTGTTGAATTCATTTGGTGTTGAATCCATTAAACCTCATTAAATCATCATTAAACCTCATTAAATCAGCCCATAATATGATTTTATAATAATTACTCTCTTGTGATATATAGTCTAGATGACCATGAACACATCACAAGCAATATGAAAAAAATCGGTGGTATGTATCACAAGTTAAATGGATGTCTTTGAATGTCCAATATCCAATATCAAACCAATTCAACCGCGGTGAGAATTAGAGCTGTATTTGTGTGCTCTGGTCCGGGATATAGTCGGATCCCTCCCTGGTGGTGAATGGTCCTGGTTCTGGTCCTGGTCCTGGTCCTAACTCACCTCCACAGCCTGGCCCAGCTCCAGGTCGAAGCCCACCACGCAGATGCAGTGCAGCCAGGCGGAGAAGCGGTCCCAGGGCAGCAGCAGCGCGTCCCCCGGCCCCTCGTCGCCCCCGGAGCCGCAGGGCAGCGTCATCTCCTCGGCTGGGGAGACGCTCGCCGCGTCCTGGTCGTCCAGCTCCTCCGGCTCCTCCACCTGCAGCTCCTCGGAGCCCTGCAGGGCCATGGCTCCCACACGGACACACTGGTGCTCCTGTGAGGGTTAAATGTGTGTTTTTGTCGGTGTTTTTCTCCCCTCAAAAAAACAACAACAAGTGAAAGCAAAGCAGCAGCACAGAAAGTAGCTAGCTACAAGTAGCATGTAGCATTGGGGGCGGGGCCTGATGACGTTCCGGGGATGGAACTCTGACCTCATCACGCACCGTCGTCCTCGGCCCTGGTTTTCATTCAATAAATAATTCCCCACCATGGAAGAAAAACGATCATGTAAACTAAAACTCCAAGCTTATCACGTGAAAGGTAAAACCAACAATGAATCAATAGATAAAATCACTTGGTAACTTTTTTATTATTTTTTTTATGAAACGTGTGACGTCATCACGCACCGTTGTCATCGGCCCTGATTTTCATTCTGATAAAAATTACTTTTTATTTTCATCTGGAGTTGGAGTTTTAGTTTACATGATCGTTTTTCTTCCATGGTGGGCAATTTTATTTATTTTATTTTATTATGATTATCTCATATGCGTCATGGCCGGAACGTCATCAAGCTCCGCCCCTAATGCTGATGCTACTTGTGGAGTTCAAAGTCAGATACATGTTCAGGACAAATAAATAACTAAAACTAAATAAGTTCAATTATAAGTATGAAAAATACAAAAAAAAAAAAACATATAAAAAGTGTACTCTAAACTTAATAAGTGTACTATAAACATAGTAAGTACAATGTAATAAATATTGTGTTATACTAATATAGTATAAATGAATAGTGTGCAGTTGCAGTCTTATTATAAATACAATAGAGTAATACAAAAGTTAAAAAGTGATTTTATCTATTGATTCATTGTTGTTTTTACCTTTCATCTGATAAACTTGGAGTTTTAGTTTATATGATATATATCTTTTTTTTATTGAACACAATTTATAAACAAAAACACACATTTATACAAATCGCTTATGGAGGAAATACAATACAATATAATAAAATAGAACATATTTTGGGAGGTATCATGAACAAGAGATATACACACAAACAATAAGGTAAACATGAATAAAATGAATAACAAAAACAGTAAAAAAAAAAACAGTAATTTCTTTGCAGAGTTATTTGACTTAATTTTTTATAGAGACAAAAAAAATGTGAAATCATTTCAAAAACATTAGAAAGAGGGCTTCATTTTTCTCCATCTGTATGTGATATTTAGCCAGTAGAAGAATGACATTAACAAAGATAGATGCTGATTTGTCATTTGTATCTATGTAAAAATTAATATTTGAGATTTTTAATTTTGGGATGTCATTCATTCATTTGAATGAATGACATCCATTCATTCTTAAATTCATTCATCCATTCATTTTTAAAGATAGTGATAAAATTCCCCACCATGGAAGAAAAGCGATCATGTAAACTAAAACTCCAAGCTTATCAGATGAAAGGTAAAAACAACAATGAATAAATAGATAAAATCACTTGGTAACTTTTTTATTATTCGATTGTATTCATAATAAGACTGCAACTCAACACTATTCACACTGTACCTATGCATAACCAATGAAAAATGTATACAAATGTATACAAATCTTCAGACGTTTGGTTGTTACATGGGTTACAATTTCGAAAAAAATAAAAAATAGAATAAACTTTTACATTCCTAATCAAAATTATAGATATATTCAACATAGTCCAACTGGCATCCCAGGTTTAATGATTACATAAACTTTTGATTACTTTATTGTTGTCATGTGTTTGCTTATATGTGCTGTAATTTTAAAGCTGATAATATAAATGGTAATTTGATTTAATATAAAGTACTTTGTTTTCCATCGCTGCCCATTATGGCTGCAATAACAGTCATATTTACATTAGCTAAAGTGGCACACAAGATACTAATACAATCTCTTATGCTGGATCCACATTGCTCCACTTCACATTCACTTCATCTCACAGCGCAGCTCAGAGTCTAAGTCAGGAGCAAGGCAGTAAATCAGCTTTGTCTAAATCCTTTAATAGTCCCATCACTAAGTAGACAGATGGATGAAACAGAGTAGGGATCCAGACTTTGGAGAAATATACACCCTGCATTGACACTGACATGAATTCACATTTTCAATTAGCAGAGAGTAAAAACCTGTATTTTTTTATCAATTTTTTTGTAAAATAGTTTTTTTCAAACTGAATAACTTTTGATAATACTAAGTTAATTCAGAATATTTCCATTGTAGATTGTTTGGTTAAAATGTATTTAATTCAAACATGAAAACTATATTTAATCGATAAAAACATGCTAAGAATTTTCACATGGTACTCATAAGTGTAAAAATTAGAAATACATAATTAAAGGAAAAATAATCCCTAAATAATTTTAAAACAATCTTACTACATTCTACATAAGAAAATATCTAAACTTTATAAGAAAACCAAAACTAAAAGCCTGCAGATTGACTCCCAGCCCTGTAGTGTGCCAAAGTGCCCTTGGGCAGGACACTGAACAACGGCCCATTCTTATAGCGTGGTCCCAAGCTTGGATAAATGGGGAAGCTGATGTTGAGAAGAGCATCCAACATGTGGGGAAATTAATTTTAGCAAAAAAAACTTAAATGCCATAAATCCTTCTTGATACTCAACTCAACTCAATCTTTATTTAGAGGGTTTACAACAATAGAGGTCGACCAAAATGCTGTACAGTTTAAAAACAGTTGAATAAAATGCATATATTACAAAGATAAAGTAAATAGAATAAGATGAGTACAAAAAACAAGAATACAATGAAATAAAAATAAGAGTAAAATAATTAAAAAAACAAATATGTTTGAGATAAAATTTGCCAAAATCCACTAAAACTGATCAAAAGCAGCGAGAAAAGGTGTTTTTAAAGCTGATTTAAAAACCTCAAGTGATCGTGTAGATGGAACATGAAACAATGAGAATGATAAAACAATGATTAATAACAATGATAAAACAATGAACATGGTAATAATTAACCCGATTGCAATGTTAAAAAAACATTACATAAAACAAAAACAAAATAACTGAACAGCATAAATAATATCAGAGAACAAATAGTCATTTGATTCTGAAATCATGTATGTTTTTGTAATTAAATACTTACTTTTGGGGCTCTTCTTTTACTGTTTTTTTTTTTTTTTTTTACAGAAACATAAATTCTCTGTTAACTTGCTCTAATGATGTCAAAGTGGGCTAAGAAGCTAAACACAGTAAGATGCTTTTAAATCTCAAATAATAGTCAGACAGTGACAGCTGGTCCCCTGCTCGCTCTGCAGGAGGGCCGGGCTGTGCCGGGCTGCACGGACGAGGACCAGGGTCTGCACCAAGATGGAGATCTAACCTTGGAGCATGTTAGAATAAAACTCAGACCAAGATAAGGTCAAGTGTGAACCTTTTTTTTGTATCTTTTAATAATCGGTCTGATCCGAACTGAACCAAACTCTATAAGGCCCCTCAGACCTGCCGAGACCCCCAGGAGGACCAACTGCTCTCGTATACAAGATTTGAAACATAAATGATGATTAATATACAGGAGACGTGGTTGTGCAGCAGCAGAGTTGTTAGATACGAGCAGGGTTTTTACTGTTTATATTTAACATCACTAAATCCAAGCTAAATTACAACACATTAAAAAGGTTAAAGTTCTTTATCTCAGATATCCTCCATCCTGCTTCGGTGTAACAGACCACAATATTACTCTCTCATGTGGGGTTCACTGCCAAGCCCAGGGACAGTGACCCCCACATGATACAGGGGAAGGGTTGTGCCAGGAAAAGTATCAGAAGTAAAAACCTATGACAAATCAATACGTGGAAAACAATGAGCTGCTGTGATGTTGCTTTCTTCTGCTGCATCAAAAATGTAAACATCCATGTAGGAAGACTGAAATGAAAATATTTCAATACACATGGAAGAGGGTTTTTCCTTTCATAAACAAATAGAATAATTGTGCTTTTCCACCCACTGCACTTGCTTCCATTCATCCATTATCTATACCCGCTTTATCCTTTGCAGGGTCACGGGGGTCTGCTGGATCCTATCCCAGCTCATTTTCAGGTGAGAGACAGGGGTTACACCCTGGACAGGTCGCCAGTCCATCGCAGGGCCACATATATACACACAACCAGACACACTCACACCTACGGGCAATTTAGAATCATCAATTAACCTACTACGCATCTTTTTGGACTGAAGTCAGAGTACCTGCGGGAACCCACGCAAGCACGGGGAGAACATGCACAATCCACACAGAAAGACCCTGCCGGGCCTGAGAGTCCAACCGGGGACCTTCTAGCTGTGAGGCAACAGTGCTAACCACCAAGCCACCGTGCTGGCCCATTATTATTATTATTATTATTATTATTATTATTATTATTATTATTATTATTATTATTATTATTATTATTATTATTATTATTATTATTATTATTATTATTATTATTATTATTATTATTATTATTATTATTATTATTATTATTATTATTATTATTATTATTATTATTACGAAGCTCTTCCTTAGTGTGAGAGGGAACTGTACTAAACATTGCAGACGATGCTGGAAAAGGTTTTCCTAATGATAAAGCTGTAGATACCTGATCTTAACAACCAATGTTTTGAGAGATGTCCAGTTTGATCTGGAGTCTGCTAAATGTTGTTGTCAATTATCTAAGTTTTCAGTGCTAATTTGAACCTGGTGTCAGTTAGGCCCTTTATAGGCCCAAAGTTTCCAATTTTTGATTCATGTCATTGTTTCACTACATATTGCACTTTTTTCTAAAGAAAACTCATTATTTTGTTTGTTCCTGCTCGACTCAATCTGCAGCCTTGAAGGCAATGAAAAGGGCGATGGAAATGTTAATATCTCATATCATCTATTCAGTTGTGGCTGTATCAGATGAACTGGCTTGGGGTGTTTGTAGCTCTTCTATTGTCTCTTCCAGGATTGATTTAGTCTCAGCTGTCGGCTCACGAGAGCACAGCAGGGACATTTCTGGAGCCATAAGCAGAATTAGATCTCCACCAGTGTCACTCCACCCCATCCCCCTTAAACCCTGCTGCCCCAGTCCGAGGAGCAAGGTACCTGAATAAGACCCAGTACTGGAAACTGCTATTTGGTGTTAAAATCAATGTGGTGTTCAGAGAAGTAAAGGTACTTCAACTTCAGTTCATTTGTGTCTCCAAATGCAAAAAGCCTGGTTTTGCCGCAAATAGGAAAAAGCATAAAAACACACAAAACATCCAGACTAGGTGTCCTAGGTGTCTATCCTGATCACTGCCTAGAGACAACTTCTGTTGTAATAGACGCTATATAAATAAAATTGAATTGAATTGAATACCTGTCACTTCCACATTCAGGAAAATGGTGTCAGTGCAAGCCAATTTTATGACAAGAGGAAAAGTAAGTGAATAATACTTTTTATTTGGGCAAATTTTGGTTTGAAATGTTGATGGCATTTTTTATATAAGTATCTTAAGAACACATTAAAACTGTTTCTGAATTAATTTAGTTGTATTTTAGCATAGTATTGAAGGGTTTAAAAAATGTCCTCCGTAGTGGATGTTTGTAGTTAATTCCTTCATTTTGTTCAGTTTTTTTTTTCAAATAAAAAGAAAGGGAGTGATTCTCAGAGGCAGAGAGAATTTTATTGCAAATTGTTGAGGGAAACTCAGATAGTGAGTTGTCTGATGAAGACATGCAAGATGCAGTGTTTGAGCCAGAAGCAGAGGAAGCTGTCTAAGCTCTGAGACAGTTTAGTGCCATCCATCTTCCAGATATGGTGGATGAAACACATGCATCAAGGTGTCGCAGATCCAGATGCAAGAGCAAAACATATGTGATGTGCAAAAGTGCAAGGTATTCCTTTGTGTTTCCAAGAAAGGGAATTGCTTTTTGAAGTATCATACCAAATAAGCACAACAAAGCAAAAAACTAAATAAATGTGATGATGGACAGTTATGTGGATTTTAAACCCAGGTATTTTCTTCAGGACTAACTGGTTGCCATTGAGGTTCAGTTTCAAATACTGCGTTCCGATGTTCACTGTGGAAACATGATATCTTAAAAGCACAACAAAGCAAAACAAAAAAAACAACTTAAGTAATGATGGACAGTTATGTGGATGTCAAACTCATTCTTATGACTTTTTGCAATTTTCTTTGGGACTAACTAGTTGCCATCATCAGGTTCCGTTTCACATGTATGGCTTTTCGATGTCCACTGTACTGGACACATGATATCTTAAAAATAAAAACTTTTTTTTTTCCCAAAAAAGGTTTTCAGCATTCTGATTACCTTATTATCATTTCTTATTTCTATTTCCCTTTTTAATTGACTTGTTACTGTTTAATTGTGTCTTGCTGCTTTTAATGTTGATGTAAAGCACTTTGAATTACCTTGTGTTGAATTGTGATATACAAATAAACTTGCCTTGCCAAAGAAAAAATGTAATGGGACAATATTTTTTTTCCTGGTAGTCAGGAAATATATATGAATATATATATTATATTATATATATATATATATATATATATATATATATATATATATATATATATATATATATATATATGAATATAAATAAATATATATTTTGTGGTTATATTTAAACATCTCCCATCTATTATGCATATATACATATATATTAATATATAATATATATATATATATATATATATATATATTCATATATAATAAATATATATAAATATGAATATGTATATTTAGATATAATATTATTATATCTATTAATATATATAAATATTAATATATATCAATATATATCAATATATATATATATATATATGAATATAAATATAAATAAATATATATTTTGTGGTTATATTTAAATGCCTCCCATCTATTATGCATATATACATATATATTCATATATAATATATTATATATATCATATATTAATTATATATATATATATATATATATATATATATATATATATATATATATATATATATATATATATATAAATATGAATAAATATATATTTTGTGGTTGTATTTAAACGTCTCCCATCTATTATGCATGTATACATATAGATTCATATATAATATATTACATATATAATATATTAATATATATTAATATATAATAAATAAATATATATATATATATATATAAATATGAATATGTATATTTATATATCATAATATATTATATTAATATATATATATATATATATAAATATAAATAAATATATATTTTGTGGTGACATTTAAACGTCTCCCATCTCATATGCATGTCTCATATATGCTGCTGAGACCGGTGTCCCTGAACGCACCGCGCCGTGAACGCACCACGCCTGTCTCTCAGTTTCAGTATGGCGGCTGGGACCTGCGGAGGAGGACAACTTCTTCCCTTATCCTCCCGCTCCACACACCCGTAGCGCGGCGACCACCGGAGTCGAGGCGAGGTCGGACCGGGAGAGCGGGCCAGCGGCGGTGGGACCCGGGGCTGTCCGGCGGGGCTCGCTGCGAGGGCTGCCGGCGGGAGCAGAATCAACTTAGTCGGTCTCACTTAGCACCGCTCCGCCTAGCACCTAGCCTAGCCTAGCCTAGCTCCTCCAATTAGCATTCTAGTTACACAAGACGGCGCGGCGGAGCGAACAATCCCCCGAATCAGGGGCCGGTTATGACGGCCCATCCATGCCCGGAGAGGCTGTAGCTGACACCTGCCCGGGTGTGTGTTAATCAGGTGTGTTTGCTGCAGGTGAAGACGTCATAGCTCAAAAGGGCGCAATCATTTAATTAAAAAACCGACAATAAATCCAGCTTTTCTTTTTTCACTGTACTTTTTAAGTGATTGATAGTTGGTTAGATGTTAGATGGACGTGGGGGTCTGTCATCACCCTCAGCCATGCCCGTCCTGACACCTGGTGCACATGCTGCCCTGCTTCCTCACCTGAGAGTAGCTTTACTGGGGCTGGCAGGGGAAAGGAAGTGATGTCTTGTCTTTTTTATACCTGTTGGTTTGTTTTTTATTTTCATTTGTTTTCAAACGCAGGAGAGTCTGGTTGACTCCAAAGCAAAAGGCAAAAGAAGTGCTGTCCTTGTCCTGTTGCACAAGGTGGACGATGCTTGTCAGTCAGTGCCTAGAAGTTAATTAGTGGACTCTTAACAGCCTATACTTTTAGGCTGCCGGTATTTTTTGATTTATTTGTTATTGGAAACAAACTTCCCCCCACCCCGTCGCCAATCTGGATCAAGAAAACCTCACCCTCGTGTCTGGTTGGAGTAACACTCTCAAGCCAAAGTCAATGCCTTCAGCGCTGGCCGTGTTCGCCTGCCGACCCAACTCGCACCCGTTCCAGGAGCGGCATGTGTACCTGGATGAACCGGTCAAGATCGGCAGGTCGGTGGCCCGGTGCCGCCCAGCCCAGAACAATGCCACCTTTGACTGCAAGGTGCTGTCCAGGAATCACGCTCTGGTGTGGTTCGACCACAAGACCGGCAAGGTAAGAGATTGTGAAATCATGTCATTGCAGTTCCACTCATGATTTAGAGCTCCTTCTTGGGATTTTTTAGATCAAATCTAGGCAAAGGCAAGTTTATTCGTGTAGCACAATTCAACACAAGGTAATTCAGAGTGCTTTACATCCAGAGGTGTCAAAAGTATTCACATTTATTACTCGGGTAGAAGTATAGATACTAGAGTTTAGAAATACTCCTGTTGAAGTATCAACTCAAGTTTTTTACTCAAGTAAAAGTATAAAAGTACTGGTTTCCAAACTACTTAAAGTATAAAAGTAAAGGTAATGTAAGGGGGAAAAAAGCCATTAAGGACAAAAGCCATTGAAAATTAATGCATCTTAGTATAATGCAAATATATTAAAGAAGCATATATGTGTACTATTGAGCATTAACATGTGTTTCAGAGAGCAGGAGACACAATGACTAGTTGCCTATAAGTATTGTAATGGTGCAAAAAGTCAAACTTCAGAGGCATGTTATCATTTATCCTAACCTTTATTGGAATGTACATCCAAGTTTAGTTGCAGGAATCTGAGGGAACGGATGTAAGAACAAAACTGGACAAGAACATCTGAAACAACCACAACCAAATTCACTCTATCCGGATGGAGCAATTTAACTGGATAGTTTTTTTTAAAGGCCCAAATGAAATAGAGTAACGAGGCTGTTTTTAAAATGTAAGGAGTAAAAAGTACAGATAATTGCGTGAAAATATAAGGAGTAAAAGTAAAAAGTCGTCTGAAAAATAATTACCCAGTGAAGTATAGATAACCAAAATTTCTACTTAAGTATTTGTACTTCGTTACTTGACACCTCTGTTTACATCCACATTAAAAGCAGCAAGACACAATTAAACGGTAAATGATAAATAAAATGATAAAAAAATAGGTAAAATAGTAAAAAGCACAAGTTGTTAAAAGTTGCAGTAGAGTAGTATCAGAGTACAGCAGGTAAGTATTTAATTTAAGAGTACGCTTCAGTAAACAGTAGTGGTGGGGAAAAAAATGAATATTGCAATATATTGTTGCGCTCTCTGTCGCAATAAATAATCGATAAACTGACGGCAAATATCGATATTTTATTACAACACACATAATGGATTTACGTGGTTGTCACCGCACTGTTCATGCACTTTAATTTGTCCAGCTGTACAGTGTTTACATTTACAAGACTAGCAGGCAGTGAGGCTAATATACCAATGCACTTTCTTTGTACATTGTATGAAGTTTTGGCATTGAATAAATGCATAACTACAGACGTTTTCCTTTTTATGGGTATGTTCTCTTTTTCAGTCACATATATCGTTGATAAAATTTCTTAAAATATATCGTAGATATCGTGTATCGTGATATTATCGTTATCATGGGCCACATATCGCCACAGTATTGAATCGTGAGTTACCCGTATCGTCCCACCCCTAGTAAACGGTAATGTTTTTAGCCCTGATTTAAAGGATCTACAGTTGGAGCAGACGTCAGGTCTACAGGAAGTTTGTTCCACCGGTGAGGAGCAGAATAACTGAACGCTGCCTCACCTTGCTTGGTTCTGGTTCTTGGGAACCACAACAAACCAGATCCAGATGAACCTCATGGGTCTGGGAGCTTCATAGGAACTAACAGATCAACCATGTATTTTGGTCCAGGACCATTCAGGTCTTTGTAGACCAGCAGTAAGATTTTAAACTATCCTTTGACTCACTGGAAGCCAGTGTAGCGATTTCAAATCTAATGAAAGGGGGGGCATGTTGAACTTTCTTTGTGCAACATGCCGAACTTTGGGTTCAGTGGTGTGATAGAAGTTTTGTATGTACAAATTGTTGAATGTGTTGTCAGGCTGGAAAAGTCCAACTTCAATCTATTTACTGGTTTCGCTGATGGTCTCATGAGCTTGGGAGTTACACATTAATCAACTTGAAATAGCTGACGCTTTTATGTTAACATACAGGAGAAGTCATAAACTTAACACACTTAAAAACCTCTCATGCTATATGACTTGAGATTTCAAAATCAAACTTTGCTTCGGGAAGAATCCAGCAGTGCTGTCTTTTTTTTCTTTCTCCTCTTTTTTTAAAAAGAAAACATGCATCTTGTGAGACAGAAGTTACTCCTGTTAACAGGAAACATCAGATGATTGATTTATTGCTTGATTTATTGCTTGATTTATTGTTCATTTGGTCAGGTATAGGCAATCACTAATTGACTGACTGGTCATCAGACTCAGGCAATCTTTGTATGATAGCCTCTGATTGGCAGATATTGTTTGCTGATATAGGCCAATACTTGGAGATTTTTTATTTATTTTTAAATTCAGTACTGTCATCAAATGCACAAACTTAATAATGTATGTTTTATTTGTTTTGTTTATTTTGGGTGGAGAGAGGACAATAAATAACCCATCAGTAAGCGCAAAACATGTTGTGGAAGTTTTTCACCGTGATTTACCGGCAAAAAAGGAGACTATATAACTTGCAATGCAAAAAATTTAAAAAATCATGAAATAATAACCAAAAGATGTGGTGCAGCCAATGTCATGCAGCTCTATTGAGCATAATTAATCTACACTTTTACATGTTTAGGAAAAAAAAAATTAAGAATGCAATTGTTGAACTGGTCTGACTGAAGTCGTCATTTTGAAATTCAGGTTTACGTCTTTGCCCGCCTGAAGCCTAACTAGACCAAACTTGTCATAGGCAGATGAACACGCCCAAATAATTGATTTGAAGTCGAGCAAATCCCTGGATTCTAAACTAAAAAAAAGACTAAGATGCTTAAAAATAAAGCCAGTAGGTGTATCATTCATTCTTCATTAAGCTAATGTTTGAAGTTGATTCCAGCTCCAAAGAAAGAAAATTGGAAATGGTCAAAGTTGGTATCGTCAGGCCAGACCTTTTTAAGAAAATACATATTGGCAAAGAAAATTACAGTCAATGCATGTACCGTATTTTCCGGACTATAAGTGGCTCCGGAATACAAGTCGCACCATTCATAAAATGCATAATAAAGAAGGAAAAAACGTATATAATTCGCACTGGAGTATAAGTCGCATTTTTGGGGGAAATTTATTTTATAAAATTCAACACCAAGAACAGACATGTCATCTTGAAAGACAATTTAAAATAAAAATAGAATAGAGGCAACAACAGGCTGAATAATTTAACGGTTTGCTTACGTTACATGACACAACTGAGAACGTGCCTCGTATGTTAACATAACATATTCAGAGTTATTCAGATAACTATAGCATAAATAACATGCTAAGAAGTTTACCAAACCATCCGTGTCACTCCAAATAACTAAAATCCAATGAAATCTTCATCCTCGGTGTCACTTTTAAACAACTCCGCTAAGATGCGGCGCCTCCTCTTCTACGTCGCTTACGTCAGACTCATCGTCAGTTGCAGGTCGCCGTCTTGCGGTTTAGTGAAAATAACATGTGAAATTATATACCGGTAATAATGTGTTAATATTTTCACACATAAGACTTATAGTCCGTAAAATACGGTAGTTAAATATTTGAGAAGAAAAGGCAGGTTGCAAACCAAAAGGGAAAAAAACTGAATTTTTGACCCCCACGGTAAGGAGATTTGGTGGCTTTCTTGTTGTCTGTGGGTGTAAAGAGGGGTGTTCCTTTGCTCATCTCAGTTGAACGTCGATGGAGATTTGAAGCTGACGTGAGAGTTTAATCCATCATCGTCATCAAAACACCATGTTCGGGAATATGATTTACAGAAGTTCTTTCATATCTCTTGTTGTAGAGGCTTTTTAGATCCTGAATTCGATGATCTTAATTAGTTCTTTTAATGAGACATTGTTTACCAAAACCTTACTAAGGCAACTAGGTTTGTTTACAATGCAGGCTGAGCTTAGTCCAAGGCGAGACACAATTCAGTGTCAGGGTAAGTGGTCTTACGGCAGTCTAGTCTGTTTGAGGTTTGAGATCAAATCTGTGCACTGTAGCATCTTCTTGGTGTTCAGTTTCTCGGGTGAACAGGTCGAACAGGCTGAGACAGCATCGGGATTACCCAGCTATGTGGCTCGGAGGTTCTTTGAAATGCCCTGCATGTGTGTGTGTGCACAAAGCATAAGCTATTTATAACAATGTGAGTAGCGTCATCCTTTCCTCTCTCCTGGGATAAACGCACACACCAACATACACACTTATTCACACTTGAGATTCATACTTGTCAAAGGTGTAAAAAAAGGTTACATGAGCTTAGTTAAACTACAACAACCTTTACCTATACCAGATTATTTAATATATAAATATATATTTATTAGGGCTGGGCGATATATCGAGATTTTAATATATATCGATATATTTTCAAACACGATATGGTACGAGACAATATCGTTTATATCGATTTAAATTTTTTTTTTTTTTTTTTTTTTTTTTTTTTTTTTAATGATTTTGATATAGCTTATTTTGTGACAAATTGACTTGAATGTTTTATTTGAGATTTGCACAAATGTTTTGTTGTTGCACAACTGTCAACCTCAGTGGAAAAGTCTGCCTGTTACTGTCTACATTGTATTAATTGCACGGTGTATTTTAATTTAATTGTTATGCAGGAAAGGGATATTTGTTTTATTTTATTCAAGAAGCATTTTTATTCTATATATGCAGGCAGTTTATTTTTATTTCATTTGTTTTATAGATTTTGATATTGTGCAGACCTCTGTTAATAAAAGGTACCTGTGTGACATTTGGCACGAGGCTTTGTATTAAAACTGACTGTTTTTTTAAGGGTTTGCCTCAGAGAAAAATGAAGCTAACAGAGATGCTATGCTATAATGCTTTGGGGGAAACCCCAATTAAGGCACAGAAAAAATATCGAGATATATATCGAGTATCGCCATTTAGCTAGAAAATATCGAGATATGACTTTTGGGCCATATCGCCCAGCCCTAATATTTATATATAATTTTCCCACTGCTTTTATTTTATTTTTCCAGGAGCTTGGTTAATTAAGATGGACCATTGAGAATCATAAATTATTAAACTTTTAAGTCTTCATATAGGTAGCTTTTGACCAGGATATCAACAGCCAGCAGACCTGAATGATTTCTCAGTTTTCACAGATACAATGACAGAAGAACGTATATATTATGGATCTTTTCCAAACTCCTTAGAATTAACGGTGAAAATGTATATTTTGCTCCCTATTTTGCATAATCAATCCTACTCGCTGGTACCACAGTGTGGCGATGAAACATACTGGGCTGGTAATTGTTTAAATCGCCTGTGCTGTGGACATGTATTTCTATTTATACAAGTCATTGACGTGCAGGTGGTCCAGAGCAGATGGTGAAGAAGTTGTGCCCCGTTCTGATAACAGCATGGTGGTCTTCCACCGCTCACGTAGCACACAGCTTTTTCATTCAGTGGCCTACTGATGTCATGAGCTGTGAAGACAACTGGTGTGATGAGGATGTTTTGGTGAAAATAAGTTGTTGTATATTTTAAATGGCATCCATCGTGTTTATTCAGATCAGCCTCAGCTGCTTCTCTCTTCATATTGGAGATCCTTCAGCTTGGAAAGCACTTTGGTAGCGGAGCTGAGCTCCAGCCAAACAGACTTCCTGCCTGTGAGAGGACCAGTCCGTTTCTCGCTCGGCTTGTGCAAACAGTGCAAAAGACAGTTGACATGTCAGTGCCGTTTCATTTATGGTTTTATCCTCCTTCCTTCCCCCTATAATGTTGACAAATTGATTTGAAAAGTAAATCATTTTTGAGAAGCTTTTTTTTTCTAAATAAAGTCAAATATTTAGGCTTTTCTTACATGCTTTGGCTCTTGTTTCTTCACTTTTAGGTTGTTAGTTGCAAACTACTTCTCTTTCTGAGTTACCACAAACAGGTCTTTGTGTCCTTATTGTTGCTAACGACATATTTCATAATACATATCACATATGTCTTCAAGAGGATGTAGTCTGAGACGGAGAACCAGCGTCGTAGCAAGTCGAAAAGAAATGACACCTGCTATGTTAGTATTTCTTTATTAGCTAATTTGTATAAAAACCCTATGAAAAATATAGAAAACTTCAGAAAAAAATTCAATTTGAACAGAACAGGTTATTTCAATCAATACTGCCAGTATAACACGATTGTTTCATGTGCTATCGTGCCATAATGTTGCACATGCCCGCTCTTAGAAATGAACAAATCCTATACTACTTTGACGACGTCTCATCAGTATGCATGCCGTGAGAATAACTTGAAAAAGCACTGGAGCATCCCTGACGCATATTCAAGGTTAACGCACAGAACTGAGTGTAGTAATTTCCCCACCAAAAACAGCAGTGCTTTTTGTTTTTGTTTATAAGAGTTAAAGTTCCCTTGCCTGTTGTCCAAAGAGAGCTGAGATGGGCTCCAGGAGATCCACAGCTTTTTTACTTCATGTTTGGTCAGATCTGCAATGTTTAGAGCTGAGAAAAGAATAGAAAAGAAAAGAAGGTAGCAGAAACCCAGATGTAATCAAACTGTTGATTAATGGTTTTATGAGCCTTTAAGGCTCAAAGCCTCCGGTTTGCACCGGTGTCAATATTACTCTGAAGTAAATCCCATTGCTGGATACTACAGAAGGAAGACTGATTAAAAACAAACTGTCATTTTGGACTTGAACTTGAGCGCTTCTTGGTAGATTATTTCCACAGTCTGATTTTATTGAAATATTTTAGCAAATTTTAAGACATTAAGATATAAAAGGGACCTTGAGCTTTTGTCATCATGACTGCATCTTCTTTATTTCCCAAGTTATAATTTCAATTTGAGGAAAGTACAAGTAAAACAACGATTTCTTTCAAATTTCATGATATGGTGGGTGTAGATTTTAGTCTCAGAATATTTTCATCTGCCCTGGAAAACTTTGCTTGATGTCACAAAGTTCTATTGCATTAAAAAAAAAAAAGCTTTGTTTTTCGGGATAATCTTTGTCTGAATCATTTTGTCGGTCCTGCTTTTAGGAATAACTGTTTTTGTTTTTTTTGCAGCCATTTTTTCTGCAAAAATCTGAAATTAATTACAATGAAAAAAGGGGGGGAGGGGGGAGTACCACAATAATAGAAAAAAATTATAGCAAAAAGCAGCGTTTTAATTTTTTTCCAAGTGAATGCAAAACGTTTCTGTACTTTTTACTCTTAAATTGACTTCTACAGCGAAGGAGGTTTGTGTTTTCAGTTGATTGTCACTGGAGCCCTGAGTATTTAATGGAATTTAGTAACAGTTGAAGTCCTCACAGATGAAAAGCCATGCCTGCGTACACGTTTATGACTGGAGTTGAGAAAAGTAAAGCTCCATTTGTTGCTGCTGGTTTTCTGAAAATGGCATGTAAAAAAAAGAAAAAGGAAAAGATATTGGTTGCAAAGCTTAAACGATTTTTCAACGTGATAACGATTTGATAAATCGTTATCCCACAGCATCATTGTAGCTATTGTTTTTCAGCAAATAAATGTTGCTTAATGTCAAGTTTAGGTTCCTGCAGTTAGAGATTTTTGTTTTTAGATAATAAATTGCTATAATTCACAATTTATGATAGATTTTTCTGTCCATTTAAAGGCTACTATTGGGTAAGCAAACTAATTCAAGAATTAAAAAAAAAAAGCAATTTGTTAGATTGTAATGTTGTAAAAATACATAACTTTGTTTACTTTTAGACTTTAAGAATAAAAATAAAGCTTGATATGGCACGTTCACAACAGAGGTTGGGGTACAATAAGATTATGTATCTAAAAGGGTTTGAATATCAGTGACTCGATCAGCCTTATTAAACTGTCATTTCTGTCATTTCACGCAAGTGAATGAAGGTGATTATTAAAGTTCATGCAAACATGATCCCGATTATTTGAACTAATTATAATTGCACAGTTAATGTTGACGTGGTTCAGATGAATCAGTCAACTGAGGAGCTCGCTGAGATTCAAAGGTCTTCATTTGAATAGAAATTCTTTTCAAATAGTAAAACTTTATTTGATCCTAACAAGTGTGTACCTGTAATGTTTCAAATGGCACGTCGATGAGCAATGCCAGGTTCTGGATTGACAAAGAATTTCCCTTTCTGATGTGTCATGGGTGCAGCGTTGCAGTCTTGCCTACCAAATAGCAATCCTTTATACCACGTCAACGTTGTTTTAAAATATGGGTAGATACATTTTAAGTTGTCTTGAACCTCTGTGATCATGTGCAGTTATTTTCTATGATATTTTCTCTTATACACACTGTGGGTGGTGTTTGTGAGACCATGCCATTGTTGGGTTAACAAGGACACAACAGACACACTCCTTACAGTAGATGAGTCATTCCATTGCTGTTTGCGTTGGGTGTGCACTCTTAGACCCAACCCTCAGGGTAGCGTTTCCTTTCTGAGCACAAACGTACTCAGTATATACGAATAAGCTTATTCTGGCAGAAATTAAATGGCAAGGTTTCACACGTGTTCCTTTGTATTTATAGTTTTTGGGAATAAAAAAATAAAAAAACTATCTTAAGCTGCAGCCACAAAACACCTTCACAGTTTGGCTATATTGGAGTGGGAACCCCCTTTTTTTTTTTTTAGATGATGGCTATATTCAGCAATGAAGGCAGTTTGAGTTGGCCAGTTCAGGGTTTTAACACTGCATCATGGGTAGTAGGGATGGGCGGTATGAACTGAAAATATATCACGATAATTTCTGGCATTTATCCCGATAACGATAAAAATGACGATAAAAAAAATACCAATTCAACTCCACCTTTTTAACTATGAATCTATCTCGCTCTGAGATCCGCCATGTTTGTCATCAACGGGAATTTATCTTTCTTTCTTTCTTTCTTTCTTTCTTTCTTTCTTTCTTTCTTTCTTTCTTTCTTTCTTTCTTTCTTTCTTTCTTTCTTTCTTTCTTTCTTTCTTTCTTTCTTTCTTTCTTTCTTTCTTTCTTTCTTTCTTTCTTTCTTTCTTTCTTTCTTTCTTTCTTTTTTCCCTTCCTTCCTCCTTTCCTCCTGCTCTTTCCTTCCTTCTTCCCTTCCTCTTTTCTCCCTTCCTTCCTCCTTTCCTTGTTTTCTCCCTTCCTTCCTTCCTTCCTTCCTTCCTTCCTTCCTTCCTTCCTTCCTTCCTTCCTTCCTTCCTTCTTTTTCCCCTTCCTTCCTTCTTTCCTGCTGCTCTCTCCTTCCTTCCTTCCTTCTTTCCTTGTTTTCTCCCTTCCGTCCTTCCTTCCTTCCTTCCTTCCTTCCTTCCTTCCTTCCTTCCTTCCTTCCTTCCTTCCTTCCTTCTTTTTTCCCCTTCCTTCCTTCTTTCCTGCTGCTCTCTCCTTCCTTCTTTCCTTGTTTTCTCCCTTCCTTCCTTCCTTCCTTCTTTTTTCCCCTTCCTTCCTTCTTTCCTTGTTTCCTTCCTTCCTTCCTTCCTTCCTTCCTTCCTTCCTTCCTTCCTTCCTTCCTTCCTTCCTTCCTTCCTTCCTTCCTTCCTTCTTTTTTCCCCTTCCTTCCTTCTTTCCTGCTGCTCTCTCCTTCCTTCTTCCCTTCCTCTTTTCTCCCTTCCTTCCTTCTTTCCTTGTTTTCTCCCTTCCTTCCTTCCTTCCTTCCAAAAATCAGCTTTACACAAAAACATCATCAACGGGAATTTATCGTTTTTACCGTGAGATACAAATTCTTATCGTGAGGATTTTTTTTGACGGTTTATCGTGAACGGTAAAATATCGCCCATTCCTAATGGGTAGTTGGTTCATGATAAAAGATTGCCACTGTGCTAATTGGTAAACCGGGCAGCTGGTGGAGAGCGTTGCTGTTGGTAGAGCTTTGCTTTCTTTCTGTGTGTTTGTTGGGACATGTAACTGTTGGCGGAAGGACCACCATGACGGTCTGAGGTTAGTGCTGATATATAGGGGTTCTGCAATCAGTTTCAACAGCGTATCTCAATGGAAATGTGTTATTAGGGTTGCAGGGCTTTATGGAAATTCAGGGTTCAAGTGCATTATTTTGGGTGTTGCAAATATTTTCTAAAACATTACAAACTACTCCGCATAGATGGGGATTAGCCCCTGTAAAACTCAAGTCTGTCTGCAAAAATATTACTGTGCAAATGATTTACATGACAGAACCAACTCCTACTATTTTAGGAGTTATCAATTTGTTCATTAATTGTTAGATTTTATACTATTAAAAAAAAAAGTAAAACCATCAGGTTTCTAATTTCAAGCATTAGATTGAAAATGTTTATGTTTTTATTAAAGCCCTTAAGTTAGGTTTTAATGTTACTTACTTCAGTATATATTTAGATCTACGTGTGCAAAGAAGGCAGAATTAAACTGTTTATATACTGTTATTACTAATTTTACCGCTGACTATGTAAATAATACAGTAATGTTGTCTAATTTAAAATCGGTTGGCTTAAGCTATCCATCCTAGCAAGAAGAGACCTTTTATGAAAATTAATTCACATACCAGAAAAATGAAAGAAAGTAGTAAAAATATTTATAAACAAGCCTGCCTCCTTTACTTGGATGGATGAAATTCCCTGCAATAAATAAAACTCAACAGCAAAACTCAGATATAATAAAATGTATTCAGGGCACACAGCTGGTGCGTTTTATTGAAATGATAAAGTGTGTGGAAATGAGGGAAAATGGAGCCACCAGACTGTCAGGATGGGACAGAGAGCGTGACAAATGACAACACTGTATTTAGCTCAGAGAAACGCAAGTTTGAAAGTGACAAAGTGCAATCTAGGATAAGAATAGCAGAGCGTAAAACTTTCAGCTGAGTTCATAGCCATGTCTTTTCTTTGAATTTTAAGCCTATTTTGCTCACACTTGCATTGTCTTATCAACCTCCCCAAATCTGGGGATGTTAGAGTTTTAAGGGTTACATACATATATACACATAGAGATGCAAAACCCCATTTACTCTTAGTTACATCACCAATTTCCAACTCTACTGTAACTCGTTACATACAAGTTCCCCGTTGGTTGCTAAATCAGTCCAAATATCCTCAAAATCTGAATTAATATTACACCTACACCCGAACAGGTTAATATGAAGGTTGTCATCACAAGGGCTGAAGAGCAAATATGCTCTGGGTTCATGTTGGCAGAAATAAACTTTGAGTTGCAGGTGAGCCAGTTCGTTTAACTATCTGATGATGTAATTCGTCCTGACTCTGCTTTTCAACACTTCCTCACACACAGGAAGGACGATGCTGTCAACACTATCTCCTTTTCTTCGCTCGTTCTAAGACCATGTGACACTTAAAATGATAACAACTATCAACCAATGATGCAGGAAAAATGATTCGAATCGAAATTTAACATGAATATTATTCCAGGCGTAACCTTTCGCTGCAGAGTATTGCATTTTTCTTTGAAGTAGTGAAATGCAGTGGCAAGAAAAAGTGTGTAAACCCTTTATAATTTACTGGTTTTCTGCATTAAATTGACATTTGGACTCCAGTCCTGCAAACTGCTGACTCTGAGTTTTGTCCAGGTGATTTGTCTCTGGATTCACTTGCTTTATTCAATAGTCCTGTTACTTCTTTATTGGATGTGTAAAATAAAGACACAAGGAATTATAATATCAGCATGTTGAGTTTGACTATAATTTCGACTGAGGTGAAAATTGAATCGCATTTTATGGCAAATTACTGCAGAAAACTAGTAAATACTAGAGGGTACTTCACTTGGAGCTCTTGAGATGCATATTAGTCAATAAAATCAAGCATGTTTCATTGTGGTCTTGTCATGTGACCACAAGTACGAGCTGCTGCTGAAGCAGGCGTGTTTTCACACGCACCTTTGCTGCAGGAGTGTGTTCCCTGGTAAAAGGCTCATTCTGCTTGCTATTAGCAGCTCACGGCCTCTCGAAGTGGTGGCAGGCGTCCAGGCTTCTGAGAGTTGGCTCTCTGCACCGCTACACACTGGGACCAAAGTATCTCCTGCTTTCTCTCCCTTTACAGCCTTTTTCTCGGGGATGAACTGTAACCTGCATGTGCTGTCCCAGTTTTAAATGTCTGCCTCAACTCTGAAAGGCACACCGGTTCGGAGGGAAAATCAGTGAGTTGGATGAAATTAGGATTAGATGCAAGGACGGCTTTATAGCATGATGTAATGTCCACAACATTCTTTAGAAACCTACTTTACAAATTGTCCTGATGCACACATTTAAAATGCGTTAACTACTTCTCAAAATTATGCAGGACCTTAGATCTCTAGACAACATTTTCAGTTTGACTAGGGAGGGGTTTCATATAACTACACATTTATTATACATGGGGAAAAGACTTGGAAAGTGGAGTTAGGTGAGAAATGTGGGGGTTTAAATTTAAATTATTGTGTGGCAGCATCTTCTGATTCTCACACCTACATTTCCAATTTGTTACACAATTATTGTGAAGTGGGCTAATGGCTGCAACCACTAACATTGTTCCTGGGAGAACCCTGTGTCCAAAAGACTCCAGAGACAGTTAAAAATATTTAGTTCCCCAACATGTTATGGGCTTTGAATCCAGCTGATTAATTTTTATCAGATTGATTGTGGGATATGTAAATTCTCTTTTATAGCACACCCTGGAAGGCTGAATTTCTGCATTTCAAGTCCATCATAACAATATAAAAAGATGTTTTTGTAAACCCCTCCATTTTGTGTAACAACCTTTTTTCTTTCTTTTTGTTTTCATATTTGCTTTGAACAAAATCAAGTTTTTTTCTGACTGGTAAAAAAAAAAAAGAAAAAGAAACCTACTACTTTGTCAGCATAATTGAAGTATCTATTAATTGATATTTCTTTCCAAACTAATATTAATTTTACTCTTTGCTTTGTTCATTTCCAAGAAAAATGATGCGGCCATGAGTGTCTAAAGCTTGATGCTCGCCCTCCTTTTATCTTTACTAAAGAGAAAGGAAAAATACATTAAGGTAGCAGGTTAAACCTTTTTTTAAACGCTGCTGGTGGCGAATCACATCAGCTGGTGTTTATAAGCGAATAATCTGCCTTCAAGCTGAACAAAATTAAACTTGGCTGCTTTCTTTTTTCTCTCTGCCTTTAGTGTCTGTACTCTCCCCGAAGTGCTCAGTGAGGGAAAAAGCTTAGCCGGTTCATAGCGCTGTGCAGGAATGTTCCTCTGGTATGCCAACAGAGTATATCTGCCTCTCTGTAACCGATCTGTTCATAACCCTGCAGATGAGCTCCCATTCATATCAATAATTTAAGTTTACTAGGTTAATATTATTAAGCAGTTCCTTTAGTATCAGGTTTAGGGCTGGGGATCGATTCAAATGTCAGGAACCAATTCGATTATGAATTTAAGATTCAGAATCAATTATCACGATTTGATTTGATTTGATCCTATATCGATTTGGGTTAGTGTTATTAAAAAGGTTTGGACAGGAGATCTTGTTGATGTTGCAATATTTCACTTCCGCTTGGCATGCGTTGCAAATCGCTTTGCTTTTCTCCAGCTCACCTTTTCTTGCCGTCGTTTCTGAATCCGAAATGGCCCCAGAAACGAGATTTAAGCCTTTCAGGAGATTTCAAAACTGGCGCTACTCTTTGACGTCATGTTCATTGTTTGATAAATTTACATCACGCGTCTGCAGGAATTAAATAATGTGAGTACTGGGATTAAAGTTCCCCCAGGCCAAAATGTAATGATAAAAAAAAAAGATCTTTAGACATGCAAATCGAATTTTAGGAATCGACAATCAATTTTTATTTATTTTATTTATTTTTTTCCCAACATAGGCTTAATTTTTATTTTTTTTTTTTAAATTGAGTAGACTGTAACTCAGTGTTTTCTAGATAGAAAAAAAACCCTAACACAAAACTAACATTAAAGTTAAATACGGGATCCAACGAAGTGATAAGTGACTCAGATCCATGATGTTGTCCAAAATACTTTCGATCAGGACATTTCTAGTTTTCAGTCACTTGAACAAAGACTTGCACCCTCTATCATTACATTATGTGGTACCAGATAAGTTTCACTGGCGCGTCATTCAGGCATTTGTGAAATTAGCTTTTCAGTACTGTAACTTCTGAACGATTGGTGAAATTCAAAAAACTAAACTGTTTCGGAAAAGTAGAAAATTAAAGCTTTCTGATGGTGTATGGAGCGATACACTGGATGATAAATGTACGCTGAGTGAGGCGAGATCGACATGCAGCTATGACTAGTCGGAGGAAGCGAAGGATGACGACAGCGGACGTTGCTGAGGGAACAGTAAGTGTGCTTCAGAAAAACAGTTGTCAACCATCTGAATAGCAGACGACAATATCAACTTTAACGTTTTTAAAATGATTGTTTTAGCTAATATATTGACTGCTGTCATTAAAAGACTCGGATGCCGCTGCTGTCCCTTCTGCATGCTTTTTCATACCAATCATAACACGGATCCTTTAGTGCGGAAGATTGATTGATATGATACCTGGGGAAATGTCCGGCCTCGTTGCCTATTTAGCGGTGTGACCAATCCTTTAACATCCATCCTTCAAAGGGCTCTTTAATATTTTGTTATCAGCAGTTATTAACACAAATGTTATGGCTTCTTGGTTCAAAATTATATCATTCGACTTGACTTCCTGGCTTTGGTCATTTCTGATTTTCTTTTTTTTTCTTTCCTTTTTTTTGTATAGCATTTGTTTTATATTTACACAATCTTCGTTATTCTTAATGTAACCTCTTATTTGTGACTTTTTCCATTTAAAAATAATGCACAGAAATGTTATGAGGGAAAGAATAAATTAAACTACATCTTACTACGTCATCTTTGCGTCAGTGTCTTCAGGCTGGTCATGAGTTCATGAACATGTTAAGCCTCTGAGGGTGAGAAATGTGTCCAGACAGCCTCCCCAACCCTTTTTCTTTAAAAAAATGTTTTTAATCATCCCACATGCAGTTATTTCTTATTTGAAGAGTCAGCATGTCAGAATAGCCCGTTCCCTCACAGCAGAGTCACAGATTTGAACCTGCTGGATCAATGGCTCCGATGCACAATGTTGTCAAAGATATGAAGCCTGAAGCGTTTCTTTTAATGGTAATTGTTTTTTGAAGATAAATTTGAACAATGTATATATCTATGTGATTGCAATTATATATCTTAGAAAATGCTGTAAATATCTGCAGCAACAGATCTGAAATACTGGATCCAACAATTAAAACTGCATTTACTGTAAAAGTGCAGCTCATACATGGTCATACAAAGAGAAGATATCCACAGTTAACAAAAACAAAAAACGTATTTTCCGCACTATAAGGCGCACTTAAAATCCTTAATTTTTCTCAAAAATCGGCAGTGCGCTCTATCATCAGCTCTATCATCTATCATCTTTATCATCACCATCACCTTATGTAGGTACACTGCGCTCAAAAATCTGTAAAAAGGTTTTAGTGCGACTTCTGTAAGTGACGAAGCCGGTCCACTTGGTTGTTGAACTGTTCCCAGCTGACACGGGGGACGTTGTCAATTTTCAAGTCTATATCATAATCCAACTATAATTAAATGTATGAATACAACATTGTTCCAACCTCACACTAACTTCAGGTGTCTGCTATCGCTGGCAACGATGAACCAATCAGAGAACAGGACGTAGTACAACGCTTACCTCCGCAACTTTTTATTTGTGGAAGACGAATTATTTAAGATGTGAGTTTATTTTCCTGTTTTAGTTACAACTGAACGATATTATTGTGTTCACTTATTGTGAACGAGTTGAATAAAGTTTTTTTTTTTTTTTTTTTTTGTTTTGCTTTATATATATTTTATCATGCACCTTATAACTCTGTGCGACTTATGATCCGCAAAATATGCTGGTTAATGCATGAGCCAAAGCTGCATGGTGTTGAATTTAAGTATTTACTTTAACCTTCTGCACAGACTTATAATGAACTAATAAAACAAACATAAGCATCTAATTTCATTCTGCATTTATTGAAATAGTAATTCTCTTAGAGGATATTGTCCTTCACAGGTCAGAGTTAATTTAGGATGCAAGAGAGGTGTTCATCCTCCTCCAAGGTGGTTTTATTTATAGTTGTGGTAAACGTTCAGTAGGGTTTTTTTCAGGGCTTCTGAGAGTTCGGTCGTATGACTGATAGTTCCTCCTATTGCGTGAGTGTGTGTGTGTTTTTTGTCCTAACCAAACTGATGTCATGTGTCCTCCTCCTGACTGTCTAAGTGGTTGTTGTGCCTGTTGGCTGCCAGCTGATGGCTTTCATTGTTTTCAGAGGTTTTCTGAGGCTGGACCATTTAAAAAAAAAAAACTCTCCATTCCTTTAACTGACACTGGGGAAAGAGAGAGAGAGAGAGACAGAGAGAACGGGAGAGAACTAGACTGGTGCATTGAGAGATAAAGACGTACAGTGTTTTCTATAGAAATGTTGTCAGTGGGTGGAAACGTTGGAATGTTGGTTGAGAAGCTGGAAATGCAGTTTAAAATAAGCAGTCCTGTGTATTTCTCTAATCCTTTTAAAAGAGAGATGCTTAGTTATTCATTTCATGGTTAAAACCTCAAACAAGGAGACTTGCGCCTTTGCAGATGGCGTTAGACTGTTATTTATTGATACATGAATGTTAACAAGGATGCAGATCAGTCACTAGTTATTAAAGTTAAGCAGTGGGACGACTGCAGAGACAGACACATACTGTACAGATGGGAATTCACATTAGTATTTGTGACGTTTGAGTACCAGTAGTGGCTTTAAAACTAACCGTTAACATCCAGATTCTTGTAATGATTGCTTATGCTTTATTTATGTTTTATTAGTTCATTATTCAGGAACGTAGATTGTATTTATCTGTAGAAGTACTGGTAGTAGTTGCTGGACCTTTGAACATTGATTCCCTTTTCAAGGGGACATGCGCGTAGCTGCTGCAACATTCAAACGACACATTGGTTCATAATTTTTGATTAAATGTGAAATCGGCAGATCTCTTTTTTTTTTTTTTTGAAGAGCCAGTCCTCCTTTCAACATGAAATTTGAATATTACGTTTTTGTTGTTGTTGCTTTTTTTCTGTATGTTTTGAATTTGTTTTAAAATTTTATATTTTTTTCCTTATGTGTTCGACATAAACAATTCAATCAATCAATCAAATTCTCAATCAGTGCACACATGGGGACAGGTTTGTTGGTTCCCTTCCACTAGAGTAAAGTTGCTTTCGTCAACAAAAATTATGACTAAATATTGTCGTCATCGAACCTTTATCACCTGAGGAAAACGAGACGGGCGCAACGAAAATGCTGGTAATGTGGCGATAACGATAATTAAATATATAATGCAATATTGTAGAATAAAAACAAGACTGAAATGTAGATTACAAAATAAAAACTCTACTAAAATGTGTCTTTTTCGTTGACTAAAACGAGACGAAATGTTCTACCAAAGATCTTTAATGTCCATGTTTTCAGTAGTTTCCTCTGGTTTAATGTCCATGTTTTCAGTAGTTTCTCTGGTTTAATGTCCATGTTTTCAGTAGTTTCTCTGGTTTAATGTCCATGTTTTCAGTAGTTTCTCTGGTTTAATGTCCATGTTTTCAGTAGTTTCTCTGGTTTAATGTCCATGTTTTCAGTAGTTTCTCTGGTTTAATGTCCATGTTTTCAGTAGTTTCTCTGGTTTAATGTCCATGTTTTCAGTAGTTTCTCTGGTTTAATGTCCATGTTTTCAGTAGTTTCTCTGGTTTAATGTCCATGTTTTCAGTAGTTTCTCTGGTTTAATGTCCATGTTTTCAGTAGTTTCCTCTGGTTTAGTTCTGGGTGACGTTAGTCCTCAATCCCAGTCGCTGCAGCAGGAATCAGATCCAGAAGATGCAGCTGCAGAGTTAGAGGCTGATGCCGTTAACGCAGAGCTCTAGGTTCACGTCCATTAAAAACAAAGTTAAACAGAGACGCGGGGATCTGCTCTGGGGCTGGAGAAGAAGAAGAACCAACTTTGGATACACTTTCCTACATAGACGTGGAAAAGAAAACCCAATGTGTCGTGGAAAAAGAAAAAGATGGGGAGAAATGCGGAAAAATAAATATGTTGTAAACTCAGATTAGAGTCTTCTGTATCTGGAATGAATGTATTCTTGAGTCTATAAGGTAACAATAATATAATAATAAGATAACCTTGTTTGAATTGTAAAACGGTTTTGGCTAAATACAATCTTTGACTAAAACGAGACTAAAATGGTCCTGGACAATTCCGACTAAAATAAGACGACTGAAACTTGACACGACTAAAAGGAGTATGAACGTGACTAAAACTAATAAACACAACACTACACTAGAGACAGACAAACCCACTTAAATAAATCAAACCTGACAAATGTATAATAATTAATAGTAATTTACTGCAAGTTGTGAAGTCATTTCTCAGTCATTTCTTTTGAATTGTGGCACAACAGCATAAAAAAACACACACACTTGCCTTAATGAAGTAGTTTGTACAACAGAAAAGAGAGAACAACTATTTGACCATATGGACATGTTTAACTCAAGTGTAGTCGGTCAGTCTGACTATTTAAAGGATGAAATGTAGTCACCCTGCTGTTTGGCATCATGCTGTGCCCCACTGAAAGCAAAGGAGAGCGTTTTCTGAGGAGATCAGGAGGAATATAAATATATTAGACATGTTTAAGTGTAAATCCTTAAAAGCATCTCACGTGACTACGGCTCCAGATTTCATTCACAAGTGTGTGTGGTCCAGAGCACTGAGGCCAACCTCCCCGGACCTGAATGCGAGAGGAAAGTTGATGATGACGATTGGAAGAGACGGATAATATGAACGGTTGCTAAAGAGCCCAGAACAACTTCCAGAGAGGTTCAAGGTGAACTCCAAGGAGGAAGTACATTGGTGTCAGATCGCGCCATCCATCACTGTTTGGGCAGCCAAGCAAGACATCGCTTGTAAAAATAAATCATCAAAAAGCCTGGATGGAATTTAATGAGCAACGACGAGCCACAAACGCCCTTTGGACAGTTGAGAAAAAACTTCACCTCATCACCTCTGTGTTCACAGATGCAAAAATTAATCATTTAAAAAAAAACTGTCTTGTGTAAAACATGGGGGAGGCTTGGTTATGTTTTGGTTCTGCTTTGCTCCCTGACACGGTGTCTGACAGAGTGACACAATGCAATAAAATATAAAAACTATCAAAGCATACTGGAATTAAAAACTATACGCTCCTGTCCAAATTCTATTAAATATAGAGTTGTGTGAAAAAGTGTTTGCCCCCTTCCCTGATTTCTTTTTTTTTTTTTGCATGTTAGCCACACTTAAATGTTTCAGATCATCAAACTAATTTAAATATTAGACAAAGAGAACACAAGTAAAGACAAAATGCAGTTTTTAAATTAAGGTTTTTATTATTAATGGGAAAGAAAAATCCAAACCTACATGGCCCTGTGGTCAACGAAAATGAAGACACATTTTAGCAGAGTTTTTATTTTGTAATCTACATTTTAGTCTCGTTTTTATTCATCTACGATATTGCATTATATATTGTCGTTATCGTCACATGACCATTATTTTATTCTCGTCTCGTTTTCCTCAGGTGATAAAGGTTAATTGACGACGATATTTAGTCATAATTTTTGTTGACGAAAGCAACTTTAGTTCTAAGTGTTGGCCATTAAAACCCTGATCAAAAATGGAGAGGTGTGAGACGAAGCCCCAGATTTATTACGCGACCCGTCCACCAGCCGCCTCCGGGCCGTTAAACCTGCAGCCGGCTGCTCGCAGATGGATGATGTCATATTTCTAGTGTGTCAAAGCTTGCATGTGGCACTACTGTTGATGTGTGAGTGTGTGTGAGTGAGTGTGTTGTTGCTAGGTGAAAAGCTCTATAGTTAGGTCCATCCCTCACTCACTCTGGGTTACCATGGGGATAGGAGGTAGTTGTGTGTTTCTCTGTGTGTGTGTGGGGGGTAAAGCCATCATGAGATGTGAATTGGTAGCGTTTGAGAGCATTCGGATGATCAGAGACCAGTGAACGAGTCGATGTGGGCATCATTCTGTCTTTTTTGTGTTTTGGTTTTTTTTCCGCCTTCATTCCCTTCTTCCTCTCCTCAGTCTGTTGTCTATTTTGCGGAGGGGGCGGTGCTCAGGGTTACAGTCATGAAGAAGAGCTGATGAATGAAACTGGTGGAACATCAGACAGACAAGCCTCAGGCATCCAGATCAGATATCTAACTGTGTGTTTGTGTGTTCTGTCATGTAAATGTATTTCTTATGTGTCAGGCTTGTATTCAAATATTAACTTAAAGTCCTTGGTCTTGATTTTGCACTTAGATTGTTTTAACTAGTTTTCTTTGATTGGTTTTTGTGTTTGCTTGGGCATAAGAATCACACAGTTGTTGATCTTTTTTAGTTCTTTTCCTGCAGTAGTGATCGTTGTTGTCATTGTTGTCCTGACTGTGTCTAAATGGTGTGAAATCTGGATTTTCTGTCAGTCATCGCTTCGTTCTAGACGATAACCACAAGATTAAGTTATAAAATGCAGATAATGATACAGCCTTGAGAGGTGGAAAGTAGGCATGGGGCGATATACGATATTATCGTATATCGCGATAAAAAACGGCTGCGATAACGTTATCGTGGGGTACTGTAATTATCGCCAAATTTTATTTATTTATTTTTTTATTTATTTTTTTTATTTATTTATTTTTTTTGTCACACAAAGCTACCAGCCAGGTAGAAGCCAGTGTTATTTTTTTCATGTATTTTATTAATATTATTATTTATTATTATTATTTATTTAATATTTTTTCAGAGAGTAGTACAATCCGTGTGCATTTGACTACTGTGGCACTTTATTTTCACTCAATCTTTGTGTTGGCCATGCAGCTTTTGTTTTGTATACTACAGAGCAGTGCCTTTATTTTATTATTTTTCCAGAGAGCCGTACTAAGTAGCAGGCAGCCAGCCACTGTTAAAGTTTCAGAGAGTAATACAATCAGTGTGCATTTGGCTCTACTTTGTCACTTTATTTCTATTTGTCACTTATTTCTTTCGACTCTCAGGGAAGTATTTTCTTACAAAAAAAGAAAGTTCAAATAAGTACCGGTACTATAGTTTACACTTTGTAATGCATAACATTTACAGTACACTATTTGTTCTCTACCTCAAGTGTCACTGTGTTGAGAATGATTTGAGAATAAATGTTCTGAAGGAACCAGTGGATCCACGGTTAGTGTTTTTCCTTGCATTTTAAGAATTTTATAAGCGACACGCTAATATCGTGATAATATCGTAATCGTGATATTTTTGTCCACTAATATCGTGATATGAAATTTTCATATCGTCCCATGCCTAGTGGAAAGCAGTGTGAGTCTTTTATGAATGGAAAACTATCAACAGCATTTAACAACTAGAGAAGTTAGGTGTTGTTGACCACAATTATTAATCATGGCCAGAAATTGAAAAGGCAGGGCGATTGATTGCTTGCTGGATGGGTCATTTATTTGTTCATTTATTTTGTTTGCACTCCCCAGCTTCATTTTCTTTTACAAAGATGATCAACTGAAAAACTATGCAAAAAACATTTAGCTACATTAACTTTTTTCTGAAGTCATAACAATGCCTTTGTGTTTATATCCTTTTAGATTCAAATAAGCT